>NC_135881.1:172910252-173435252 GCF_964194155.1 Cetorhinus maximus | reverse complement strand
ATATATGCATACTTATATATATATATACATATACATACTTATACACACCAATACATACTTATACACACATATACATACTTATACACACATATACATACTTATACATACATATTTATACATACATATTTATACATATATACACACATACATATTTATACATATATATATACATACATATTTATACATATATACATACATATTTATACATATTTATATATACATACATATTTATACATATATATATATTTATACACATATATATACATACATATTTATACATGTATACATATGCTTATACATATTTATATACAATACTTATACATATACTTATACACATATATAATTATATACACACACCTATATACTTATACACATTTATATTTATTTATACACATATATATTTATTTATACATATATTTATTTATTTATACACACACACACACACACACATATATATATGTTAACTTTAAAATCCAGAAAACAATATACTTATGCACACACATATACTTATACACACACACACACATATATATACTTATACATATATATATATATATATATACATATATTTATATTTATTTATACACACAAATATATATTTATTTACACACACACACACATATATATAATATATATAAAATAAAATATATATGTTAACTTTAAAATCCAGAAAACAAACAAGTGTTTCAAAGAAGAAACTACGACTGTGAACTTTGCTCTGGGAAACAAAGTCACCGTAGTCCACAAATAAGCCTATTCTTTCACACACATTGGGCAGAAGGATATACTATTGTTGTCCATTATTACTCAAATAATATATTCTAAGCTTGTCTTTGTATTAAGGAACATCAAACACAAAGTAAAAGTATGTTATTTACTTTTTGGATTGATCTAATCTAATGTAGAAGCCACTAAATTTCTGTTGCGGTCCGCTACAAAGAATTAATTGGAAACTAAGTGAAAAAATTCCAAATAAAATGCTATAAATAAACATGATTTTTTTTCTCGAACCATCACGATTTTTATCTCAAACTGTTAATGACTAAATGATTGAACACATTTCTTTTGTTATAACTTTATATTTCAAAGAGGTACATTCTTGAAGAAAAATTGTTTGACAAACCCTTTTTTCCTTTGGTAAATGAGGTGTATGTAACTTATGCCATTATGCAGATGAGACACAGACCCATATTAACATTGAATAAAATCCACAGAATTTTACGGTACGGAAAAAGTAATTCAGCCCACTGGGCTTGTGCTGGCTCTCACAAAGAGCCATTCATTTAATCCCCTTTCTCTGATTTTTATGAACAGCCTTTCATATTGTTCTTTGCCCATGCTAAGATTTGGTAACCACACAGACTGGGAATGTTTCAATCCCGCAACCTAACGGGAGAGACAACAAAAAATCTTAGTTCAGTTTAGGAAAGGATTATGGAAAACTTTTCTCCAGCCCCTGAAGGAAACCAAGCAAAGTGATTGTTCAAGGCATTGCCCTGAGGAATGAGTCAGCGAATGGCTGTCACTTATTTTCTTTAGCTGAAACAGGTACAATGTGTGTACATGTTATTTCTGTCTGCGAAGAACAGGGCCCTGTGTATTAATATATGTAGCTTCCAGTGAGGCAAATGCATCACATTGTGAGCCCGACTGACAAATTTAAATTGGCTGTCGGCTTAATCCTTAGCACGCTGAGGGTTATTTAGCAAATGTTGTCCAATTGCAGAATCACATCTAATGTTCAACACTGTGTTTTGAGCTTTGCAATCACCTGTTGGTTGGGTACGGTCTGTACCTCGTCCATTGCAAACAGAGGCTGGGACACGCTGAAGTAGGCCGTATGTCCCAAAGACTGGCAGTTGGTATCAAACAGCTGCCTGGTTTAAATTTCAAACAATGCTTGGTAGTTAACTGGCAGTCACCATCAATTGGTACATTGTCCATGGCAACGTCTCTACCAATCAGAGTCCACATGCCAACCAATCAGCACTCTCTTCTCATACAGTATAAATTGCTGTTTTTCCCTTATATAGGTATTCTTGCAAAGTCAAAAGGCTTCAACATTTCTCTTTGTAACTCATGACAAATCAAAAAGAATAATTTCTATACTCACAAACTTAAAAATAAAAGTGTGTGAAATGCTTTATTGTTATTTCATTATTATCGTTATCGTTGAAAGTATCACAAAGTGTATGATTATGGGTGTTACTTGAAGCATTCATGTTTACTTCAAACAGACAGAAAGAAAGCCAGTATGCGCAAAGCTAAATGTCGTGTAGTTTATTTTCTTCCACCAATCAGCCTTGCATATCATCAGAGGGATAATGTGCCTTTAATGTAATCAACACCAAAGTGTTGAGGTGCAAAATGTTTATATAAAAGGAGCACAGGGCAGGTAATGATATTCACTTACATGTCATAATTGCTCTTACAATCATTATGTCGTGTTTAATTTACCTGTCAGACAAGTCTTTGAGGTGTCAACTGCAGCATTTTTGAAAAATAATTTATCTTGCTGGGAAAGTTCAAAATCATTAAATTAAATCCAAACATGCTTGCACGGAGTCTTAAATATTCCATGTGACAAAATCTTAAAGGTAAAATCTGTCGGTGACAGACAGGCAAATTTAAATATATAAAATATTTCAGATGGCACAGTACATCAATGCTCCAGCATAGTGTATGAGGAGTAGTAGGATGAGGTTTCCCCACAAATTAGGTTCCCATCACTGGTTCTGTTGCCAGCAGAATCAGCAAGCTGACAATGGGTGCTCCTGAAGAGGGAGATTAATATCCTAATGTTAAAAAGTCACCTCAGTCTCAACAGCAGCTCTGGCTAGAGTCTAACAGCAGGTGCTTTAATAATTCATAGCAAGGGGGAAATAAAAATGTTTGCTGGCTGATCAGTTGCTCTATTACTTGCGTGAATGATGACTGAAATGATAAACATGCAAAGATATAAATTTAAAACTACTGTTAAATATTTCTTCAGGATACATAAGATATGCTATGGAGATAACAAGAGCTAGAATTTCTGCAGCAAAAGCATAAAAATACTTTGATTTAAGGTTTTGATTTCTCCAATATGTTATTTAACATCAGAAATTTAGAGCAAATTTTATGTCAGGCAGCGTCAAGTTTCATTTGCGCAAAATTAAAGCTGTCTTTTGGTTTCTTAGGGAGGAATTGTCCAGTCACGTTGGTGGCGGGCGTCATGGCGGGCATGAGCAGACAATATGGTGAGAAGGCCAAAAATTGGTTTTATACTGTCGTGAAACTAGTTTGCAATCACTCTCTCCACCCGTCAATGACAGGCCTTGTTTCTGACTGCCACATGTCGAGAACCTAATTTCAATACTTTTGCATCTCATTATAAGCCCTGCTCACCAGAGTCATTCCCCACATCAAATTTACTGCGCATATCAGTGTGACTTCAGAATGGCGTGCTTCACGACTGTTTGGACCAGTATTCCTCATGGTTCAAGCTAACAGTGCAGCCTTGCAGTATGGGTTAGGAGAATGACTGCACCTGAGCTTGCAGTCCAGTGGCCGAGAAGCTGCTGCCTATCAGTCAAGTGGAGTGGGGTGGAGGTGGGTGGGGTTTCAGACAGCCATGAAGCATACTCACACTGGCCATCCAAGTGGTGACCAGCATTCTCCAACATGCATGAAGGAGCCTTCAGATTTAACCAAAAGAGGTCCTTAGGATACATATGCTAATCCACGCAATTCTCTCTTTGATCTTGCAGGAGGAGAACATCAGGATCATGGAGCCCAGTGATTTAGCAGTATGCCTCATGGCTTACAGGGAGCAGAGAAAAAAGAAGAGTGAGGCAGAGGCACCTGACATGGCAAAGGGGGCAGCACCTTCCTCAAGATGGAGGGGCGGCAGGGCCCGCTGTGCACGCAGATGAAGATCCACAGAGAGTCGTTGCTCATTGATGCTTCACTAGATGCAGGATTTATAGATGCCGCTTGTCATTCCTGCAGATGGCTGAGAACCAGTGTCGCCAAAGACTGCACTTGTCCAAGGAACTAGTTGGTCACATAAGCCACCTGCTGCATGATTTGGCTCCAAGGTGACATGGAGGGCATCCACTGCCAGTGGCCATGAAAGTGGCTATGGTGCTCAATTTTTATGCCAGTGGCTCCTCCCAGGGCTCCACAGGTGACCTGTCTAGGATCTCACAAGCCTCCACGCACAAGTGTATTCAGGAGGTCACAGATGCCATTTCTATGAAGACACAGAACATTGTGCATGTTGCCTGGGATTGGGAAAATCAGGAAGGAAGAGCACTGGGATTTACGCAGATCTCAGGTTTCCCATAGGTGCAGGGTGCCATCGACTGCCCTCACGTGGCACTTAGATCTCCGTGGCAATAAGCAGTCAACTACGTCAACCACAAAGGCTTCCACTCGCTGAATGTTCAGCTGGTGTGCAACCACCATAAACACATCCTACAGGTCTGTGCACGATTCCCAGGGAGTGTCCACGACTCCAACATCCTTAGCAGATCTCAGATCCCTGACATCTACCATGATCCAGAGAGGCTGTAGACTTGGCTCCTTGGGGACAAGGGCTACCCACAAAGGATGTAGGTGATGATGCGGTGACCTCAGACTGCAGCAGAGAGATGGTATAACGAGGCTCATGCCGTGACCCGGACTTTGGTGGAACAAACAACAGGCAACGCGAAAATGAGGTTCCGGTGCCTCGACAGGTCCAGTGGAGCACTGTCCACTGAAGGCATTGTGCATCATCTTAGGTTGCTGCGTGCTTGTCATGAAGCTATTAATGTATATATCATTGGAAAATTTTTTTTTAAATAGTGGTTTAGTCTGTGGGTGTATCTTAATTGGATTAAAACCAGCTAGTGTGGGTGCTTTGATGTGTACAAGTTTTGAGGCATAAGAGAAGTAGAGTGCATTTGCATTTTTTTTGAATAGAGCATTCAAGAAGTGGGATGAAATCTGGGACCTAGCTAGCAGAGGCCAAACAATATGTTCATTTTACTAAGAAAATTGGTACTATGAAAGGGGTTTTATTATTCGAAGAGGTTGAGTTCAAGGGAACTGGTGATACAATGAGAATTTACATTCAATGAGCTGTTCTAGGTATAACAGACAGCAATAAAAACAGAAAATGCTAGAAATCAGCAGGTCTAACATCATCTGTGGAGAGAAAAACAGAGTTTACGTTTCGAGTCCGTATGACTCTTCTTCAGAGCTCTGTTTCAGATTTCCAGCCTCCGCAGTATTTTGCTTTTATAACAGACAGTAGTTTTGTGTGTGCAGAACAGAGGCATGTAACACCAAAGCCCTGTAAGCCTACCATTGTGTCTGCAAGGAACCAAACTGAAAGGAACCTAATTTTGAATTTGTAAGGTGAAAATGCTTTGCCTGGTGTCTGCTTATAAATCTATGGGTTGCTGCTGCCTTAGTGGAAATTAGTCTGGGAATTTGTTAAAAGTTATAATAGTAGTAATTTGTAGCCATGTGCGTATTGTAACTTAATAAAATGTTTCATTTAATTTAATATAAAAACTTCTAAGAACTGGTGGTCTAATTCCTGAATTTAGAGTTGCATCTCAAACATACCACTTATAAATATTTAGGTTATGACAGTTGTTTAAAGTTTCCCTCTGCGATTTTTAAATAACTCAGCTTTACCAACTGTTGTCTCATAACAGTGCTACACAACCTGGCACTGCAATGGGGGGAGGACCTGGCTGAGGAGGAGATGGAAGAGCTGCATCTCTCCTCCGATGAGGAAGATGTCAAAGGAGATGACGGTGATGAGGTCCTCAAAGGCGTGGATGCCAGCGATGAGGCCATCACACTAGCCAGGTGAAGCAGGTGCACTCGGGACGTCTTCAGAGCTGCAAGATTCGTGGAGGATGATGATGAGATGCAGTGAGGACAGTCCTGACATCCTCACCTTGCATCTGTGAACGTTTGACTCCTGTGTGACTAATGGCAATGCACATGCACTCAGTGCTCAAGCTGATGTCATGGAAATGCAGCGGAGGCCCCAATAGCCACTCGATTCCAGGATGATGATGACGACACGCAGTGAGAACACACCATAGATCTTCACATTGCCTTTGTGAATGTCTGACTCCTGTTTGGCTGAGGGCAGCTCGCTTGAGCGCTGTGATCAGGGTCTTATCATGGAGGCGTAGCGTGAAACTTTAAATGTGCCTGATCCTTTGTCAGCCTTCAGCACCTGTCCCTTTCAGGAGCACACCATCACCGGTCACAGATACTGAAGAGATGGGGAGCCAGCCCCAACTCAAAAGGTGCTGAGAACACACAGAGAGAATGCGAGAACTCTGTGATGCTTGCCCACGACATTCTGGCAGCAACGAAAGCACCATCGAGGTGCAGGCATCATTAATGTGTCCCCAGTGAGTGTGAAGCCAGATCATCACTTTGGTCTGATAGTTACATACCGCACAGGGAAGAGGCCCTGGACTGAGGTACGTGCCTTTATCTTGTGCAAGAACCAAGGTTTCACATCAGAGTGACACAAACACTGCTCATCATAACAAGGAGCCACAGTCAAGGAGACATTCTTAGGAGTTTATTTATAATAGTGAACAGAAGGTAGAAATGATTAACGCCTGTGCCCACACTGTGCAGCTACATCTTTTTAATGTTCCTAACACTGTCTTGGTGCTCCCCCGGCATCCACAGCCTGCTGACTATAATATGCCCTGTCTGTGATGACTTTGGCGTGCATCCTCTGGAGGGCTCCAGTCTGCTTTGGGTGTCCTGCTGTGGGCCAGCTGCATGCTCCTCGGTCTGTGGAGCTGGAGCTGTGGGGGCCAGAGGAAGAGGGGATTTGGATCGGCTTGACATTTCTGGAGTCACCTGGGTGGATGGCTCTGGGGTGTCGAACTGCTGGTCCTCTTCCATGTGTGTGCCCTATGGCTGCTGGCTGACTCCGTGAGGAGAAGGGGTAACTGGAGTGAAGTCAAGCTGGCCCGTACCCTCTTGTGCTTTCATCATTGGAGGCCAACTACAGCACCAGTGATGGAGTTCAGCCCGTGCAGCAGGACAGGACTGATGTCCTGGACCAAGGTCTCCATGGCTGCCGCCATCCTGCCAGTGTTGACCTCGGTACGTCGGCATGTTGGTGCAATCACCTCAGACTGAAGGCGGACGGGCTCCTCCGCCATCCCTTGCAAGCTGAAGAATGCATCAGACGTCCCTTCCTGATGCTCCCATGATTGTCTTTGCAGCTCCACCAACTGAGGGCCAAGTCCAGAGGCTCATCATCTGACCCAGACTCAGCAGATTCCTCGTCTCCAGCAGTCCTCCGAGTGCTGGCGACTAAGGACATCCCTGCCTCCGCCTCCTGTGGAACAGACTGCGTGCATGTTCACCAGATTGTGATCCTGAGGCTACTCTACATCTGAGTCACACCGAGGTGTGTGTTGCTGTGCTGGTGGAGGATGTGAGTGAGCACTGTGACAGGTCTTTAACGGTGCTGCCCTCAGGATCCTCATCCAAGGTGCTCTTGGTGCTGGGGTCGGGCTCAAGGTTGCCTGAAGGTGACATGTCAGATGTGTCTAGGAGAGGAAGTGGAGATTATTAGTGCTTGGCAGCCGCGTTGAACACAGAACAGTGGACTCAAAGTAGCATTGAGAGGGGTCATATGGTGCATGATCCTCACCTGAGTGTTCACCACAGACCTCACCACTGCTTCAAGAACGGTTGCGTCCTCTCTGGCCAGCTCCAAAGCTTGACTCTTGAACAGAGTGAGGACCTTGGTGTCCGCCACACCACCCCCAGTCTGGGACCTCTCCCGGTGATTGTGCTTGGTCTGCATAAAGACAGATAGAGAGAGTGTGAGCAAGGCGTATGCCAGGCCAAATAAGAAGGATGCCAGGCATGCATGTGTGCTGAGTGGAGCCATGGGCGGGATGAGGAGGCGATCTCCAGAAGAGATGAGGCCAGGTGGAGAGGTGAGGATGTGTGTAAGAGAGTGAGTGGTGATATCCCTTGAGTTGGCAGCGAGTGAGATGCCAGTGAATGTGAGCTTGTGAGCGGATGAGTTGAGGTTGATGAGATAGTTGACTTACCCTGGCGGCATGGATGAAATCACTCATCCATTTTCTGCACCGGATGGCCGACCTCTTGTGTGCAGCGTTGGCACTGACCATTCTGCTACTGCCTCCCAAGCTGGAGTGGTGAGCCAGAGCGTGGGTAAAGGACTTCGTGGTGGGCCTCCACGGCATCCAAAAGGGATCCCAGGAATGCATCACTGAATCAGGGGGTGACACTCTTCTTGGCTTTCAGGGTCATGTCTTCACTGAAGCAGTCTTGGGTTGCAAGCATTGAGAAGGGTGCGCGCAGCTGCATTTTAAATATGGCGCCCGGCATGAGGAAGTGGCGAGATAATTGCATAGCAGGGCAAGCGAAGGCCAGCGCCACTGATCCAGCGTGTTTCCTGTGACTGCATAATTTATGAGGCGGGAAGGCGACCACATGGCACGAAAACCTGCCATTGCGGCCGGCAGGTAAAACGTCTTTTTCCACGCCTGCAACTGCACTTAGTGCAATTCTGGGATGATTCCCCCCAAAGTCTTTAAGGGGTTAGTGAATCTTTGTCGTTTATTTATTCTTTGTCGTTTATTTATTAAGTTATTCAATTTAGTAAGTGAATCAATATCACTTCCGACCTTTAAATCATAAATGATGTAAAGCTGAGTTTATCTCTTTGGAAATTTGTCGCTAATTCAACACTCCTATTTTACATATAGGCGTTTCTTTAGCATTCATTTAACAGCTACATTTGCTGATGGTGGAATTCTTTCCTTAGTTTTCAATCAAATTACTTCTCCCTTCTATGGCAAAAGCTCCAATCTCAGAACTTCTGGCAATGATAAGAACCCATTTGACTGCTCAACTATAGATATTTTTCATCTTTGTTCTCACAATGTGGGAACACTGGCAAGGCAGCATTTGCTGCCCATTCCTTGTTGCCCTGTAGATTGCATAAGACAGACCACATTGAGATGGAAGGCTCCCTTTCCTGACGGACACCAGTGAACCAGTTGGGTTTTGATAACAATTCAGCAGCTATCACATTCATTCTTTCCTAGTGATAACTCTCAAATTACCAGGTTTTGTAATCCAATTTCATCACTCATCTGGGTTTCAGGTGCAACAATATACCTGAATATTGCTGAAAAAAGAGACACGCTGCTGAGGCTTTTCATCTGCCAAGTGACTATTTGAATGCTCTACCTCTTATAAAACACAAGCCCAGTCCAGGCAGGCCCTCAGCATTCGCTGCTATTGAGGGCCACAATGCAACCACAACTTCTGTGAAGTCTACTTATGCTCGAATCCAGAAGTTGTAGTTGTCCAGAAAGGCCTCCAGGCGAGCCCACGCTGAAGGGCCTGACAGTGTGTAAACTTGGGCCGATAGCCCAGTACTTAGCTTGATATTTACACTGATTTATTTAGGGCTACTCCTCACAGGCATACAGCCTACTCAGGGGTGCAGCCCTTTCAATCAGGAGGAGTGTCAAAACACTCCTGCACCCTCAGCAATTGCCCCCCCACCCCCCATCCCAGCGCCCTTCCCCCTCCCCACTATCCTAGCACCCTCCGTCCCCGCAACCCCCTCACTATCCCAGCAAACCCAGCTCTGCTCACACCCCCAGCTTTGATAACACCTAGCAACCCCACCCCACCACCCCGACTCTCACTCCTGGCGATGCCAGAAAAGAGCCAGGGAAGGGTGTGGGGAGAGGGGTGAGCAGAGCTGGGGGGGGTGGGGAGCAAAGCCAGGGTGTGGCACGGGGGAACTTGAATTAAAAGTAGAATAAAAGAAACATTTAAAATTATTAAAAACAACTAATAGAGTTAGTTACCTGTCATTGAGCTGAAACAGACCTCAAAGAGCATGTTTTCAGCTCATGACATCAAAAGAGGCACGGCTTCGCTGGAATTGCACCAGGCCAACAGGCCTCCATACTTACCTCATCAATGGATTCACTCTGCAGGCAGGAGAGTAATTCCCACTGCAGCCTATGTAAAAGGTAAGAACGCAGCTTTAAATGAGATTGGTGGCGAACTGGAGACTTAATATTTAGGGTACTTTTACATTACAATTGGAACAAAGTTGCAAAGCACTTTGTGGAATGCATCTGATGTCAGCGTCTGACAAGCTATGGGGACAAAACAGAGTTCCTGAAGCAGGGACACTCTCTCCAGTTGGCTTCAAAGTCAGTTCGCTCCTTCAAAACAAACATGCACTCCACAAGTTATCAACAGTGCAAAGCTGAAATTGCTTTACACCAACATCAAACTTATAGTGTGAATGCAATGTCAAAGTATAACATTTCAAAATGATCTGTACAATATTTTTTCCATTATGAACATTATACACGGAGGAAAAAATTGTAGTTGAAGCAATACAAATAGCTTTAAAAAATTTCATTTGGTAATCATCCCAAAGACAAAATATTCCTATTGGGAATGTGAAAACAAACTGGTCATTTAAATTGGCACTTTTAGGTACCAACCTACTGTATTTCTCTTAATTGATTGAAATCACTGTTAGGATGCAATCCTTCAGGAGGATTTTAAAGTTGAACTTCTGCAATGTTTTGTTTATTGTCATTTTATGTTTTAAAAGAAGGGCGTTAACATATTTGTTTTAGTTAAAGTTGCTTTGGGAATTTTTTTCTTCTGCAATCATATTCTTTTCAAATAAAAACTGGTTTAATACCAAATTATATACATCTACCAGTAACAGAATGCAAGCATCTCATGCAGTTATTGCTTTCAGCTTACTGAAGTTTGGTAGATGATATGGAAGAGGGCAAGTGCTTTCCATTTACATCATTCAAAATAAACCCTGTATCCAACATGGCACAGCTCTACCTTTTGAGGTGGGCCCCCAAACCCGAGTAGCAAAATAAACAGCTGCCATCAAAATGTTTATTTTCAGACTAAATACAATCTTAATTGCAGGCTCAGTCAACACAAACCGGCTCCCTCCACAACCCAAACCATGCCCAGGAATGAAAGCAGGTCAAAGACAAGGGGTAATGCTCTAACAACAGCATCCACTGCCTAACGAGCTAATTAGGAAAATGACCCCACCAAGCAGTTGTACCATCTCTCCCCTTAGCCCAAATGAACGCTGGAGACAAGAGCAAATCCTATTAATTTGCATCAGCCACACTCCATGCTATGTCACCCACAAATCAAACCAAAACATGGAATGGAATTTCAAAATATTTACATGAAAGTAAATTTCTGAAAATT
This sequence comes from Cetorhinus maximus, assembly GCF_964194155.1. Lineage (NCBI taxonomy): Eukaryota > Metazoa > Chordata > Chondrichthyes > Lamniformes > Cetorhinidae > Cetorhinus > Cetorhinus maximus. Next base: position 173,423,963 of record NC_135881.1, on the reverse strand, counting down.
CAAATGAATATGACTAGATATTTGTCAGACAATTGTTAATCAGTCTAGAAGTTCAGCTGATAAACAATCTATTTGACTAGATTATTGCCTTGCATCATAGTGTTATGTATGAAGACTTATGTGACATGATATACAAAAGGTAGACTTTAAAGACAGACACAGAAGAACCTTAGACAAAGGGTGTGTAATACAGATCAGCAAATACTTCAGAAATTAGGTTGGATCAGCTTCGTGAAACAGAATGGGAGTTTCCATCCTGCAAGTGTTTTTGTTCAAACCAACGCTATACTATTTTTTTTAACCTTCTGAAGGAAGGATGATACAATACCAAGCATCATTAAAAAAAATTCCACATGCTCTGCATCATTGCCAGTATAAACATTTATATTGGCAATGCTTGAGATTCAATACATTTCTTTGCTGCACCAAAACCTCCTTCAGATCAGGACATTTATTTCACATTATTAAAATGTCATTTTATCCGAAAAGAAATCTGTTACAGATCCTGTAGGGTGACTGAATTAAGTTACTAGAGAGAACATCTGGAATATAAATATCCAGGAAGAAGTTTTTGGAAGATAGGTCATCCCCTTCATCTGCACTGAAACTTATGGAACGCATTTTCCCACATTCTGTTCCTTCACACACCCCTTTTACATCTGCAATACATTTTCTCATTTCAGGCACTATTCATGAAGGAATCTGGATTTTTTCTGATCTCTAATTATGACAAAATACATAGATTGGTTTCAGCACAGATACTGAAGATTATACCCACGTAAACTTAAAATGAGGACAAGTCAATTCCACTTGCTTGACAGGTATAAACAGGCGGGGGTTTCTTCAGGGGCTTGCTTGCTCTAATTTATCAATGTTTGAAGATTTCCTGTTGCACCGCAATCTGATATATACACATACATGTGATAGCCTGATTCAGCATTTGTTAAGGTCATACTGAAATTTATAAAGTCACAATGTTGTGTGTGTTACTTGCCAAATAATAAGTGTTGATATCAAAACTTTATCCCATCTTACTGTAAGATAACAGCTGGCACCGACTGGTGCTGTTAAAACCCTTTTGGCTGGACAATAAGTAGAGTAACCTTTCGCTGTACACTGATACATTGTTGCTGTGCATAGAAGCTGCACTATTTATAACTCGCTGATTAATGGGGGGAAAAGAATGCAGAACACCCTCAGGATTGCACTTTTTTTCTGCATGGTTCCCGAAGGAAGCTTTAAACAGAGTGGTTACTGTGTGCAGAATACAGAATTGAGTTTGTGACTCTTACAATGCTTTGCTGTGCTGTGCAAAAGTGCTTACAGTTCCTGTTCATTTTAGCAGCGTTTAAATCAGGAGTTATAAACAGAAGTCTTGACAGAATGAGATACTACTGTTCTCTCGTCATTTTGATTCTCAATCATTTACCTTATTAACAATGGTGGATGAACATACTGATGTGAAAAGCAGGTCTTGGTATTAAACAGAGGAGAAGCCAGTTGCAGACAATACATCAAGTCAAACAAGATGTAAGCATTTAAGAATGTCAGCTAAATATTTCTTTAAAGGAATCCGGAACCGTAAAAATTTCTGCACAGCTGGGATTTGGGTAAAAAAAGGCATATTCAAGAGCAAGGCTCCCATTCCCAAAACAATTTCTTTGTTGGTAATTTGCATTTTGCGTTGGTATTCCCTCAGTTGGTAGCGTCATACAACTTACTCAAAATGGTAATCAACAGGGGTTTGGATCTATGGTTTATCTGGTTATACTTGGTTAAACAAGATGAAAATTCACATGAATAAAGAGCTCACCATTTGGGCTGGGACTTGTTCCATTTTGGCAGCTGGGGTTCCTGGACGTGGGTAAAACTGATTGATGAACAGGCTTGGAAATTTGTACTCCTGAACTAATTTCACAGTTTCTTGGAAGTCCGCTTCTGTCTCACCAGGAAAGCCACAGATAATGTCTGTGGCAATTGTAATCCCTGGCACCCTGAGTGAAAAGATGAAAATTTAGATTAAAAATTGATGTTTTTTTTAATAAAAACTGCTAAAGTGTTCACTGCATCATTTATCATGCGCTAAAGGCACAGAATCCCTACTTAACAGAGCAACGGTCAAAATAGTCAATCAAACCTACATATTTATATGATTCTGTCTGGTCAGGGCAATTATGCATCATTAAATCATTTGAACAAACGCAAGAAATAACAAAAATTTGGATTACCTATCTTGTAGGGTTGCCGTCATTCTGAGTACAACTGTCCTCTACATACCAATGGAATCTTCTATTAGAAGATTACCATTTTCTCATTCTTCCTTTTTCTCATAAATGTTGTAAAACATCCAATCCTACTCATGCTAATTAACCTACATTTTGGGAAACCAAGTGCTGCAACAGCTTGTTTTTTTCCCCTTTTTTTGGTTTGTTCATGGTATGTTAGCGTCACTAGCAAAGACACTAGTTGTTACTCATCCCTAACTGCCCTTGAGAAGGTGCTGGTGAGCTGCCTTCTTGAAACACATGGGGTCAATGTGGCGTAGTGTCAGGGAGGGAGTTTCAGGATTCTGACCCAGCAACAGTGAAGGAGTGGCATATAATTCCAAATCAGGGTGGTGTGTGGCTTGCGAATTTGCACGTACTGGTCCACCCATATGCCTGATGCCGTTGTCCCGATGCCGGGTTTGGAAGGTGCTGTCGAATGAGGCTTGGAAAGGTGTTGCAGTACATCTTGTAGATGGTATACGCTGCAGCCACTGTGTGCCGGTGGTGGAGGAAGTGAATGCTTACAGGTGGTAGATGGAGTGTCGGTCAAGCGGGCAGGTGTCGAGCTTACTAAGTATTGTTGGAGCTTCACTCATCCAGGCTAGTGGACAGCATTCCATCACATTCCTGACTTGTGCCTTATAGATTGTGAAAAGGCTTTGGGGAATCAGGGTGTGAGTTACTTGCCACAGGATTCCCAGCTGCTCTTGTAGCCACATTATTTATATGACTGATCCAGTTAAGTTTCTGGTCAATGGCAACTGCCAGGGTGTTGATGGTGGGGGATTTAGCAATGGTAATGCTGTTGAACATCATGGGGAGATGGTTAGATTCTCCCTTGTTGGTGATAGTCTTGCCTGGCACTTGTGTTGTGCGAAATGTTATTTGCCATTTATCAGACCAAGCCTGAATGTTGTCCAGATTTTACTGCCTATGGACACAGATTAGTACATTGTCTGTGGAGTCATGATTGATGCTGAACACTGTGCAATCATCAATGAACATCACCACTTCTGGCCTTATGGCTGAGGGTAGGTAATTGATGAAACAGCTGAAGATGGTTAGGCCTAGGATATACTTCTCTGAGGAACCCCTGAAGTAATGTCTTGGGACTGAGATGATTGGCCTCCAATAACCACAGCCATCTTCTTTTGTGCTCCAACCAGTGGAGATTTTCCCCAATTCTCATTGACTTCAATTTTGCTAGGGGCCCTTGATGCTACACTCGGTCGAGTAGAAACAAAGAAATCTTGAAAATAGGAGTAGGAGCAGGAGTGGGTCATTCGACCCTTCAAGCCTGCTTTACCATTCAATATGATCATGGCTGATCCTCTATCTCAACGCCATACTCCTGCGCTCTCCCCATTCCCCTTGATGCCTTTAGAGTCCAAAAATCTATTTCCTTCTTAAATATATTCAGTAACTTGGCCTCCACAGCCTTCTGTTGTAGAGAATCCCATAGGTTCACCATTCTCTGAGCGAAGAAGTTTCTCCTCATCTCAGTCCTAAATGGTCCACCCCATATCCTGAGACTGTGACCCCTTGTTCTAGACCCACCAGCCAGAGGAAATATCATCCCTGCATCCAGTCTGTCCATCTCTGTCAGGATTTTATACGTTTCAATGAGATCCCCTCTCATTCTTCTAAACTGCAGCTTTATACAGACCTAGTCAATCCAATCTCTCCTCATACGACAACCCTGCCATCCCAGGAATCAGTCTGGTGAACCTTTGCTGCACTCCCTCTATGGTAAGTATATCCTTCCTTAGGTAAGGAGGCCAAAACTAGAATACACCAGGCATGGTCTCACCAAGGCCTTGTACAGCTGCAGTAAGACATCCCTGCCCCTGTACTGAAGTGCGCAATGAAAGCCAACATACCTTTTGCCTTCTTAACTGCTTGCTGCAACTGCATGCTTGCTTTCAGTGACTGGTGTACAAGGACACCCAGGTCCTTTTGTACATCAACATTTCACAATCTACCACCATTTGAATAATACTCTGCCATTCTGATTTTCTTACTTCGCACTTATCATGTTATATTGTATCTGCCATGTATTTGCCCACTCACTCAACCTGTCTAAATTGCCTTGAATCCTCTTAACACTCTCCTCATCGCTCACATTCCCACCAAGTTTCATGTTGTCAGCAAACTTGAAAATATTACATTTGATTCCCTCATCCAAATCATTCATAAATATTGTGAATAGCTGAGGCCCAAGCACAGATCCCTGTGGTACCCCACTAATCACCGTCTGCCACTCTGAAAAAGACGCATTTATTCTGACTCTGTTTCCTGTCTGCTAACCAGTTCTCAATCTATGCCAATATATTACCCTCAATCCCATGTGCTTTAATTTTACACACAAACCTTTTAAGCTATCTTGATGTCAAGGGCAGTCACTCTGACCTCACCTCTGGAATTCAGCTCTTGTGTCCATATTGCGCCCCTGGTGGGACACATACTGAGCATCTGTAAGTGTCACCTGATAGCTCTGTTGATGACACCTTCCATCACTGCTGATAATTGAGAGTAGACTGATGGGTTGGTAATTGGCTGGATTGGTTTTGTCCTAACTTTTGTGAACAGGACATATCTAGGCAAATTTCCACATTGTTGGGTAAATGCTAGTGTTGTAGCTGTATTGGACAGTTTGGTTGGGGGCATGACTAGTTTAGAGCACAAGTTTTCAGTGCTACAGACGAGACACTGTCAGGGTCCATGGCCTCTGCTGTACCCAGTGCCTTCAGCCACTTCTTGACATCACATGGAGTGAAGTAAATTGGCTGAAGAGTGCCACTTTTGATGCTGGTGACCTGGTCGAGTTGGATCATTCACTCAAATTCTGACCGAAGATGGTTGCAAATGCTTCAGACTTTTCTTTGAAACATACAGGTCTGGCTCCCTCATCATTGAGGACGGGGTTGATTATGGAGCTTACTCTTCTGGTTAGTTGTTTAATAGTCCACCATCACTCATGACTGGATATGGTCAGACTGCAGAGCTCTGATCTAGTCCCTCAGTTGTGTGATCACTTTGCTCCACTTTTCTGTTTTTCCTACCAAAGTGGATGACTTCACGCTTATTCAGCTTAAATTCCATCTGCCAAGTTCTTGCCCATTCACTTAGCCCGTCCAAATACCCTTGATGCCTCCTTGCATCCTCCTCACAACACACATTCCCAGCTAGTTTAATGTCATCAGCAAATTTGGAAATATTACATTTGGTCCCCTCATCCAAATCATTTATAAAGGTTGTGAACAGCTGTGGCTCCAGCACTGATCCTTGTGGTGCCCCATTGATTACTGCCTGCCATCCTGAGGATGACCCATTTATTTCTATTCTTTGTTTTCTGTCTGTTAACCAATTCTCAATCCCTACCAGTATATTACCCCAATCCCATGTGCTCCAATTTTGTTTACTAGCCTTCTGTGTGGGACCTTATTGAAAGCCTTCTGAAAATCAAAATACACCACATCCACAGGTTCTCCTTTATCAATGCTACAGGTAGGATCATCAAAAAACTTCAACAGTTTGTCAAACATGATTTCCCTTTCATAAATTCATGTTGACTCTGCCCTATCATATCATTATTTTCCAAGTGTCTAGTTAGCACATCCTTTTCCAAGCATCCAGTTACCACATTCAGTGCACAGTGGAAGTGCCACACAACACATGCAGGGTATCCTCAGTGTGTAGATGGGACTTTGTCTTGACAAGGCTGGTGCAGTGGTCACTCCTACCAATACTGTCATTGACAGAGGCGTCTACGACAAGCTCAATGTTCAACACCAAAAGCATTGCCCTGAGGAAAGAGTCAGCAAATGGCTGTCACTTATTTTATTTAGCAATGCCTTGACCAATCAGGATCAAAGTGCTTGGTTTAAATTTCAAACAATGCTTGGCAGTTAAGTGTCAGTCACCATCAGCGGTGCATTCTCCATGGCAAAGCCACTTGCCAACCAATCAGAACTCTCTTCACATACAATATAAATTATCGTTTTTCCCCCTATATAGGTATTCTTGTGAGTGCCCTAATGAGCGCAAGATGAAAAGCTTAGACATGTCTGTTTTTTTACCAATTGACTCTGGACCTAAATCAGTCTTATGGCATAATGTTAAACATGGGCATGGAAACCTCCAGCTGATTAGCGCCTGCTGCCCTCTGTCAGCTGAGCAACACCACTGAGGGTTGCAAGGGCACAGAACATACTCTGGTAGGGGCTTCAATGTTTAACACCAAGAGTGGCTCAAGAGCATCACTACTGACCAAGCTGACTGAGTCCTGAAGAATATATCTGCCAGACTGGGCCTGCAGCAGGTGGTGAGCGAACCAACTAAAGTGAAAAACCAATGTGACCTTGCCCCCCCCGCCCCCCCAAGTCACCATCAGTGGTGCACTCTCCATGGCAACACCACTTCCCACCCAACCAGCACTCTCTTCACATACAATATAAATTGTTTTTTTCCCCTTATATTGATATTCTTGAGAGTGTCTTGATGAGTGCAAGACAAAAAGCTTAAACATGTCTCTTTTTTCAGCAATACTCAAGTTCTGTACTATCAAATGACTATCTAGAGTCAATGTTAAGGACTCCCAAGGCCACTCCATCCCGATACCACTGTGCTGCTACCTCTGGTTGGTCTGTCCTGTTGGTGGGACAAGACATAACCAGGAATGGTGATGGAGGAGTTTGATGCATTGGCTGTAAGGTATGATTTGGTGAGTGTGACAGGGCGCTGGTTGGCTTGACCATGGGGGACACACTCAATTTTGGCACAAGTCTCAATATTATATGCCACAATTAATATAGGAGAATTCTCAATGAATGATTAGTGGAAAGATTTCATTGTGAGACAGAGGGCCTTCTTGTTTTCATTCTTATTTGAATATAGCCCATGTCTTACAGAGTGCAAGAAGGCTTTCAGAGAATGCTATCACATCAATGCCAAGAACTTTCAAAGGTAATATGCTTGGAAACTTTATGGAATGTGAGACACCTGTTCCACTGATGTTAGTTGTTTCTATTTTAGGGTCGTAAAATGTAACACTTCGGACTATATGGACATCTAAGATGACTTGAGAACACAGGACTTTTGTTGTCAAACTTGATTTAGCAACTATCAATACAATAATACATAGACTTAAACATTAAATGGATTATGGAACAAAAATACAAAAGTAGAAAAAGAATACTCAAGAAAATTTAAAGAGGTTGTGTAACAAAGAAGGAAAAAGATGGAGTGAAAAATATAAAAATTGCAGGACTGGAGAAAGAACAATGGTGTGGGAATAGTTTGATAGCTCTTTGAAAGAGCCAGTGCAGGCACACTGGGCTGAATGGCCTCTTTCTGTGCTTTATATGGCTTTGGGAATTCCACAAAACAAATCTGAAAAAGAATTGAAGTTGCAACGTATAGGATGACTCATGTAATCTCATACTGCAGTCATAGGTCGAAAAGCTGCTGATTCACATTATATTGTGATATGAAAAAATTCTGGCATGTTTACAGGTGAAACTCAGGTTAATTATGTAGAGCTGAGTAGATTCATTGTGAAGAGCTGAAGTGTCTCTGCCTGATCAATGAACAATGTTAGAAAACAAACTCCACTAGATCATAATCTCCAAAGCTGCAAATTTTCCATGTTGAATTCAGAGCAGTGCAACATCTATGTAACTGAGCTGCACCATCTCCAGGTCAATCGTTTGATGAAAGTAAATGAGGGCAATACAGTTGATGTGGTATATTAGGACTTCCAAAAGGTGTTTGCTAAAGTGTCACATAACAGGCTTGTCAGCAAAGTTGAAACCCAAGGAATAAAAAGGACAGTGGATATGGAGTAAGCTGAATGACAGGAAACAGAGTGTCATGGTGAACAGTTGTTTTTCAGACTGAAGGACAATAAGTATATCGAGGAATTTTCAAAGGGGTCAGTATTAATACCACTGCTTTTCTTGATCTATATTTATGACACAGGTTTGGGTGTGCATGCCTCAGTTTCAATACTTGGAAGTATTATGAACTGCAAGGAGGATAGTGACGGACTTCAAGAGGACATAGGCTGGTGGAATGTGCGGACATGTGAAATTTAATGCTGGGAAGTGTGAAGTGACACATTTTGCTCGGGAGAATGAGAGGAGAGGCAATGTGAAATAAAGAGTACAATTCTAAAAGGGGTGCAGCAGGAACAGAGACACTTGGGGATACATGCGCACAAATTGCTGAAGTGGCAGGGCAGCTTGAGAAAGTGGTTAATAAAGCACATGGGATCCTGGGTTTGAGACATAGCACACAAAAGCAAGGAAGTTACGGTAAGCCTTTATAAAATACTGATTCAGCCTCAACTGGAGCAGTGTGTCCAATTCTGAGCACCATACTTTAGAAAGGATGTGAAGGCATTGGAGAGGGTGCAGAAACGATTTGTGAGAATGGTTCTGGGAATGAGTGACTTCAGTTACATGAACAGATTGGCGAAGCTGGGACTATTTTCCTGAAAGAAGGCTGATACGAGATTTGATAAAGGTGTACAAAATCATGAGGGGTTTGGACAGAACAGGTATGGAGAAACTGTTCCAATTGGCAGAAGGGTCTAGAACCAGGGGACACTGATTAAAAGTGATTGGCAAAAAAACCAGAGGCAACATGAGGATTTTTAGGATCAGATATGCACTACCTGAGAATGTGGTGGAGGCTGATTCAATTGTGGTCTTCAAAAGGGAATTGAATAATTGTCTGAAGAGAAAAAAACTGCAGAGCTACGGGAAAAAAACAGGGGGGTAGAACTATCTGAGTTCCTCTTGCAGAGAGCTGACATGTACACAATGGGCTGAATGACCTCCTCCTGTGCTGTAATCATTCTATGATTTAGGCATAATTTATTTTTATTAACTTTTTTTCTTGGTTTGTACACTACAGGCAATTTATAATAAAAGGCAACAGACAGGAGATGGGCACACCCTTTCAGAAAATGCACAATACTAGGTTAATAATGAAGAAAAATGGAAGGTTTTACAATCTTGTACACAAAAGTCAGTTAATATACACCATCATTAACAATTCGCATTTATATTTATCTTTAACATAGTAAAATGACCTAAGGCACTTAGTCATGAAAACAAGTACATTGAGAAAAGTAATTTAGTCCATCTCATTCATTTTTCGTAGAAAACCATGAGTCCCCCATCATAGCAGCTAACTGCCTCCTAAATAAATTCAGAGGTTATTTTGCTCAACTACCCTAGCACCTCTGAGTCAAGTTGTGGAATCAAGCACTACCACAGGACATAAGCACATCGTTCATGTTAACACTTTGAGAACTCATATTTTGGACCTGTTTGACTGCCAAGTGGATACAAAAGATCTCAAGGCATTTTTCAAAAGGATATGGGAGATCTCTTACGTGCTGCTCAAAATTCCTCTCTCAGCCAATGTCACCAAGAACAGATTATTTATTTTACTGCTCATTTATTTATCTCTTTTGCTCTTTGTACAATTTCATGAAAATGAGTGCTGGGTTTCCCAGATAACAGTTTCCACTCTACAAAAAAGAACATCTCATTTGTTGCATAAACTGGGCATTATGCAAAGATTACAATACAATACAGCCCTATGTGACCCAGTCAGTCATTTTTGGTGCTTATCCTCTATGCTATGGCACAGTGGATGGTAAGTGCTGAGTTGCTCAAATCCCAGATGGAAACTTGAAACAGCTGCTACAACTGTTTTGCAATTTGTATTTTTATTTCAAGGTGCATGCTTTGAATTCAGTAGTAAAAAGTCCACCAAGTCGTAGAGGTTTTTTTTACAAAACTAAATTAAATATTTTTTAACAAAATAAATGATTTTAAGCGCATACATATTATGACTATGATAACTCCTAAATCCCCTAATTAATCTAGCCCTCAGTTACACCTCCGTTAAGGAAACAGTAAAACAAGATAGATTTCAACAGACCTAGGCAAAGCACACAATACCCTGGACAGTGATATTTAAAATTAATTTTCTTAGCTCTGGTTCCTGGACACAGCAGCTTGGTACATAGAGGCTGGAGGCTTTTCACACTTGTTAGATCTTAGAATTCCTTCTTCTTACACACAATCTCATCTCCTTTATACAGGTTTCTCCCTTTTTATTGTAATCCCATTGTCCCAGTATGTCTTTGCAACTTTACATTTTTCCATAATATAAATCTTTCATCGTATTCATATTATCAGTAATCTTTGGGCAAAATAAACACACTGTTTGGCTTAGCCTCTGTTGGCTAGGTGTTCACTATCTGGGTTCATCTAAAAATGCAAATGTTCTTCACACCACACATTCTAAAACTTCAACCATGTTTACGTATTCAGCATTTCAAACCTAGTTTCCCTTCTGATACATCATAGCACCCAGGCTAGCTGTCTGCAATTCAATTAAAACCCCCACACACCTATACACAGAAACTAATCCAAACCCCACTATTAACCTACCTTTACAATAAATTACAATAATGTTATGAAAATTATTCTATTTTCGTGACATCTATATGAACATTTTCATTGACAAATGAAGGCTTAATTATTTACAAGTGAGTTCTGTAGATGGATTTTGCAGGTGGAATAAATGTGGTATCCACTTTCCCTCATGATGCACCTATTTCTCATGTATATATTTAATTTTAATGATTACTCCAAGTACTTAGCTTTGGACTTGACAAACTTTGCATGTAGTTGACCCCAGTAGCATGGCCAAGCATAATAATAAAAATACAAATTGCAAAACAGTTATGGCAGCTGTTTCAAGTTTCTATCTGGGATTTGAGCAGCTCAGCATTTACCATCCACTGTGCCATAGCATAGAGGATAAGCACCAAAAATGACTGACCGGGTCACATAGGCCTGTCTTGTATTGTAATCTCTGCATAATGCCCAGTTTATGCAACAAATGAGGTGTTTTTTTTTGTAGAGTGGAAACTGTCATGTGGGAAACCCAGCACTCATTTACATGAAATTGTACAAAGAGCAAAAGAGATAAATAAATGAGCAGTAAAATAAATAATCTGTTCTTGGTGACGTTGGCTGAGAGAGGAATTTTGAGCAGCGCATAAGAGATCTCCCATATCCTTTTGAATAATGCCTTGAGATCTTTTGTATTACATTCCATCCATATGTAGTGCATTTTCAATTGGTTCCCATTACATTGGAGGTTCCTGATCCAACAATTAGAGTTTCCACATTTAAAAAGAGAGAAAGAGAGGGAGGGAAAGAGACTGAAAGCAATGCATTTGCTTTTGTTCAAAATTATTGTTGATATGTTTTATTGTTTCTGTTTGGGCCAAATTAAGAAAGAAATAATTAAATGACTTAGGGGCAAAGATTTGTAGATTGACCATTTTTAACTGGAAGCCTTTGCACCCAAGCAAAAACATCAAATTAATGCTAACCACAAATAGTCATTGATTCCATTTAAAAGTATCCATTAAAAATTACTCTTCACAGGGAATGATTCTTAAGAGACTAATTTTGCACATTTGTTATGGACCCCTTTGTGTGAAATGTATAATACTAAAAAGCACTTATCACTTTGCTGATTTGAACACAATATCTAGCAGATTAATGGCCTTAATTCTAACTTTTTCGAAAGTACCAGTCACACTATTATTCTACTGAACAGGTCTATTTAACACCTCATAGTTTACTGAAAATAATCTGGTTCATGCAAACTTCAGTTTAAATACAGGTCTCAATAAAAGACTGCATTATCGTAACTGAAAATGTTCATGTTTTCTGGGTTTTTCTTTGATACAAACTTCCCTTGCACCTCATTTTTAATGTATTTCCCCACCTCCTATCTGTTAAATGATTGGTTAGTGGTGCAGTCTACAATTAAGTAACTTCTTTTTAATGTACAAGAAAGCATTTCAGCCTTATATGGAATGCTCAAGTTGACATCTTGGATAAATGTCTGTCAAGGTCAGAGAGTTAATGCCATGATTGTATGGTCACAATTACAGAGGATTTCCTGGCCCTATGTTTTAATGTGGAATGCATGTGTAACTCTGAAATATTGGATTCATTTGGCATTGTTTCAAAATACACATGTTTTGATTGAACATCAGCAAAAGTGGAAAATTCTAATTCCCTATTAGAAAAACGTTGCTCACCCAAATTAAGTAGTGAATTGCAAAAAAGCACCAGGCTGGATTGATCCCAAAGATGACTGCTCAATGAATGTAGTTACAGCAGTGGGTTTCATTTTTGGAGGTTCTTTACTTTTTCTTAATCAAGATTTTTTTTGATTGCTATATTTCAGACTACTCTTGGGCCTGAATCTTCTGGTTGGCATGCAGGGGTGGGACCCGCTTGCCGATGCGTAAAATGACGTGCGGTGAGGTTGGGCATGTATCCCACCGTCACTGCGCGTCATTCCAATCCTCAGTTCAGCAGGCGCGCAGTGGAGTCAGCTGCACACCCGCCGAACTGTCAAAGGCCTATTAAGGCCATTAATTAACTAATTAAACTAATTCTCAGGGCTGCCTGTCCAACCTTAAGGTTGGCTGGCAGGCGAAGAGCCCAGGCAGCCTTCGCATTTTTCATGGAACCTCATCCACAGGCGGGATGAGGTTTCATGAAGGTTTTATAACTTTAATAAAAATGTTTAATAAAAGTCATAGACATGTCCCAGCTCATGTGACATGAGGGGACATGTCCGAATAATTTTTTCAAATCTTTTTTTCAGGTTTTCACAATGAAATTAAACTCCCTGAAGCAGCTCCAGGTCCGGCTTTCTCGCGCGCATGTGCAAAAGAACGCAGGCCCCGACTGTCCCTCCTCCCCCCGCCCGCACAGGGAGTGCTGAGCGCTTCTGGGTGCGCGTCACGCTGGGCAGGCCTTAATTGGCCCGCCCACGTAAAATGGCGGTGTGCAGCCGATTGCAGCGGCGATCGGCTGCCCACCACCCACGCCCGCCCAACCCGCACGACAGGGAGAAAATTTTCCCCTTGTAGGTGAGCTTTAGTCCCCTCAGTCATATAGAGTTTCTCTTTGCACAGATTTCTTTACAAATCTAACATGCCCAAGGAAGAGACAGAGAATCCCATCAGTTCATTTCAGTTACTCCTTGGAAGAATGGAGATGAACATATTTACTTAGGCTTTTAACTTATTTATTAATAATTAAATGAAGCAGCAAATAGCAGCAACAACACAATATAATTTATATTAGTTTCATAAGCTTCAGACAGATTTCCTAAGTTGATGAGGACAGGTTGGCAAATGGGTTCAAACAGAGTAACACAGGACCAAACAGATTTACATCACTAAAAACAAAAAGCTAAAAGCTAAAAGCTTTTTCACGGTCTATTAAAATTGAAAACAATGCTTCTAATGAAATGCATTCATAAATAAATCCTACAAGATGTTTATATTTAAAATGAATGGATTGATTCCCCCCATGTACATTCGGCACAAACAAAGCAACAAGATCTAAAACAAGTGCTTTAAGGTGGGCTGAAATTTTGTAAATGAGGCTAGTTTTTAACCCCTCATGAATACACCTGGCAATTTTCTCACAACTTGCTCCCATGAGCAGCAATATAATCAAATACTTCAGGGAATGCTGCAGCTCCAATATTGTCGAAACCATAGCATATAGGTGGTCAAGATTGAACATTAGAGTGGTATTATGCACCTCTACTTGATTACCTCTGCTAAGCTTGTTGGCGACTTCGGTTGTCTCAAGATTATGTTTTGAAAAAACTAGGCAAAGGGCGAAGCCCATGAATAGAACTCCATCAACAATGGAAGCCAGGGTAAAGGAGGTAAAATTGCCCTCAAGAAATCAAGCAAATCAGGAAGATTCTGTATCAATAAAAATTTGAATTCAATCCTTTAGATGTAGATGAAATTTTATGGACTGAATGACCCATTCCACAATTTACACCCTTAATTTCAGGAAGTTTTACAGCAATAAGCTGAAGCTACAACATTTCATTACTGCACTTACTTACAAAGTGAACATAGAGACATCTAGTTGTATTTAAGTATTAAGTACATTAAGGTATTTTTTTCTAGAATGGGCTGTACATTCAACCATTCAAACACTTGTCCAGCCCCTCAGACGCAGGCCGGTATTGTCTGTTACATGACGAGCAATAAAATGAATTGGAAGTCCAACTGAATATACGGATGTTTAAAAAAGAACACCAACAGAGGTTGAACTACGATATAGCATTCCACTCCCTCTGATCTTATGGGTTATTTACAGGACTAAATTACGCAAAAGAACAGAAATGATCTTAGATAAATCAGAACCAATATTCAAACCATAGAGAATTAATGTTGCGTTTGTACTTTTTTCAACGATTTAAAATATGCATAATTCCTTCCTATTTTTCTTCTGTGCTTGATGAATTATGGAAAAGAAAATTATTTGTCAAGGGCAGTTGTGAACATTGCTGTGAATAGTGAAAAAATACCAAAACCCAAAAAATTCAAATCCTTTAAATTTAAGTTAGGAAATAAATGTTTTGCTATTAAGGGAGCTGCATATTTCAATAGTCACTGCTTACAACACACAGGTAGATAGGACTGGCTGCACAATAGGAGGTGGAATATGTCTCATTGGCACTGTGTGAATTTTCCGTCAATCTCTTGATATTTTATTGTGTGACAGGATCACACCCTATGCAGAGCTGTTTGTTTAAAATTATCAATATCCAGATCGATAAACAATACAGCAGCTTGTTTAAAAAACAGTACATTTAATGATTCTGCCAAAAAAATTTGAACTGAAAAATGCAAGGTCCTTGAACTGATTATTATCCCAGTTTTGTTATCTATGTTTCAAATCATTTCTCAATTTTTTTTTACCCTAAGCAAATGATTTTAATGGCTTTTAAAATCAGTTGAGAGGCTATTCCAGCTGCATTCCGGTCCTTTCAAGAATAGTCATTGTTGCTTAAAGAAGCAACATGTATCAGGAAGGTAAAAAAAAGAGCTATACCTTTTGCAAATTAGAAAATAGAAGGGTTGCATTACTAGAATGCATGTGGCAGAGGGTGTTGACTTTCACATTTTTACCAAGCACATATATAGTCATTGATTCCAACGATTTATAATTCAGAAGATTTTTGACTTTTACCGTCCAGTTAAAAGTTGGTTTTTATGGGCACATTTTGAAATGTGCTTTTAAAGCTTTATACATGTTCCTCTGCTACATGGTCTTCTGTTTTGCTATTGTGTCTGCTCACACAATTTCTGGAGGTTTGGATCAATGTCTTTATCATCCATGTCAGTGTGTGCTTTTATATCTTTGAATGAAAAAATCCCCCAGGATTGATTTTAGCCTACCAAAATTGAGGTTGAGGTGCTAATGCTTCAAGATGGGGTTAGTAGACCTACTGCTCCCGTTTACTCCATTGATTGTGAGACCTGTTCTGCCAAAGCCTGGCTGCTGGCTTGGTTTTGTGCCCCTTGGCCTTGGCTCCCCACCCTAGCTCAGGGTCCACTTGCAGTTGCTGCTGCCATCCCCGTGAGCCATCATTTTTGTAGACCAAAACCAGCATGCTACCTGTGGGTGCCTGCTTGGCAATCATTGCTCATCACTTGGACTCAGGTGAAGCCCATGTCTTCAAAGTTGCAGCGGCACCTTCACCACCTGAATGGGCAGACATCCAAATGTTAAAATTATTTACCTGTATCCTAGACGGACCAGCTTGTAAGTATCCATGCACTGTAGATACAGAGACATTATTTTTGATTCTAAAAAATAAACATACTGGAATATGGAATGAAGTGTCTGAAAGGATGATGGAAGCAAATTCAGTCAAAGCTTTGAACAGGGAATTGCATATATACTTGAAAAGAAGAAATTTGCAGGGCTATGGATAACAAACAGGGAGTGGGACGAATTGGAATGCTCTTTTAAAGAGCTGGGACAGGCATGTTAGGCCAAATGGTGTCCTCCTTTGTTGTAACATTCGAGGATTTCAATTCTGCTCACCCCATTAATCTTGCTCTCTTCCTCTCCTTTCGCATTCTTCGTCTTATCTTTTTAATATACGCCCACATACACCTCTTTATCTTCTTTCTTCTTCCTGGATCTTGTCACCCACTTTGGAAATGAAAACCAGTTTCATAACAATGGATCTTTATTGACTTAGAATCAGATTTACTGTAGATCGCAGTGTATTAGTCGACCACTGAAGCTCCAAAAATTCTTCCAAAAACCGGCGTCAACCTATATGCTGATTATAAAATGTGAATGGTGTGTGTAGGTGTTGGTGGTTGCCATTTTGAAATGTGAAAAAAAACACCAATAATTCATATTACATTAACGTGGCACGGCTTATTGAATTATTTAATTGCACAGATACCTTTAACCACAATCAAAGCATTTTAAAACTGTCAAATTCATCATCTTTGGTATTCGATGCAAAGAGTTCATTGAATTAATTCTGAGTCACTTTGCTATGGCATCATCATATGAGTCCCACTATGGATTAGATGTGGTGCTTTCGCTTTAGAATCATCCATCCACAACAAATCAGCTTCCTCTCCATCCACTGAATTCTATATTCTGCATTTTTTGAATGATCTGATGACACTTCGTGCACTCATCGTATCCCACAATGTGATAATGAAACCATAGAAAACATAAAGCAGGGCAGTACACATGTTTCCACTCTTTCTAAAGGTTTTTTTCCATAAACCATCCACTTATTCCATTTGCACAAACTTGATCCTTGAATAGCTTGTTGAGGCTTGCATCCAAAGGTTGAACTACAGACGTTAGACTCCCTGGTATAACTGAAGTGTGTGTGTCCCTTCTTCGCAGGCATCTCTTGATCTCATTAGTTATATGGAGTCTGAATATATAAGTTGCATTCTTTACGCAGGCCACTAGGACTACGATTCTACATATTATCGATCCATAACTACACTACATCCTCATCTCTCCAACTGTCGTCACGGACATGCACAAAAGCTCATGCAGGGAATTTGATGTTCTGCATAGTTTTATTGTTGGAAATTACCATAGGCTTTAATTTTGTTCCTTCGGCCTTGCAGGCTAGCACCATTGTGAATCTTGTCCTTTTGTTTTCACTAGAACTGTTTTTGAACCTTTCCATTCCAAAATTTCACTGCTGGGCATATTGAAATTCATGGGCACTTCATCCATGTTGCTGGTGTGACTTAGTAACAACTCGTGTTTCGTCGCTGTCTTATGATGAACTGCTGGAAACTGGTAATTTTGGCATCAAAGTCTCTTGGTAGTCTCTGAGCAATCTTGGTCTTCTGTCACAGCATTAGATTGTTTTGTTCCATAATGTGTCCCTGATACATATAATGTTCTACAATGTATCTATGATACGTATAGACAAATCTGACCAGGCAGATGACAATTCCTCAGAATCATGTAATGTCTTTTGATTTTAAACCATTGCTTCAAAAGCCTGCTTCTGAGAAGAACTTATAGTTAAGATGTAATCTATGCAGATAACTCAGTAGTCTCTTTTTGTGGCTGCTTGAATGTAGATGCTTTCAAAAAAGAAAGCAACCATTTTAATCATTTTTATCTGCAAAATTCTCATTTCCAGTCCTTACAATTTCTGCACATTTTAGATCACTGGACAGTTTGGTTTCCATGTACAAAGAACATCAAAGAGAACAATAGGCTCATAATATCTGCAAAGACTATCTCTTCTTCCCACTGAGACGAAAATAGAATTTTTGGTCTCCAATCAATCAACATCAAAATACTTAAGAGAAAAAAAATGATCACATTATGGACACACACAAACACAAATCACAAGGTTACTTTGTGCTCATTACTGTTATTTTGTCAGGGCTATTCTTTTTTTTAAATCTCAGGCCCCAGTGAGGAACTAACTAGCGACCCCTGGTTTACAAGACCAGTGCTCTAACCACTGAGCTATGGAGCCAACTTCAGGACTATTTTTAGTGAACAGCTAATTTTGGCTACATTTGGAACTCTGTCCAAAAAGGATATATGAGCAACAGAATAAGTGTGTTGTAATACCCTTGGATATTGCCAGTAATGAAGGCTTCAGTTATGAACAGAGACTTGAAAATCGGGGCTTCTTATTTGAACTGAATAGCTTAAAGGTGACCTGACAGAAAATTACAAAGGTCTATAGTTAGGTATAGCAATAGATTTTTTTCCAGTGATTGGCTGGACAAAAACAACTTCCATTTGTACCACACCATTAATGTAAAAAATGCCCCATGATGTTTTATGGAAGATGTACAGAAAATAGAATAAAGGATAGATGGATTTGGAGGGGTGGCCAAAAGTTTGATTGAAGAGATAGTTTTAAGAGGAATTCCAGGAGGTGGTCTTAAATTGTTGAAGGTTCTGCTGCCAATGATGGGGTGAAAGCAAGGGGTGGAAAGCAAAGCAGGCTGGAACGACAGAATATTTTGGTGAGGGGAATAAAGTTGGAGGAGGGTGCAGACTTAGGATGGCGCAAGGCCATGGAGGGATTTAAAGATAAGGGCAAGGAGTTTAAAATCGAAGCACTGGAAGACAGGGAGGCAATCAAAATCAGCAAGAATCGGAGTGAGGTGCAAGCAGATTTTAATGCTGAACAAGGTAGGTGCAGTGGAATTCTGGGAAAGCTGGAGTGTATGGAGGAAAGACTAAACAGACTAGATGGTAACAAGAAAGACCAAATTTAAGATAAACACAAAAAGAATTAAAGGAAAGGTTAGAAAAATTGTTTAAAAAGTGGGAATTGATTCAAGTTGCCCTATTCATGCTGCTGCTTATCTGCAAAGTAGTTCTTACTGGTGTCATGAAGAGATATTAATGTCTATAACATTATTGGAAATTATTTTTTAGAAGAGAGTTCTAGTGGGGTGTGTGTCTAAGTGTGTGTCTTAATTGGATTAAAGCCAGCTAGTCTGAGTGCTTTGATGTATAGTAGTTTTGAGATATTAATTAGGCAAATGTAAGGAGGGTAGAAGGTAAAGTGTAAATTTGCATTTGTTAAAAGAAACCATTCAACACTGCGGGTGAAATCTTACACCTAACTAGAAGACGCCAAGCAATGTGTTTATTTCTTTTTTGCTTATTAATAAAATTGGTGGGATGAAAGGATGTTATTATTAGAAGAGGTAAAGTTAAAAGCCTAATGATAGAATGGAAAATTTACATTCAAAGAGAAAGATATGTATAAAGCAGAAAGTAGATTGTGTGTAAGGCAGAAACATTTTAAGATCCAACAAGTGTGATAAGCCTCCAGCCTGTAAGCCTCAAGCTGCTGTCTGCAAGGACCCAGAGCTGAAAGAAACTCATTTTGAATGCAACTGTCCAGGGTGTGCTTTGCCAGGTGTCTGTTTAAATCTATGAGATTTACTTTTGCCTTAACGGAGGTGTAACAAGAGTCAGGTTAATTAAGGGCTTTTGTAGTTACTATGGTAGTAATTTTGTAGATATATGTATGTGTTTACAATCTTTCTTGCATTAATAAATGTTTAATTCAGTTTTATAAAAAACCTCTTGAGAATCGGTGGTCTTATTACTACTGAATTCAAAGCCTGAATCTCGAAACATACAAATTGCAAAAATTGGTTATGACAGATGTTTTAAGTTCCCTCTGGGATTTGAACAACTCAGCCTTTACCATCAGCTGTGTCATAATATTGGTTGCTAAAATTGAAAACATATACAAAAGGTGGGCTAAGAAGAGATGGTTAGAATGTGGAATTCTCTGCCACAAACAGTTGTTGAAATAGACTGCATAAATTATTTTAAAAGGAAATTATTTTCTTGAACAGAAGAATGGGATTAGACTAGTTGGCACATGTGGAGTAAAATACCAGTAGACTTGATGAACTAAACGGTCTGGTTGTATGCTGTAACACTTGATAATACAAGGAACAATGGGCTTGGACAGAGCAGGCTTGAATAATATGAAAGTGGTAAGAGAGAAATCAAACATTGTGTTTTTTTGAATCCTATTAGCATGCAACTGAATTTTGACATGGAATGGCAGGGTGAAGGTTTATATCTACGTTTTTCGCTTGCACTGAGTTCATAATTTCTGCTGTACCATTATGGAAAGGTGTTGAGTACAAACCAGTGTTTACTGACAGGCCGACAGTGCTCATGAGTCACCTCAGGCTGTTATCACACATAAGAACATAAGAACAGAAAGACTAGGCCATTTTAATGCTGGCACTTTTTTGTCATTCTATTGGATTGTGGCTGAGCTGTACCTCACCTCCCTTTACCTGCCTTTGCTCCGTATCTATTGTGCAACAAGGTAAAATCTGAAATCTTGAATATTTCCAGTGATAACGCACCTACAGCCTTTTGGATGAGAGTTCCCGATTTCTACTACCCTTTGTGTGAAAAAACACTCACATCCCAATAACGATTAAAAAAAAATGTAAACAAGTCAGAAAGAAATGAAGCGTCCTGTCCTCTCCCTCTCACCTGTTCTGATGCACAAAACCCAATTTTACAGTAGTTGCAAAAATGGCAAGAGGATTGGGAAGTCAGCTGCATCCAGATCTCCAGCAGTGCTGTCCCTACAAAGTGGTGGTTGCCTGTGGCTTCATACTACCTCTGCATGTGGAGAATAGAAGCTCAAAGTCAGCCAATGTTCTACACTGTGTTGTACACTGAAATACAGAGGATGCATTTGATTCTCGTGTGTGTAGAAAAAGGTATGTTTTAACTTATCACTTTGCTAAAAATTGGGCTTGACTTCTAAAACATACAATTTTTGGCCTTTTGGAAGCAAATTACTAAACAAGGCTTCAGTGACACTATCAGTACAACAAATTTGTTGGCGGAACCTTAAAGTCTGTGTTATTACAGGAATAATTTCCATGTTAGCGCGAACAATTAAGTCCTACATCTACAGACTAAGTATATTTCATCAACTTTAGATCAGAATTTTAATTCATCAATGTTGGCAATATTTCTTTCTGCTGATGTTTACAATTGTACAGCATGACGTGTCGAGGTGAAATTAAACAAAATTGGCCCTGGACCAACTTAAACAAAGTAAAATGTGTACAGAGACCGCTTAAGGTTAAAGAATAAGCAACTATGTGTGCAAGTGAACATCAGTCTGTGTGTGTAACCTGCCTCAGTTTGTTTTATACAACACAATTCGTTACTCTGCCTTAAGGGAGAACAGTAAAATTGTATATATAGAACAACCGTTTTTAATGCTTGAAGTCTAACAGCCCCTCAACTAGTTTATGCTAAAACAACTATAATATCTAGGCTTACAAGATTGACTCAGCATTCGAGTTACCATAAATTTTCACATTTGGCACTGTCCATCAATCCAAACTATTGGCTGAGCAAATCTTTCCAGCGACTAACAAGCACAGAGACCAAGAAGGTGCGAAATTCAATCTCCAATCTAGTTTCAGTAAATTGCTAGCAGATAGGCAAGAGCAGAGACATATAATTGCTTCAGTATCCCTCCATTCAGTGGAAGGATAAAAAGAATCCTGCTGCTGACGGCCATCCAGCTGGAAGTGCATGTGTATGGATATCAGGTGAGGTTAGGATCCAGGTCTGACCCAATGCTCTAAGAGTTAAATTTCCTGCTTAAAATCAGTATCAAGGCCCAAACATGAATAGTGATCATTCGAACGTGACAGTCATCTAAGGAAACATATTCCAACTAGGAGTTGATGCCTTTTGGAAGAATGAGAGAGGAATGGAGGGAAAATAAGACAAGAGGAGGCTTTCATCTACAGGGCAAGTGACTCTACTTCACAATTCTATTCTTGGTTTATATATTATCTACCATATTGCATTTGCTTACAGTCACTGATCACTGTATCTTACTCCCTTTGGCTCTTGTGCCAGGAACTTTGCTCTGGGATTACTGAAAAAATTCAATCTTCCTTATTTGAAGCACAAGCTACCTCCATGAAGAGTGAACTTGGGCCAACTGAAGTTTTTTTTCTCCACTTCCATTCCAATGCTACAAAGGGGGCCAATCCCCCTTAAACAGTATAAATTTAATCACATTTGTACTTCTCTTTAGCTCTGATGAGTCATATGGACTCAAAACATTAACTCTGTTTTTCTCTCCACAGATGCTGTCAGACCTGAGTTTTTCCAGCATTTTCTGTTTTTGTTTCAGATTTCCAGCATCCACAGTATTTTGCCTTTATCTTAGTACAAAATTATTTGCCTGTTAATTTGTATGTGGTTACTGTGGAAATAGACGGATTGTGGTCCATTTTACCTCACTCACTCAATCCCAATTGAACATTTGCTGATGTTCTAGATGAGAGAAGTAGGATATCTATAAATAATTCTAAGAGTATCCACAGAAAACATTTAAAAAAAACTTTAATAGAGGAGTAATCTAGGGCCACGTACATAAACTGGATTCAGCTTCTACCAAAGTAGAAACAGAAAATGCTAGAACCTATCAGCAGATCAGGCAGAGCCAACAAAGGAGTCGGTATTTCAGGCGTGAATCTTTTGTCACCTTCCAATATCATATGTAAATCAGAATTTTGAATTGCCTCACTCTCCCTATCTCTGTGATCTTCAGCCTTACAACCCTCCAAGATCTCTGCAACTTCTTTTATTCTGGAATCTGGCACATCCACAATTTTTATTGCTCCACCATTGGCTGCCATGCCTTCAGCAGCCTTGGCCCTAAGCTCTGGAATTCCTTCCCTAATCCTCTCCTCCTCAGTTCTCTCTTCTCACACCCTACATCTGTGAACAAGCTGTCCTGATATCTCATTTTGTCTGATAGCAATCTTGGGACATTACACTATATTAACAGTGCTACTTAAATTTCAAACAAATCAAATTGTGGTTATTATCCTAGTTAATTGCATTTTGGCACCAAATCTCCAAGTTTGGGGGTATATAGTTTTAAGGAGTCAGCAGAAGTCAGGGAGAGTTAACTGAGGGGAAACAGTGCTGGAGGCCAATAGGTAAAAGCAGCATGGATCAGCACCTAATATCACCACCTTCAACACCTCTTTGTTCCTTTATCTGTGACATCTTTTGATTATCTGCTCCTATCACTGCTTGCTTGTCCCTACAACCAACCCCCCCCCACAACTTCTCTCCCCCCACCCCCTCCCCACACCCCCACCTTAAACCAGCTTATATTTCACCCCTCACCTATTTTTACTTAGTTCTGTTGAAGGGTCATGAGGACTCGAAACGTCAATTCTTTTCTTCTCCGCCGATGCTGCCAGACCTGCTGAGTTTTTCCAGGTAATTCTGTTTTTGTTTTGGATTTCCAGCATCCGCAGAAGTTTTTTGTTTTTATGGATCAGACAGAACTTGTTCCTGCTTAGCAACTAAGCTTTCCTTTCAGATTTCACCTAACTCAGAATTCCATCCCACTTTTTGGCTGCCCACTTGGAATTCACACAACAATGTTTAATCTCAGTGTCTTGTTTGATGTGGAGCTTCAAATCCCCAACAATTACCAAGGCTGCCCATGCTTATCTCTATAAATATCACCCAACTGCATTTCTACTTCACTTTACTGCAACTCTGATCCATGTCTTCTTCACAACCAGCCTCATCTTCTCCAGTGCTGTCCTTGCCAGTCGCCCAAGGTTCACCATACACAAACATCAATTTCCTCCAAAACTGTTTTCTGCACCTTATCCCTGAGTAAACCTGCTCACCCATGACCAAGTTCTTGCTTCCTTCACTTGCTCAACAACACCCAATGCATTGATTTCAAAGATCATAGCCCATAAATCCCACTTATCTCTGTTACTTCCTTTAGCCTAAGTCAGTTTATAACCCTCAACTCTTCTCACATTGGTCTACTGAGCATTCATCTCTCCCTCTGCTTCACCATTCATGGCATACTCTTCAACCATCATGCCCAGCAGTCTTGAATTATTTTCAAAATCCAACTTACTACATATCTCCGTGTTTCCTGAAAACTAACCTCTTTGATCATTGTACTGAGCTGCCAGTCACTTAACTTAGCTCTTGTAACACTTTTGTCTCAATCCAGCCCCACTTCTCCACCCACCAAATTAAAGCACTTTTGGATGTTTCACTACCTGAAGGGAACTATCTAAGTAAATATTGTTGTACAGTGCATGCTCATTGAAATAACAGAAAGTCATGTGGGACTCTGGGCTTTATAAACAGGGGTACATTAGTTGGAGTAATGTGTACAGTGCTGATTTCTTCATTATTAGGATATTAGAACCCTGGAAAGGTTACAACAAAGATTCAACAGAGTAATACTAGCTCTGAAAGTAAAGAAGTAAAGGAAGGAAGTAAAGTAAGGAAGTAAAGCCGGGGACAAGAGGTAGAAAAGTAGCAAATAAAATTAGATGGCAGACGAAACAAAAGTGAACATCAACTAGGCTTAGAATGCGGAATAATGTCAAAAAGACAAAGTTAAGGGCACTCTGAATGCACGCAGCATTCGCACAAGGTAGATGATTTAAAGGCACAAGTAGAAGTATATGGGTATGATCTAATTGCCATTACGGAAAGGTGGCTACAGGGTGTCCAAAACTGGAAACTGAATATTCAAGGTTATTCGACATTTAGGAAGGACAGGCAAAAAGGGAAAGGTAGTGCTGTGGCAATAATAAGTGATGGGATCAGTACATTAGTAAGGGAGGATCTCAGATCGGAAGAACAAAATGTGGAATCTGTTTGGGTGGAGCTAAGAAACTGCAAGGGCAGCAAACATTGGTATTCATAGGTGACCAAACAGTTATGGTACTTTGGGGCATGGTATTAATCAGAAGATCAGAGAAGCTTGTAGCATGGATAATATAGTAATCATGGGTAATTTCAATCTGCATATAGACTGGGTAAACCTAATGAGCACTAATGCTGCAGAGGACGAGTTCCTGAAGCGTGTTAGGGATGGCTTTCTAGAGCGGTATGTTGAGGAACCAACTCGAGAACAGGCTATTTGAGATCTAGTATTATGTAACGAAAAAGGGCTAATTAATAATCTTGTTGTAAAAGAACCTTTAGGGATGAGTGCCCATAATATGAAAGAATTTTACATTATGTTTGAAAGTGAGTTAGTTCAATCTGAAGCCAGGGTGTTAAATCTGAATAAAGAAAATTACAAAGGTATGAGAAGCAAACTGGTTAAGGTGGACTGGGAAAATACATTAAAAGGTATGACAGTACATAGGCAATGGATAGTCTTTAAAGAATTATTACATAGTTTACAGCAATTATACATTACTTCAAGGCACAAAAACCGAAAAGGAAAAGCCAGTTAACCGTGGCTAACAAAGGAAGCTAAGGTAAAAACAAAAAGCTACTGCGGATGCTGGAAATCCAAAACAAAAACAGAATTACCTGGAAAAACTCAGCAGGTCTGGCAGCATCGGTGGAGAAGAAAAGAGTCGACGTTTCGAGTCCACATGACCCTTCAACAGGGTCATGTGGACTCGAAACGTCGACTCTTTTCTTCTCCACCGATGCTGCCAGACCTGCTGAGTTTTTCCAGGTAATTCTGTTTTTGTAAAGGAAGCTAAGGATTGCGTATGAGTAAAGGAAAGGGCTTATAAAGTTGCTGTTTGGATTGGAAGCAGGTGAGTTTTAGGCCAGCTTTAAAACAGGGTTTATACAGGCTCTGCTTGCAGCTACAACTGGTTAACTAGATAACTGGCTTAAACAGGTTTTCAGAGGCTAGATTCAGAGAGTATAAAAACAGGCTATGATGGATTGGGAAACATTACTTAAAGGGATGATGGTGGATAGGCAATGGCAAACGTTCAAAGAGCGCATGGGTGAACTGCGACAATTGTTTATTCCTGTCATGGCCAAACCATGGCTTACAAGGGAAATTAGAGATAGTACTAGATCCAAGGAAGAGGCATACAAATTGGCCAGAAAAAACAACAGACCTGAGGATTGGGATTCAGCAAAGGAGGACCAAGGGATTGATTAAGAAGGGGAAAATAGAGTGCGAGAGTAAGCTTGCAGGGAACATAAAAACTGACTGTAAAAGTTTCTATAGGTAAGTGAACAGAAAAAGATTGAAGAAGACAAATTTAGGTCCCTTACAGTCTGAAACAGGGGAATTTATAATGGGGAACAAAGAAGTGGCTGACCAACTAAATACATACTTTGGTTCTGTCTTCACAAAGGCGGACACAAATAACATACCAGAAAAGTTGGGGAACACAGGGTTTAGTGAGAGGGAACAACTAAAAGAAATCAGTATTAGTAGGGAAATGGTGTTGGGGAAATTGATGGGATTGAAGGCCGATAAATCCCCAGGGCCTGATAATCTACATCCCAGAGTACTTAAGGAAGTGGCCCTAGAAATAGTGGATGCATTGGTGGTCATCTTCCGAGATTCTATAGACTCTGGAACAGTTCCTACAGATTGGAGGGTAGCTAATGGAACCCCACTATTTAAGAAGGGAGGGAGAGAGAAAACAGGGAGTAACAGACCTGTTAGCCTTATATCAGTAGTAGGGAAAATGTTAGAATCAATTATAAAGTCTCTGATAAATGGACACTTGTATAATAATGATCTGAATGGATATAGTCAACATGGGTTTATGAATGAGAAATCATGTTTGACGAACCTGTGGAGTTTTTTGAGGATGTTACTAACAGAATTGATGAAGGGGAGTCAGTGGACGTAATATGCTTGGATTTGGAAGGCTTTTGATAAAGTCCTCCACAGGAGATTGGTTAGCAAAATTAAAGCACACGGGAGAGGAGATTATATACTGGCATGGATTAAGGATTGGCTAACGGGCAGAAAACAGAGAGTAGGAATAAATGGGCCATTCTCACATTGACAGGCTGTTACTAGTGGGGTACCACAAGGATCAGTACTTAGGCCCCAGCTGTTCACAATATATATCAATGATTTGGATGTGGGGACAAAATGTAATATTTCCAAGTTCGCAGATGACATTTGGGGGAATGTGTTGAGGAAGATACAAAGCAGCTTCAAAAGGATTTGGACAGGCTTAGTGAGTGGGCAAGAACTTGGCAGATGGAATATAATGGGGCAAAATGTCAGGTTACCCACTTTGGTAGGGGGTACAGATGTGCAGAGTATTTCTTAAATGGTGAGAGATCAGAAAGTGTAGATGTACAAAGGGACCTGGGTGTCCTCGTCAATAAGGTATTGAAAGCTAACATGCAGGTGCAGCAAGCAATTAAGAAAGCGAATGGTACGTTAGCCTTTATCGCAAGAGGATTTGAGCACAGCAGTTGCAAAGTCTTGCTTCAATTGCATAGACTTGGTTAGACTGCACCTGGAGTACTGTACGCAGTTTTGGTCCTCTTACTTTAGGAAGGATATTATTGCAGTAGAGAAAGTGCAACGAAGGTTCACCAGACTTGTTCCCAGGATGGTGGGACTGTCCTATGAAGAGGGTTTGGGTAAACTGGGCCTGTATTCTCTAGAGTTTTGAAGGATGAAAGGTGATCCCATTGAAACCTACAAAATAATTGAAGGCACAGACAGGGTTGATGCAGTTAAGATGTTTCCCCTGGCTGGGGAGTCTAGAACCAGGGGACACAATTTCAAAATAAGGGGGAAGCCACTTAGGACCAAGATGAGGAGAAATTTTATTACCCACAGGGTTGTGAATACTTGGAATACTTGGAAGCTCCGTCAGTGAGTGTGTTTAAAGCAGAGATTGACAGATTTCTAAATACTAATGACATAAAGGGAAATGGGGATAGTGTGGGGAAAAGGCATTGAAGTGGGTGATCAGCCATAATCATGCTGAATGACGGGGCAGGCTTGATAGGTTGAATGGCCTTCTACTGCTCCTATGTTCCCTTAAGTTTGTCTTTTTCCATTATCTGCACATTTTTTCCCCAAATTCTTACAGATTCTGCTTCTACCACTGTAAGGTCAGGTTGTACTGTTGGACGTTTTCCATAACTGGGAAAAAGTCATATAAACTCATGAAAACAAGAACTAAGAGCAGGAGTAGGCAATTCAGCCCCTCGAGCCTGCCCTGCCATTCATTACGATCATGGCTGATCTCATTTCGGCTTCAACTCCAATTTCACACCTTCTCCCCATGACCTTTCAACCTATTACGAATTAAAAATCTGTCTATCTCCTCCTTAAATTTATTCAGCGTCCCGGCAATTCCACAGATTCACCACCCTTTGAGAAAAGTAATTCCTCCTCATCTCTGATTTAAATCTACCACCCCTTAGCCTAAAACTATGGCCTCTCGTTCTAGAATGCCCCACAAGGGGAAACATCTGCTCCATGTCTACTTAGTCTATCCACTTTAGCATCTTATATACCTCAATTAGATCTCCTCTCGTCCTTCTAAACTCTAACAAGTATAAGCCTAAACTGCTCAATCTCTCTTCATAAGACAAGCCCCACATCTCTGGAATCAATCTAGTGAACCTCCTCTGAACCGCATCCAGTGCAACTACATTCTTCCTCAAGTAAGGGGACCAAAACTGTGCACAGCACTCCAGGCACGGTCTCACCAATGCCTTGTACAGTTGCAACAACACTTCCCTATTTTTATACTCTATCCCTTTAGCAATAAATGCCAAAATTCCATTTGCCTTCCTTATTACCTGCTGTACCTGCAAACTAGCTTTCAGCGATTCATGCACGAGGACACCCAGATCCCTCTGCACTGAAGCATTCTGAAGTTTTTCTCCGTTTAAATAATAAGTCGCCTTTTTATTCTTCTGACCAAAATGGATAACCTCACACTTATCCACGTTAAACTCCATCTGCCAAATTTTGGCCCATTCACCTAACCTGTCCATATCCATTTGTAAATTTCTTATTTCTTCATTACAACTTACTTTCCCACCTATTTTGGTGTCATCTGCAAATTTAGCTATAGTACCTTCTATCCCTGAATCCAAGTCATTAATATAGATTATAAATAGTTGGGGCCCCAAGGACCGAACCCTGTGGCACCCCACTAGTTACAGCTTGCCATCCAGAAAAAGACCCATTTATCCCGACTCTCTGCTTTCTGTTGGTTAGCCAATCCTCTATCTAAGCTAATATATTACCCCTAACTCCATGTGATCTTATCTTGTGCATTAATCTTTTGTGCAGCATCTTACCAAAGGCCTTCTGGAAGTCCAGATATACTACATCTACAGGATCCCCATTATCCACTTTGCTTGTCACATCTTCAAAGAACTCTAGCAAATTAGTCAAACACAATTTACTCTTCATAAAACCATACTGGCTCTGATGGATTGCATTTTGACTTTCCAAATGCCCCATTACTACTTCCTTAATAATGGATCCCAACAATTTCCCAATGACAGGCGTTAAACTAACTGGTCTATAGTTTCCTATTTTCTGTGCCCACCCCCCCACCACCTCTTTGAATAAGGGCGTTATATTAGCATTTTTCCAATCCACTGGAACCCTTCCAGAATCTAGGGAATTTTGGAATATTATAGCCAATGCATCCACTATCTCCACTGCCACTTCCTTTAAGACCCTGGGATGTAAGCCATCAGGTCCTGAGGACTTGCCACCCTTTAATCCCAATAATTTGCTCAGTACTTTTTCTCTTGTGATGGTGATTGTTCTAAGTTCCTCCTCTATATCCTCTGCACTACCTGTTACTATTGGGCTGGTACTAGTGTCCTCCACTGTGAAAACTGAGGCAAAATATTGATTAAGCGTCTCTGCCATTTCTGCGTTCCCCACTATTAACTTCCTAGTCTCGTCCTCCAAGGGACCAACAATTCACTTTAGCAACCCTCTTTCCTTTTATATACTTGTAGAAGCTTTTGCTATCAGTTTTTACATTATGCGCAAGTTTTCTTTCATAATTTACCTTTGCTCTTTTTATTATATTTTTAGTAACCCTTTGTTGATCTTTAAAAGTTTCCCAATCTTCCAGCCTGCCACTGACCTTTGCAATTTGGTATGCCTTAGTTTTTGCCTTTAAGTTATCTTTAACTTCCTTGCTTAGCTATGGATGCTTTTCCCCCCTCTTACCATCTTTCTTCCTCATTGGGATTTATTTTACTTGGGAGGAATTGAATATCTCCTTAAATATCTGCCACTGTTCATCAATTGTCCTACCTTGTAGTCTTCCTGCCCAGTCCGCTAGGGCCAAATCTGCCCTCATAGCTATGTAGTTACCTTTGTTTAACTCCAGAACACTAGTGTGGGACTCAAGTTTCTCGCTCTCAAACTGAACTTGAAATTCTATCATGCTATGATATTCTATGAAATTCTACCACTCTTCCCTAGAGGATCTTTTACTATGAGATCATTAATTAATCCCATCTCATTACACAAAACCAAATCCAGAATAGCCTGCTCCCTGGTTGGTTCCACAACATATTGCTCCAAGAAACAATCTCTAATACACTCTATGAATTCTCCCTCAAAGCTACCCTTGCCAATTTGATTAGTCTATATGCATATTAAAATCTCCCATCATTATTGCCATGCCTTTCTTACATGCTCCCAGTATTTCTTGGCTGATACTGTGCCCTACTGCTAAACTACTGTTTGGGGACCTATAGGATTACTCCCACCAGGGACTTCTTTCCCTTGCTATTTCTTATTTCCACCCAGGCTGACTCTACATCTTGCTCTCCAGTGCCTATATCATTCCTCACTATAGCACTGATTTCTTCCTTTACTAACAAAGCTACACCACCTCCTTTTCCTTCCTGCCTATCCTTCCGAAACACTTAGTACACTTGGATATTCAACTCCCAAACCTGTTCTCCCTGTAACCACGTCTCAGTAATCGCCACCAAATCATACCTATTTATCTCTATTTGCACTGTTAACTCATTAGTTTTATTCCGAATGCTACGTGCATTCAGATACAAAGCCTTTAAGTTTGCCCTATTGTCAATTTTCCCTACTCTTATACGATTCTTTGCATGGCATGCTGATTTGAGACCTGCATTTCGGTTGTCTATCTCATATATAGTTGGATAATTTGGGGATGTGTCACCCAGCGGTGTCCTAGAACTTGTTTGATCATCTTCAGGAATCAGAGAGGAATTTGCCAAAGTTTTATTTCCATTAAATTTGACCCAAGGTGAAGGGGAAGCTACACCAGGCCCTTATAGGGCTGGCTCAAAGGAACAGCTCGTCTTTTACCTGTCCTTTTTAATATGTTTGCTTAACAGTTTTATCACTGAGGCTGGTGGAGCTAATATGACTCAGTTTATCCATTAGTTGTTTTCACCAGCAAACTCCAATATGTGTTTCATACACCCCCAGCTGAAAAATGAACACAGCACAACAGAAAATGTAAGGCACCTCATTCCATCTGCTTTCATACACAAGGGCTGGAATTCAAATGAAAAGTCCAGATGGCTGGTAATAAATTTGTCTACATTTTGAGTAAAACATTAATCTTATGGTAACATGATCCAAACAACTTTATTAAATCAGATTGAAGCATCTGAACTGCAGTGATGCTACTCTGTAACTGACTTCTGGAATGTATATGAAACCAACCCATGAACAACTGAATTTTAGGGTCTCTCTCCTTTCTCTGTGGTTAATAGCTCAGCTCTGTCCCAGGCAATCTGGCTGAAACATGAACTTTAAGTTTAAATGTAAATCTCACCACATACACTATCTTTTCTTATCCTGGACAGGTGCCTATAACAGGCAAATGGCATTGGTTATTTACCATTATCAAAGGTCTAGCTACTTCAGGCAGTTCCAGCAACTTCCATCACTATTCGTTCACTGCTGATTGCCCTGCAACATTGCTTTAGTGTATTTGAATCAACCCCCTCAAGTGTTAATTACTGAACGACAATTACAAATGAAACAAAAGCAGTTTAGGAATTTTGAAAATGATCAGGACATTGTGGTTCTGCTGAATGGAATTATGACTGCGTACTGTACAGGCATGAATGCTACATGACTTGGAGACACTTTAGAACAAGGAATCAGCAACTCAATCTTTTCTAGATCCCCACTGGAATTCCATCTCTAAACTTCTCTAAATTTCTCTCCTCCTTAATTTCTAGCTTTTAGTCACCTGCCCACTATCGCTTCATGCTCAATATCAAACTTTGTCTGAATATTCTTGTGAAGCACCTTGGGATATTTTACTGTGTTAAACTTGCTAAATAATTGTAAGTAGTTGATGTTGTTCAGGGCATTTTAAAGACCAATTTTTAAATTTTATTCATGCTGATTTTTAATTTTATTCATGCCACTCTGTTATACTAGCCATCACATAGAACAGGCAAATTGTGTCAATGCAAACACGCTACAATAAGAAGTGGGGGCAGTGTGTAACAATGGTCTTATGTCTATTATATTACTGAAGTGGTTTAGGTGTTGAATGCCTTTAATGACAAATTTGCCTTGTTTGCACCATAGAGTGGGTTCATTAAGATAAGGAAGCCCACAGGCAAAAAATGTGCAGCTGCTTTGAAGTCAAGAACAGAAATTAAACGCAATGCCATTTTGGTCAGAATAATCCTCCCTGTTGAGGAAAATTCTGAAATGGCAAATGACAACACATCCGAAACTCTGCTGCCCAAACCTTAACCCACAATACGTCCTGCTCACCCATCACCCCTTCCTCGATGAGCTACATTTGACTCCTGGTACACTCGCACCGCAGGTTTAAAATTATCATGCTCTTAAGCTATGTAGCCTTCTGCAGCCCTACAACCATGTACATAGCGTGACTCCAAGGTGTATAGTCTAAAGGACATGCTTCAGCAACTTGCCAAGGATTCTTCGCCAGCACCTTCCAAACACTTGGCCTCCACCTCCACCGTCTAGAAGGACAAGGGCAATAGGTGCATGGGAACATCATCACCTCTAAGATCAAGTCCAAGTTACAGACCATCCTAATTTGGACATATATTACTGCCATCCCTTCACTGCTGCTGGGTCAAAATCATCGGGCAGGATTTCACGGGTCGGTGAGCGGGGGCGGGGCCCACTCACCGATGCGTAAAATGATGTGCGGTGATGTCAGGGGGAACTCCCGACGTCACCGCGCCACATTTAAATTTTCAGGAAGGCGGGGGCGCAGCAAAATCAGCTGTGTGCCCGCTGATCTGTCAATGGCCAATTGAGGCCATTGACAGTCAATTATGTAATTAAAGGACCTGCCTGCCCAACCTTAAGATTGCGGGCAGGCCAGGAGCCCAGGCGCGAACTAGAAAAAGTATGAAACCTCATCCACAGGCGGGATGAGGTTTCATGCAGCTTATAAAAAAGTTTAATAAAGTTTTTGGGAAAATTACGAACATGTCCCAACTCATGTGACATTGTCACATGAGGGGACATGTTAGGGAAATTTTACATTTCTATTTTTAGGTTTTTAATATTTTGAGCCGATCTCCCTGAGGCTGTATTTAGCCTCAGGGAGATGATTGCGCTCTTTCGTGTGTATGCGCGAAAGAGCGCACTCTCGATTTTGGGATTCTCCCCCCAGCTCGCACAGGGACCGCCCACATAAAATGGCGCTGCGCCTCCATTCGGGGGGGGGGCGATCGGAAGTGCGTCTGTGTGCGCCCGCCTATCAACTCTCCCCCCAAATGGGGGAAAATTCAGCCCATAAAATTCACTAACAGCATTTTGGGAGCACCTTCACTACAAAGACTATAGTGGTTCAAGAACACAACTCACCACTACATAATCATGGGTAGTTAGTGATGGGCAATAAATGACATTTTTGCCAGTGACGCCTATATCGCAAGATTTTTTTATAGACACTTTGTACTAAAGGGCTACCTTTGACAGCAAATATGATATCAGAGACAATCCTGCAAGGTAAGTTGCCTGATGTTCTTTGCCTTCAGTAAGAAACCTTTTTCAACTAGGGCTGGTAGCACAATAAGCAACACTCAGACATAATTTCCCATTAGGCAGACTGCATTTTCTCCCCATCACCAAGATCACCTATTTTCAACTCCATTGCACTGCCTGTCTCAACTCCTGCCTCAGATCAGCTGCTGCTGAAACCGTCAATGGTGCCTTTGTTAACTCAATACTCAACTATTCCAATACTCTCCCAGCCAGCTCCCATCTTGCACCCTCTGTAGTCTTCAGCTCACGTAATACTCACTGCCAATATCCTAACTCGGACTCCATCAACTACATACTCACTAACCTACATGAGCTCTCAATCTGGAAATATCTCAAATTTAAAATTCTTACCCTTGTTCTCAAATCCCTCCATCACCTCACCCTCACTATCTTTGTAACCTCCTCCAGCCCAACAACCCTCAGAGATCGCTGCATTCTTTTAATTCTGGCCTCCTGCACATCCCAGATTTTTCATTACTCTACAATGTGGGCTGTGCCTTCAGTTGCTTATGCCCTAAGCTCTGGAGTTCGCTCCTTAAAATTCTCTTCCTTTCTACCGCTTTCTCCTCCTTTAAGGCCTGACCCCCTGACCTAATATCTTGTGGCTTGGTGTCAAATTTTGTTTGGTAACACTCCTGTGAAATACCTTGGGATGTTTTGCTACAGTAATGGTGCTCTATAAATGCAAATTGTAGCAGCAAGCAGGCTGAACTCTCAGTCTATGCTTATGACCTGACAGTTCATTTTTACCACCAACACAAAATTTGCATTTAACTAGTGCCTTTAATGTTGAAAGAAAAATCCCAAGGTGCTTCACAGAGGTGTAATCAGGCACAGTTTGCCACTATTCCAAGGAGGTTTATAAGGAGAGTCCCAGTGACATCATTATGGCTTCAGGCAGAAGATCCTTGGTCAATCACATGCCACATTTCTGTATCTGCACAGGGTAGGTTTGAGTAAACTTATATAAAATGTTGAGTCATCAATCCATCAGACTACAATTGCCGCGTTAATCATTAGCAAAATAAATAGGTTACTTTCATCGAGTCAGTAACAGTTGCAACCGTGTTTCTTCCATAGTCTGGAATGAAATGTTCAATTCATAGCAGCCTGCAGTTAATAGGTTCCCAGGAGCCTGTGCATGTGGTTTTCAAATTTTGTTTTGTGCAGCCATTTATATTTGGGTAATGAATCCAGAGCTGAATAATCAGCTACACAGAATGAAATACTGACACCATAACTGAGCTGATGAAAAGTATAATTTTTTTTTTTTGCAATTTCAAGTTTATTAAAAACAGCATTTCTTCTGTGTAAAATGAATATATTTCATAACCTGCTATGACTTCCAACTCATCCAGGAGAATAGTGGACTTTGAAATTTTAACATCAAAAGCTCCTCATTCACTTTCACCGGGGATTTGCGGGAGTTTATGATGGGATTTTTATGATTTAAAATTGAGCAATTAGAGAGAAAAATGTTGTAACAATTCTGAAGCTTCATTTTCATTCATTGGGAAATAGCTACCATCTGGTGTGTACTTAAGGGATATAATGGCTGTCAAAAACTCTATGGCATTTAGAAAAGCTCATATAAAGAAGGTCTGTAAATGCAGATGTTTAAATTATATTCCTGTCCATCCACTACCATAAAAACAAGTGTTGACTCTGTCAAAATATATTCAAAACATTGAAACTCTGCATTAACATATCAAGGCTTGGTAGCTTCTTTTCACAAGATTTCCCTTTTGGTTCTGATAGTGATTATTAGCCAACTCCATGAGTTAAACTGTTAGAGTTTCTATTGCTATAGAACTTTTTTCAGTTGTTTAATACTCAAACCAGAGGTTTACAAGCTAAAGCAACTAATATATTTCTTCATAATTATTAAATAAAACAAACCCAAATATTTATCAAGTACAGTGAGGACAATATATATATCAAGATCAAATTTACAAGTCTGTAAGTGATCAATTGGAATAAAAGAGTCTCTGTAAATTGAAAATTCTGGCCTCTATCACATACATTTAAGTTGCTTTTGTCTTCTCTTAAAACTTTCTGCATCAGCATTTGTATTTTGCGAGTCAGAGTGAAAAAACAAGCCTTTCATCTGATCAACAACCAGGGGAAGAATTTTCCCCCCTTCAGGATGGGAAGTGCAGGAGCGGGTGCAAGCGGGCGTGCCTCCTATTGGCGTCCCCAATCGGGGGCGCGCCACCATTTTACATGGGTGGGCCAATTAAGGCCCGCCCAGTGTGATTTCCGCCAGGAAGCGCTGTGTGCTCCCTGTGCGGGTGGTGGGGGTGGGGGGAGAAAATCCCTCAGCCGAGAGTGCGCTCTTTCGTGCATGCGCGCGAAAGAGCACACTCATCTCCCTGAGGCTAAGTGCTGCCTCAAGGAGATCAGCGCCAAATTTTAAAATGGTGAAGGTACAAGAATAAAATTTCCCTGACATGTCCCCTCATGTGACACTGTCACATGAGTTGGGACATGTCCATCACTTTAAAGCATACATTTATTAAAATTTTAAAAACGCTCATGAAACCTCATCCTGCCCGTGGATGAGGTTTCATGCTTTTTCTGAAGCCCACCAGGGCTCCCGGCCTGCCTGCCAATCTTAAGATTGGACAGGCAGGTCCATTAATTATCTCAATTACTTTTTAAATGGCCTCAATAGGCTGTTGACAGGTTGGTGGGCACCCAGCTGATTCGGCTGCGCCCCCGCTGACCTGAGAATTGAAATGACACGGGGTGATGTCGGGAGTTCCGCCCGACGTCATCCTGCATAATTTTACGCGTCGGCAAGCGCCACCCCCCCCCCCCCCCCCCCCCCCCTCCACCCCCCCAACCTAAAGGTCTTGGCCCAGGATTCACTAGAACTCCATCCCTGTTCCAGACTTCAGCTTTTAACCCTTCAGGCATCAAACCGACACCTCCATCAGCTCTTCTGAACTAGAGAAGTGCCAGCAGTCTTTGGGACACAGTATTAATAGGTGCCATTTACAGAAGAAAAACAGCTAACACAAAATAATAATGATGATACATATTCTGGGGGATAGGACCACTTTACAACTGTCAATTGTCATCCAGCTGGATGGGGCTGCACTCACTTCTATTCTTAACTATCTAATTGTATCCAGAGTATCATTTGCAATGGTTTCTTTTCCTACTCCTGCACCATTAACTTTGGTGTCCCCCAAGCATCCTTTGCCACTACTATTTCTCATCTACATGCCACAACTGAGTAACATTGTCTGAAAGCACGGCATTAGTTTTTCCATGTATGCTAATGCTCACCACCACTTGGCTCAACTGCTCCACTGTTGCTAAATTATCAGACTGCTTATCGACATCAGTACTGGATGAGCAAAAATTTCCTTCAATTAAATATTGGGAGGACTGAAGCCATTGTTTTCGGTCTCCACTCCAAACTCACTACTGAGAATCCTTTATTCTTCTCTGGCAACAGTCAGATACAGATACTAAGCCAGTTTGTTCATAACCCTTGTGTCATATTTCACTCCGGCATCAGCTTCTGACCACATATTCGTGTCATCATGAAGACTACCTATTTCCACCTCCATAACACTGCCTAACTTAGCCTCTCTCAGCTAATCTGCAGCTGAAACCCTCATTCATGTATTTGTTACCTCTATACTGGACTATTCCAATGGATTCCTGACTGGCGCCCCACAGTCTACCCTTCATAAACTTGAGGTCATCCAAATCCCATTCACCCATCAGCCCTGTGCTTGCTGACCTACATCGGCTCCTATCAAGCAACACCTTAATTTTAAAATTCTCATTCTTGTTTTTAAATCCCTCCATGGACTCTTCCCCCTCCCCATCTCTGTAATGTCCTCCAGCCCCACAACCCTCTGAGATATCTGCGCTATTCTAATTCTGGCCTCTTGGACCATTAGTGGCTGTGCCAGTCGTCTAGGCCCTAAGTCTGGAATTCCCTCCTACACCTGTCTGCCCCTTTACCTTGCTTTCCTCCTTTAAGGTATTTCATTAAGACTTACCTCTTTGACCAAATTTTAAGACATCTGATTTAATATCTCATGTGATTCGGTGCCATTTTGTTTCCATGCTCCTGTGAAGCACCTTGGGATGTTTTATTATATTAATATACACTATACAAATATAAGTTACTGTTGTTAGGGTTTCTATGGAATGATGAATGGCCTCCCTCTTCTGAATTTAGTTTTGTGATCTCTCATCCATCACAGATTTGTACAATTATAGAATTAGTTTTTTTAATTCTTTCATAGGATGTGGGCGTTACTGGCAAGGCCAGCATTTATAGCCCATCCCTAATTGCCCTCAAGAAGGTGGTGGCGAGACAATAGTCCAATAATCTTATAAGTACAATAGCATGAAATAGCCTTCTACTTTTGAGTTAAGATTTTGTTGTCCTCTCCTGAAACATTGGATAATCAGAAATAAAAACAGCTTAAATGACAAAATAATGTTTATCCTCTCTGATCAACTTACATCTTTCACTAGAGGATGTTGTGAAGATAACAGCTAAAATGAGAAGTACTTTAGCTCAGAGAAGGCAGTAATAGCAATACATTCAATAAGATATAAAGCAAATATTAAGCATTTTAAAAGCTTCTGAAGACACAATATAAGTAAGGTTTATTTTACTACATCAATACTTTGTTAAATTATAAGATGTCCATGTCATACAATTCTGAATCATTAAGAGTCAAAACATCTCTTGATGAAAGGATCTCGGTAACATGAAAGCTAATGTACTTTTAACTCTCATGTTGGTTCGGTCAAAACAATCACTCTATGATTCACTTATTGCCTCAATTTTCATGGAGTAAAATAGCTGCACTGGTGCTTGGTTGAACTTAACAAAATAAGAGACACATTTAAAACGTTAGTTTAACTCAAATTCCAATTTGAAACAAAAGGTTCAAAAACCTTGTAAACAAATTGCACCCATAGAAACATAGAAAAATTACGGTGCAGAAAAGAGGCCATTCAGCCCATCATGTCCGTACCAGCTAAAAAGAAAAAAAAGAAATTACCACTCATTTTAATCTCACTTTCCAGCACCTGGTCCGTAGCCTTGCAGGTTACAGCACTTCAGTTGCAGATCCAGGTACCTTTCAAATGAGTTGAGTGTTTCAGCCTCAACCACCAACTTAGCTAATGAATTCCAGACGCCCACCACCCTCTGGGTGAAAAAGTTTTTCCTCATGTCCCCGCTAATCCTCCCATCAATCACTTTAAATCTATGCCACCTGGTAATTGACCCCTTAGCTAGGGGAAACAAGTCTTTCCTGTCTACCCTATCTAGGCCCCTCATAATTTTGTATACCTCAATTAGGTCACCCCTTAGCCTTCTCTGTTCTAAGGAAAACAACCCTAGCCTATCCAATCTCTCCTATTGGCTGCAATTTTTAAGCCCTGGCAACATTCTTGTAAATCTCCTCCGCACTCGCTCCAGAACAATGATGTTCTTCCTGTAGCGTGGTGACCAGAACTGTACACAAAATTCCAGCTGTAGCTGAACCAGTGTTTTCTACAGTTCCATCATTACATCCCTGCTTTTGTATTCAATACTTCACCCAATTGTGGAAAGCATTCTTGACCACCTTCAAGGACCTGACGACATGCACTCCAAGGTCTCTCACTTCCTCAACACCTCCCAATAACTTCCCATTTATTGAGTGTTCCCTTGCTTTGTTTGCCCTCCCAAAATACATCACCTCACACTTTTCTGGATTGAATTCCAATTGCCACTTCTCCACCCACTCAACCAAACCACTGATATCATTCTGGAGTCGACAGCTATCCTCTTCACTATCAACGACACAGCCAATTTTTGTCATCTGCAAATTTCCCAATCATGCCTCCCACATTTAAGTCTAAATCATTAATATATACAATAAACAGCAAAGACCCCAACACTGAGCCCTGTGGAACACCACTGGTAACTGTTTTACATTCAGAAAAACATTCATCGACCATTACCCTTTGTTTCCTGTCACTGAGCCAATTTTGGATCCAACCTGCCACCTTCCCCTGTATCCCATGAGATTTCACTTTTCTTACCAGTCTGCCATGTGGGACCTTTTCAAATGCCTTACTGAAATCCATGTAGGCAACATCCACTGCATTACCCTCATCAATCCTCCTTGTTACTTCCTCAAAAAGTTCTATCTAGTTAGCAAGACATGATCTTCCCCTAGCAAAGCCATGCTGACTATTCCTGATCTATTCATGCCTTTCTAAGTGACAGTTATCTGTCTCTCAGAATTGTTTCCAATAATTTGCCCACCACCGAAGTCAGACTGACCAGCCTATAATTTTCTGGTGTATCCCTCACACCCTCTTTAAATAATGGTACAGAGTTCACAGACCTCCAATCCTCTGTATCTAGTGAGTATTGGAAAATGATCCTCAGAGCATCCGCTATTTCCTCCCTGACTTCCTTCAAAAGCCTGGAATACAATTCATCTGGCCCTGTTGATTTATCCACCTTCATGGATGCCAGTCCCTCCTCTCTCACTATGCTTACTGTATCTAATATTTCACACTCGTCCTCTATAAATAGAATGTCTGCAACATCCCTCTCCTTAGTGAAGACAGAGACAAAGTACTCATTGAGAATCTTGCCCACATCTTCTGCATCAACCCACAAATTACCATGTACATCTCTGATAGGCCCTACCTTTTCATTAGTTATCTTCTTGCTCTTAATGTACTGGTAAAACATCTAAGGATTTTCTTTGATTTTACCTGCAAACATTTTTTTGTATCCTCTCTTTGCTTTCCTAATTTCCATTTTTACTCCACCTTTATACTGTCTATACTCCTCTAGGCTTTCTACAGTATTAAGTCTTTTGTGACTGTCATAAGCTTTCTTTTTCTGCTTTATCTTGGCATGTATGTTTCTGGATAACCAGGGGGCTCTAGATTTGGCAGTACCACCCATTTTCTTTGTGGGGACATGTCTACATGTGCCCATAGAATCTCGCCTTTAAATGCCTCCCACTGATTTGACACAGGTTTTCCTTCTAATAGCTGTATCTAGTCCACTCTCGCTAGCTCATCTCTCAGCTTTGTAAAATTTGTTTCCCCCAATTTAGAACTTTGACTCCTCTTCTATCTTTGTTCTTTTCTATAATAATGCTAAATCTAACTATATTATGGTCACTATCTCCAAAATGATGCCCCACTGCTACTTCATCCACTTGCCCAGCTTCATTTCCTAAGACTAAATCTAGAATTGCACCCCCTCTTGTTGGGCTTGTTACATGTTGGCTAAAAAAGTCCTCTTGTATGCAGTTCAAGAATTTTGCACCCTCTGTGCCCTTCATACTGTTTGTATCCCAATTGATATTAGGGTAGTTAAGTCCCCAATGATTACTGCCCTATTGTTTTTGCACTCAGAAATCTCTCTACACATTTGCTCTTCTAACTTCCTTCCACTATTTGGGGGTCTACAGTACACTCCCAACAATTTGGCTTCCCCTTTTTTATTTCTGACCTCGGCCCATATGGCCTCATTTGATGTTTCATTTAGTATATCATCCCTCCTCACAGCTGTAATTGATTCTTTAACCAATAATGCTACAACCCCCTCCACCTTTTTTATCCCCCTGCCTGAAATCTTTACATCCAGATATGTTGAGCTGCTATTTTTGCCCCTCCTTAAGCCAAGTTTCCGTCAAAACGATGATATTATGCTGCCATGTGTCTATCTGTGTCCTTAGCTCATTGGCTTTATTTACAATGCTCTTTGCATTTACATATATATATTTTAACACTGCTAAATTCCTGTGCTGTACACTTTTCCTAACCTGTGCTGATTTTGTCTTTCAGAATCACTCACTAATTCTCCATCTCCCATTCCCCGTTCTGAATTTGCCCTCAGGTTCCCATCCCTCTGCCAATCAAGTTTAAACCACACCCCCCATCCCCACACCCCCCAACAGCACTAGCAAATATCCTTGCGAGGATGTTTGGCTCAGTTCTGTTCAGGTGTAGACCGTCCGGCTTGTACAGGTCCCACCTTCATCTGAACTGGTCCCAATGCCTCAGAAATCTGATGCCCTCCCCACTCCTACACCAGCTTTCCAGCCAAGTGTTTATTAGCTCAATTCTCCTATTCCTATACTCACTTGCACGTAGGACTGGGAGTAATCCTGAGATTACTGCTTTAGAGGTCCTGTTTTTCAATCTCCTTCTTAGCTCCCTAAAGTCTGCTTTCAGGACCTCATCCACTTTTCTACCCAAGTCATTGGCACCAACGTGGACCACGACCTCTGGCTGATCAGCCCAGAGGAATATCCTGCAGCTGCTCTGTGACATCCTTGACCCTGGCACCAGGGAAGCAACATACCATCTTGGAGTCACATCTATGCCCACAGGAACGTCTGTCTGTTCCCCTAACTAACAAATGCCCTATTCTTTCTCCCCTCCTGCATGGCAGAGTTGCCTGTGGTGCCACAAACTTGACTCTGACTGCACTCCTCTGAGGAGCCAACACCCTCACCGGTATCCAAAATGGAAAACCGATTCGCGAGCAGGATCTCAGGGAACTCCTGCACTACCTGCCTAATTTTCTTGGGACTGCCTGGTGGTCACCTATTCGTTTTCTGCCTCCAAGCTCCTAAGCTGTGGTGTGACCACCTCTCAATGTGCTATCCACATAGTTCTCAGCCTCACGGATGCGCCACAGTGACTCCAGCCGCCGCTCGAGCTCCAAAACCCAGAGCTCAAGGTTCTGCAGCTGGTGA
This sequence comes from Cetorhinus maximus, assembly GCF_964194155.1. Lineage (NCBI taxonomy): Eukaryota > Metazoa > Chordata > Chondrichthyes > Lamniformes > Cetorhinidae > Cetorhinus > Cetorhinus maximus. The sequence continues at coordinate 173,381,173 of NC_135881.1, read as the reverse complement.
CACTGCCTGCATATATGGCTGTCTAGGACACTGGTAGCGGCCACAACTTCCCACACATTACAAGACATGCATTCCACACGACCAAGCTGTGTTGCCATGGCTTCAATTTACTTCCCATGTGTTAACTTTATTTTACTTTGGTTTACTTATGCAACTTTATTTTATCTGGCCTTGACTTAACTTTATTTCCCTATTGCTTGTGTTTCTTACCTAAATGTAAGTAGCCCCTTTTTTCAAAAAGAATGTGTTTTTCTAATTCTCAGCTACTTGATGACACACCCTCACAGCAGTTTCTCACCAACCAACACACACATGTTTTTCCTGTGATGTTAGGCCCTAGATGCTGCTGACTGCCTGGCTCAGGGTCCTCCTCTCACACTCTCCTCTAGGTACTGCTGACTGCCTGTTCCACAGTTAGATTAGGCAACAGCTAAATAACTGTTTGCAGCTTTAACTATGTCATTAAAGAAACATATGAAAGCAAAATATAATTTACAGTGTAGAATTACCTAGATTAAGACAGAAATGGCTATCTATCCCCTTTGCTCCAGTTTCTCCCTGGCAGCTTTCAACCAATTTTAGCTTGGGACTGGCTATCTTAGCCTTCTAGGCTGCTTCTGCCTGGTAGTGGTCTTCAAAGCTGAACTCAAAAGCTGCTGTTTCTAGTTTCTTCTGTGTATGTCTGTGGGAGGGACCTGCCTCTCTGGACCCCCGTTGCTAGGCAACAGCCCAGTTTTTCTAAAATAAAAATAAAAAGACCTGGAAAACTCAGCAGGTCTGGCAGCATCTGCGGAGAGGAACACAGTTAACGTTTCGAGTCCATATAACTCTTCAACAGAACTAAGGAAAAATAGACAGGTGAAATATAAGCTGGTTTAAGGGGGGGTGGGACAAGTAGAGCTGGATAGAGGGCTAGTGATAGGTGGAGATAGCCAAAAGATGTCATAGACAAAAGGACAAAGAGGTGTTGAAGGTGGTGATATTATCTAAGGAATGTGCTAATTAAGGGTAGAAAGCAGGACAAGCAAGGTACAGATAGCCCTAGTGGGGGTGGGGTGGGGTGGGGTGAAGGGAAGGAATCGAAATAGGCTAAAAGGTAGAGATAAAACAATGGATGGAAATACATTTAAAAATAATGGAAATAGGTGGGAAAAGAAAAATCTATATAAATTATTGGAAAGGTGGGGGGGGGGGATTGGAAAGGGGGTGGGGATGGAGGAGAGAGTTCATGATCTAAAATTGTCCTGCTTTCTACCCTTAATTAGCACATTCCTTAGATAATATCACCACCTTCAACACCTCTTTGTCCTTTTGTCTATGACATCTTTTGGCTACCTCCACCTATCACTGGCCCTCTATCCAGCTCTACCTGTCCCACCCCCCACCCCCTTAAACCAGCTTATATTTCACCTCTTTTCTATTTTTACTTAGTTCTGTTGAAGAGTCATACGGACTCGAAACGTTAACTGTGTTCCTCTCCGCAGATGCTACCAGACCTGCTGAGTTTTTCCAGGTATTTTCGTTTTTGTTTTGGATTTCCAGCATCCGCAGCTTTTTGCTTTTAGCCCAGTTTTTCTACTCGTGTTTGCTTAACTTCTCTTACAGTCATAAACTATTAGAAATGCAGGCACCTTTTAAAGTGAAACCAAAACTCAACTTGACCTTTTCTAAACACACAGATACAGAAATACAAATCAAACTTAAACATTAAAGCTGAAACTCATTCCTAACACCCACAAATACAATATAACTTATTTAAACTATTTCCTAACACAGGATTTGGAAAGCTGCATTTGTACATCTCTGTGATTTCTACCTATCATTTTAAATTTACAAAACCATGGGGTCTGATCTTGTGACATGAGTTGAGAGTATCAACATGTATTGTTTACTACAGGCTTTCAACAGGCCCTGAACTGAGTGCATTGTTCGGCCAATTTTCAACATCTTTTTAGATGTGTTACTACAGTACTTTTCTATGAGATTCAGGATAATAAAAGAGATAGAGAGTAAGATGAAGCTGGAAAAAGGGTGCATATGACAGATGTCAGCTGGATAATACAATTGAGCACTGGGCTGAATGTGGAACATGCAGAGGGGAAATAAAAAAAACACAAATGAGAGAGCAAAAAGAGTAAATGAGAAGGAACTGGCAGCTAACATAAAAGAGAATCCAAATGTCTTCTATAAGTATATTAATAGCAAAAGGGTGGTGGAAAAAAGGTTGAGGACAATTAGCACAGAGGTAGGGGGCATGGCTGAGATACTAAATGAATACTTTGCATCTGTTTTTTCCAAGGAACAAGGTGCTGCTCAAGTTATAGTGAGAGTAGTCATGTCACTGAATGGGTTAAAAATTAATAAAGAAGAGGTTTTAGGTGGGCTGGCTGTTCTTGAAGTTGATAAGTCACCAGGACTAGATGTGATGCATCCAAGAATGCCTAGGGAAGTAAGGGTGTAAATTGCAGATGCACTGGCCATAATCCTCCAATCCACCTTAGATACAGGGATGGTGCCAGAAGACAGGAGAACTGCAAATATCACACCCTTGTTCAAAAAAGGGTGCAAAGATAAACCCAGCAGCTGCAGGCCAGTCAGCTTAACCTCAGTGGTGGGGAAGCTTCCAGAAATCTTAATTTGGGACAGAGTTAATAGTCACTTGGACAAATGTGGGGTTATTTAGGAAAGCCAACATGGATTTGCTAAATCGTGGTTAACTAACTTGCTTGAGTTTTTTGATGAGGTAACAGAGAGGGTTAATGAGGGTATGCCATTGATGTGGTGTAGATGGACTTCCAAAAGGCATATGATACAGTACCGCATCACAGACTTGTGTGCAACGTTACAGCTCATGGAATAAAAGGAAAAATTGCAATATGAAAACAAAATTGGTTGTGACAGGAAACAGAGAACTAGTTAATTGTTGTTTTTTGTATTGGAGAAAGGTTTATAGTGGAGTTCCCCCAGGGGCCAGTGGTCAGATCCTCGCTCTTCCTGATATAATATCCTAATCCTTGATGTACAGGGTACAATTTCAAAATTTGTGGATGATACAAAACTTGGAACTATTGTGAACTGTGAAGAGGATCGTGTAGAATGTCAAAAGGACATAGACAGGAATGGGTGGGCAAGTGGATGATGAAATTTAATGCAGAGAAGTGTGATGTGATTCATTTTGGTAGAAAGAATGCAGAGAAACAATATAAAGAGTGCAATTCTAAAAGGGTTGCAGGAACAGAGGGACCTGGGTCCATATGTGCATAAATTATTAAAGGTGGCAGGACAAGATGAGAGTGTGGCTAATAAAGCACACAGTATCCTAGGCTTTATCAATAGAAGCAAAAGGACAAAAGCAAAGAAGTTACGTTAAACTTGTATAAAACACTGGTTCAGCCTCAGCTGAAGTATTGTGTTCATTTCTGGGCAACACACTTTAAGGTGTTGAAGAGGGTGCAGAAAAGATGCATGAGAATAGTTCTAGGGATAAGGGACTTCAGATACATAGATAAACTGGAAAAGTTTAGTCTGTTTTAGAAAGTTGAGAGGAGATTTGATAGGAGATTTGATAGGGGTGTTCAAAATCATGAGGGTTTGAACAGAATAGATAGGAAAAAACTGTTCCCATTGGCGGAAGGATCAGAGGGCAGTGATTTAAAGTAACTGGCAAAAGCAGCAATGGTGACATGAGGAAAAACTTTTTCATGCTGTGAGTGGTTAGGATCGAGAATGCACTGCCTGAGAGTGCAGTGGAGGCAGGTTAAATTGAGGCACTAAAGAGGGAATTGGGTTATTATCTGAGAAGGAAGAATGTTCAAGGCCACGGGGAGAGAACAGGGAATTGGCATGAAGTGAATTCCTTCTTCAGAGAGCCAATACAGACACAATGGGCCGAATGGCCTCATTCTGTGCTGCAACCTTTCTATGATTCCATGAATAACATTTGAACATAAGAAATAGGAACAGGAGTAGACCATTTGGCCCCTCGAGCCTGCTCCGCCATTCGATAAGATCATGGCTGATCTGCTTGTGTTTCGAAATTCCACATTTCCATCTACCCCCGATAAGCTTCGATTCCCTTGCCTAACAAGAATCTATCTACCTCTGCCTTAAAAATATTCAATGACCTCGCCTCCACCACCTTCTGAGGTACAGAGTTCCAAAGTCGCTTAACCCTCAGAGAAATAATTTCTCCTCATCTCTGTCCTGAAAGGGCAACACCCTAATTTTAAAACAGTGCTACCTAGTTCTGGACTCACCTACAAGAGGAAACATCCTTTCCACATCCAACTTGTCAAGGCCGTTCAGGATCTTGTTACTTCAAACAAAGCACCCTCTTCTAAACTCCAGTGGAAACAAGCCCAGTCTGTCCAACCTTTCCTCATAAGACAACCCACTCATTCTAGGTATCAATCTAGTAAATCTCCTCTGAACCGTCTCCAACGCATTTACATCCTTTCTTAAATAAGGAGACCAAAACTGTACACAGTATTCGAGGTGCGGTCTCACCAATGCCCTGTATAACTGAAGCATAACATGCTTACTTTTATGTTCAATGTCTCTCATAATAAAGGATATCATTCCATTAGCCATCTTAATTACTTGCTGTACCTGCATACTAACTTTTTGTGTTTCATGTACTAGAGCACCTAGATCCCTTTGCACCTCAGAATTATGCAGCCGTTCTCTATTTAAGTAATACTCTGCTTTTTTGTTCTTCCTGCCAAAGTTTGCCACATTAAACTCCATTTGCCAGATCTTTGCCAATTCACTCAACCTACCTATATCCATCTGCAAACTCATGTCCTCTTCACAGCATACTTTCCTACCCATCTTTGTGTCATCTACAATTTAGCTACCATGCCTTCACTCCCCTCATCTAAGTCATTGGTGTAAATTGTAAAATGGTTGAGGTCCCAGCAAAGACCCCTGTGGGACTCCACTCGTTACATCCTGCCAATCTGAAAAAGACGCATTTATGCATATTCTCTGCTTTCTGCCAGCCTGCCGATCTTCTTTCTATGGTAATATGTTACCCCCTACACAGTGTGCTTTTATTTTCCATAATAACCTTTGATGTGGCACCTTATCAAATGCCTCTGGAAATCCAAGTACAGTACGTCTACAGGCTTCCTTTTATCCACAGCGCATATTACTCCTTTAAAAAACTTCAATAAATTGGTTAAACATGATTTTCCTTTCACAAAACCACTCTTCCCGATTGCCTTGAGCTCTTCTAAGTGCCCACCTATAACCTCCTTAATGATTGATTCTAACAACTTCCCCATGACAGATGTCAAGCTAACTAGCCTATAGTTTCCTGTTTTCTGCCTCCCTCCCTTCTTGAATAGAGGGGTTATATTTGCTACTTTCCAGTCTGATGAGACCTTTCCAGAATCTAGCGAATTTTGGAACATTAACACCAGCGCATCGATTACCTCAGAGATGTAGTCCATCAGGACCCAGAGACGTGACAGCCCGCAGTTCCATCAATTTACTCAGTACTGTTTCCCTAGTGATTTCAATTTCACCAAGTTCCTCTCTCCCTTTCACCTCCTGATTTTTAGATATTCCTGGAATGTTTTTGTATCTTCTATAGTGAGCACAGAAGCAAAATATTTGTTTATTTCTTCTATCATTTCTTTATTATCTACTATTAACTCCCCACTGTCACTCTCTAGAGGACTAACACTCAATTTATTTACTCTTTTTCCTTTTTAAATACCTGAAGAAGCTCTTGCTATCTGTTTTTATACTTCTAGCTAGCTCCTCTCATACTCTAATTTCTTTCTCTGGTTAATCTTTTAATCATACTCTGCCGTTCTTTATATTCTGACCAATTATCTGTCCTGCCGCTCATCTTTGCGTAGTTGTGTGCTTTTTCCTTAAGTTTGATGCTTTCCTTAACTTCTTTAGTTAACCACAGATGGTGGGTCCTCCCCCTAGAATTTTTCTTTATAATAGGAATGTACTTATTCGGAATACTCTGAAATACCCTTAAATGTCTGCCACTGTTTCTCTATTGATCTATCCTCTAGCCTAGTTTCCCAGTTCACTTCAGCTAGCTCAGCTTTCACGCGCACATAGTTGCCCTCATTTAATTTCAAGATACTAGTCTTAGGCCCACTCTTCTCCCTTTCAAACCGGATGTAAAATTCAATCATATTGGTGGTTGCTGGTACCTGGGGGTGCCTTTACTCTAAGGTCATTAATTAATCCTGTCACTTAACAAATTACCAAGTCAAATATAACTTGCTCTCTGGTTAGTTCCAGAACATGCTGCTCTAAGAAACTATCTCAAAAGCATTCTAGGCTCATCCAGGCTACTACTATCAATCTGATTTTTTCCAGTTTATATGTAGATTAAAATCACCCATGATTATTGCCATCCCTTTATCATAAGCACACTATATTTTCTCTTGAATACTTTGTCCTACACTGTGGCTACTGTTAGGGGGCCTGTAGACCACTCCCACTAGTGACTTCTTTCCCCTACTATTCCTCATCTCCACCCAAATCGATTCTACATCCTGATCTCCTGAAGCAAGGTCATCTCTAACTACTGCACCAATGCCCTCTTTGATCAACAGTGCTACTCCTCCACCTTTACCTAGCTTCCTATTTTTCTCGAATGTCATGTACCCCTCAATATTCAGGGCCCAATCTTTGTTATCCTGCAGCCACGTCTCCGTAATTGCTATCATATTTATTTACATCAACGTGAGCCATCAATTCATTTACTTTGTTATGAATGCTACGTGCATTCAGATACAGAGCGTTTAGTTTTGTCTTTTTGTTACCTTTGTAACATCTGGTCTTGGCTGTTGATGTACTCTTAGGTTTTTTCTCTCTGTCCCTTCCTGCCATTCTCTGAATCTCATTTCTCATATCACTATTTTGCTCTCCTGTCTTGACTCTACACTTTGAATTGCTACCTCTGCCTAAGCTGGGTCCCTCGCCCGTCTTTTTTAGTTTAAGGACCTCTCTACTTCTCTTGTTATGCGATTTACGAGGACACTGGTCCCAGCACGGTTCAGGTGTAAATCGTCCCAATTGTACAGCCTCCACTTTCCCCAGTACTGATGATAGTGCCTCACAAACCAGAACCAACTTCTCCCACACCAGTCTTTGAGCCATCCATTCATCTCTTTAATTTTATTTGCCCTATACCAATTTGCACATGGCTCGGGTAATAATCCAGAGATTAATTTGGTACCTAGCTCCTCATACTGACTTTGCAGAACCTCTTTCCTAGTTCTACCTATGTCATTGGTATCTACATGGACCACGACAACTAGACCCTTCCCCTCCCACTACAAATTCCTCTCCAGCCCCGAGCAGATGTCCCGAGTCCTGGCACTGGGCAGGCAACACAGCCGTCTGGGCTCTCGCTCTTCACTGCAGAGAACAGTGTCAATCCCCTTCACTATTCTATCCCATACTACCACTCCATTCCTTTTTGCTCTCCCCGCTTGAATGTCTTCCTGTACCACAGTGCCATGGCCAATCAGTTCATTCACCTTGTAGACCTCGCTTTCGTCCACACAGGTTTGCCTGAAGATTATTTTACTACTGAATGAGTGTTTCCCCAATAGTGAAATTCCATCTGTATTGAGAAAGTAGCATAAAACAACAGAACTTTAATGACAATCATAAATCTATTGTATTATGCTTTGCCTTTTGAGTCTTAAAAGCAAGTTGAGGATTCATATCTTGCTCCTAGCTGAACTCAACATATTGCACACTTCTGGGACTGATTTAATTTAATTTTAAAATTTATTTATTAAAAAATATATATTGGAAGCTTGTGAGGAATAAAGAGTATTAGGTATTTTAATGAGAAGCGAATACATCTGGTGCGGAAATGACTTTTGACACCTTACTTCACGTTGAGCATGACTGAGACGAAAGTGATGATCTTAATCATTGAGGCTGCTGCAAGCAATCATTTACAAAACCTGAGGTTTCATTTCAATACTGGAAATCCACTGTGTAACTTCATATTTCATTCACTTTCACAGACCTCACACAATCTTAAGGTTATAAAAGTGTGTGTATCTGTTTTCAAAGAGCTGTAATAGGCTGAGGAAATCATTCACTTTCTTTAAGCTGGTTACAGCAATGGCATAGATGTTGAGAGTTCACTGAGATTCAAGCTTGTTTGAAACTCCGAATTGAGCCAGTGAACATATGTAATGGATGTCTTCACAGTATGACAGTATCTTTACAGTGCAGAAGGGGGCCATTTGGCCCATCGAATCTGTACTGGCTCTCTGGAAGTACATTCCACCTAGTCCCACTCCCCTGCCTTATTTCCGTAACCTTGCATGTTCTTTCTTTTCAGGTAGCAATCCAATTCTCTTTTGAATACCTTAATCGAAACTACCTCCACCACCCTTACAGGAAATTTGTTCCAGACTCCAACACATCACATCACATTTACTCCTTTTGCCAATTATTTTGAATCTCTAATTCTTGATGTTCTTGAGTGGGAACAGTTTCTCACTATTTACTCTGTCCATACCCCTCAGGATCTTGAATACCGCTATCAAATCTCCTCTCAGCCTTTTTTACTCCAAGAAAAAAAGAATCCCAACCTCTCCTATCTATCCTGGTAGCTACAGTCTGTTATCCCTGGAATTATCCTTCTGAATCTCCTCTGTGCTCTCTTCAAAGCCTTCACATCCTTCCTCAAGTATGGTGCCCAGACTGGATGTAGTAGTCCAGATGAGGCCTAACTAGTGTCTTGTACAAGTTCAACATGACCTCCTTACTCTTGTACTCAATGCCCCTATTAATAAAGCCTCAAATACTATATGCATTTATTAGCTGCTCTCTCAACATACCCTGTTACAAGTTAGTGTGTGTAGTGGAGGACATGCAATTTTGTCCCCTTTTTCTCTCCTTCATCCGTTAGAATTGAAATCAAACGATCCCATTTATCCAAAAGGTTAGCTCCACTTGATATCTTAGTGTCTTATACTGTGCTAACTCTGACTCTCAGAATGCACATGAAAATGTATCCACATTAACTCATGATAAGCATGTCTCTCAGAAACATTACAGCGCTTTTGAAACACTGGCCGTGTATCTATTCTTGCCAATTGGAGCAGGGAACATTACAAGTTTGGAAAAGCGTTTTGAAGAGATGAAATTAAGACTTATTTGCAAAATTACATGTTTATGAAAGAATATCAGATAATATAAATCATAATTTAAAAAAAACAAGTATCTTGTCAAGTTATTCTAATTTGTGCCGACTGCAAAACGCAACTTAAGCAATTGAGATTATGGTCTGAAGCACAATTGCTAAGTATTGACTTTCAGTCTATAGGTATATCAAGAGGTTTGTAGCAGATGCACAGTACAAATTAACTTTACAGGCTTTCTAATTTTCTCCCTTTCTATCCTCCTGAAAGCGATTTCATGGAGTGCATAGTGTTATGGCCAGGTGAGAAGGGGTGAACTTGCTCCCCTCTATTCAACCTCCTTGGTTGGTCACAGTAAAGAGTTAAGTTTCTTTTTCACGATTTATTTAACTATTTTAAACTGTAAGCAATAAGGAGCCAATCAAAAAAGGTTTTCTTAAATTCAAGAAAGAGCAAATTTATTAACCACTAAACCCAAGAAGAAAATAATAAAAATGCAAGGTCAAGCATTCGGCCCTCTTGCAGTCATTCGGGCCCACACAGACACACATTCAGACAGGTGTCAAAGATAAGGGAAGTTAGAGTCCAATAAAAAAAAATTAAAAGAATATACGGTTAAGTGTCCTTTGATTGTCCTTGAGGCGTAGATTTTTAAATGCTGCAGCTGATTTGGATTTGCTGGTTTCGTATATATGGTCAGACATAGTAGATATTGCAATTATTACGAGATCTCGGGTTGCCGGTAGATTTATTGCAGTGTTGGCTTCCGAACCCAGTAATACTCTTGTTCCGAGGGAGCGCTCTCAGCTTATTTCCTTTGCTGAACGCTATCTTGCAATTGCCCTTTGGTGGCTGGCAGTCTTGCCCTGAAATACTTCCCCCATTATGTATTTCCAAGGGGTTTTGGGTGGATCTGTCTGTGGGAGCCATTGTTTCAATATCTAGCACTTTGCATTTTAATGTCTCTTCCTTAGACAGTGCTGAGTTTTGATGGGTCTCTGAGTTATAGGAAATGTCTCTCTCTCTTTACACTCCCCTGAGGGTGATTTGTTTGTTTTTTACCTTCATCCTGTAAGGTGGCCTTGAATTTTTAAGTGGCTGATTCTGTTTCATTTCAAATTGCAAAATTTCCAGTCAGTTGAACGTTGAAAAGTCATATTTTCAAAAATGAAGGGGCATAGCCTTGTGACACATACCCACAACTACTGCCTCCTAGTGTCATGGAAGCGAGTAGTTCTTCATATGTGGTTGCAGACAGTCAGTGTCAGCAGACTATTTGACCATGCAGGTCATCACAGCTGAACATGCCCTCTTCTCCCCTGATGTCAACAGCTTGAATTTTCAAGCAGATGTCACTAGTCAGAGATATCATTTGAAAGAACCCTAGTTGATTGTCACACTAATTCCACCTCAGAATTTTAGCAATACTTAAGTCAATTGATATGCTCCCATCCAGTTGTGGCTGAAATTAGCAATATCAGGTCAAAAAATGAACTTTTTTTGCGTCATTGTCCTAGCATCTCATGATCCAGTGCAGTGGATGATTTAACCATTGTAAAAGTGTGTCCATGTTTTAAAACTATTACTGAGTACATACATTCTTGTTTAAGCTTTTTTTCCTTTGCCTCCTTCTTTATTTAAGTTCCTTCATGCTCTCAGGCTTCTGCCTGTACTGCTGTTGAGTTTACTAGCAAGTGTAAGACACCAATTAAGTGCTATGTTTGCTCTGATGTTTGTTTCCTGCCCTTCTCAGGGGAAAGCACTTTCTGCCATCTATTCACTCCTTCCCTCTGATGGCATGGATGAAGTCTGGAGTTCTGTATGTTTGAGACTGAGGGCGTGAAGCAGTGTTCCTCAATTCTGATATAACACTATGCAATTCAAACACACTGGGCTGAATTTTTCCGTCGGCGAACAAGGGGCGGGGCCTGCTCGCTGACACGAAAATGACACGGGATGACATCAGGGGGAACCCCCGACGTCATCCTGCCCCATTTAAATCTTCAGGAAGGCGGGTGCATAGCACGATCAACTGCCCGCCCGCCGACCTGTCAATGGCCAATTGAGGCCATTGACAGGATAATTAAAACAATTAAAGGACCTGCTGTCCAACCTTAAAGTTGGTGGGCAGGCCAGGAGCCCTGGCGGGCTTCTGAAAAAACATGAAACCTCATCCACCGGTGGGATGAGGTTTCATGCAGGTTTTAAAAAAGTTTATTAAAGTTTTTGTGAGATTTATTAACATGTCCCATCTCGTGTGACATTGTCACATGAGGGGGACATGTTAATGACTTTTTTATTCTTTTTTTAGAGTTTGAAAACCTTTCAGTGATCTCTCTGAGGCAGCACTTAGCCTCAGGGAGATGTGCGCTCTTTCACGTGCATGCGCAAAAGAGCACACTCTTGCATTTGGGGAATCCGCCCCGCCTGCACAGAAAGCGCATAGATATTCCCGGCGTATGTCACGCTGGGTGGGCCTTAATTGGCCCGCCCACTTAAAATGACAGCAGGGCCTGCTTCTCCAGCGGTGATCGGCTCCCCGCATGCCGGAGATTGGGTCGGGCCCGCCCACCCGACAGGCAAAAAATTCAGCCCACTGTGTTTTCCTTCATCAAACATTTATTGTTTGTAGACAGTCTAAAAGTTAATGGTTATTTCTCAAAGGAAATTGCTGGGTTTGTGTTACATTCATCCAGGTTTTCATAGTATCATAGAATGGTTACAGTGCTGGAGGTGGCCATTCGGCCCATCGTGCCCATGCCAGCTCTCTGCAATAGTATTTCACTTAGTCCCACCCCCCACCTTTTACCTATAGCCCTGCAAATTATCTCTCTTCAGATAATTACCCAATTCCCTTCTGAAAGCCACGCTTGAACTTGCCTCCACCACACTATCAGGCACTGCATTTCACATCTTAACCACTGGCTACCTTAAAAAAAAAGCTTTTTCTCTTTTGCTAATCACCTCAAATCAGTGTCCTCTGGTTCTGGATCTTTCCACCAATGGGAACAGTTCCTCTCTATCTACTTTGTCCAGACCTCTTATGATGTTAAACACCTCTATTAAATTTCCTCTTAATCATGTTTTCTCCAAGGAGAATAGCCCCAGCTTCTCCATTCTATCCACATAACTGAAGTTCATCATCCCAGGAACTATTCTCATAAATCTTTTCTGCAGCCTCTTTAATGTCTTCATGTCTTTCCTAAAGTGTGGTTACTTGGTCATGGTATTCCAGTTCAGGTTGAACCAGTGTTTTTTAACAGTTTGTTATAATGTGCTTTTGTACTCCGCCCCTATGTATAAAGCACAGGATCTAGTATGCTCTATTAATCACTTTCTCAGCCTGCCCTGCCACCTTCAATGATTTGTGCACAGAGTCTAGAATTGTGCACATTATTTTGTTTTCTCTTCATTCTTCCTATCAAAATGGATTACTTCACACCACTCTACATTAAATTTCCTCTGCCACTTGTCTGCCCATTTCACCAGCCTGTTTGTGTCCTCTTGAAGTTTATCACTATTGTCCTCATTGTTTGCAATACTTTCAAGTTTTGTATCATTCACAAACGTTAATATTGTGCACTGTCCTTTACACCAAAGTCTCGCTAATTATAGATCAAGAGCAGCAGTGGTCTTAACACTGACCCCTGAGGAACCCTGCTTTATACATTCCTCTAGTCTGAAAAACTGTTCACCACTATTGTTTGATGTCACTCAGCCAATGTCGTACTCATGCTGCTATGTCCCTTTTATTTCAAGAGCTCAACTTTGCTGAGAGGCTTATAATATAGCACTTCACCAAATTACTTTTGGAAGTCCACATGCACCACAATAACCGTATTAGCCTTATCAACCCTCTCTTGGCCTGGTCTAATCATCTGGAAATGTGATTCCACCTCTGTAACATTGTCCGTGTCCACCCTTCACTCAGCTCATCTGCTGCTGAACCCTCACTCATGCTTTTGTTACCTCCAGGCCTGATTATACCAATGAACTTGCAGCCAGCCTCCCACCTTGTATCGTCCATCAGCTTGAGCTCACTCAAAACTCGCTGCCCATATCCTTCCTCCAGCCAAGTCCCATTCCCCTATTACCCCTGTGCTCATTGATCTACATGGGTTCTAGGTCCAGCAAAACATTGATTTTAAAATTCTCATCCTAGTGTCTTCTTCCATCTTTCATACAGTTAAATTTACCCTGTTGTCCATATCTTAACTCACTGTTCACCAAACAGCCCTGTGCTCACTGACCTACAATGGCTCCCAATTAAGCAACCCCATAACTTTAAAATGCTCACCTTTGTTTTCAAATCCGTCCATAGACTCACTCCTCCCTATCTCTATAATTTCAAACTTTCTGCGCTCCTCTAATTCTGACCCCTCACACATCCGGATTTTAATCGTTCCACGATTAGTGGGTGTACCTTCAACTGCTGGGGCCCTAAACTATGAATTTCCATCCCTAAGCTTCTCTAGCTCTTTACCCCTCTTTCCTCATTTAAGATGTTCCTTAAAACTTAGCTATAATCAAAAGCTGGGCCAAAGAGCTATGTGGCTCAGTGTCAAATTTGGTTTGATGTTGCTCCTGTGAAGCACCTTGGGACATTTCACTACATTAAAGGTGTAATTTAAATGCAAGTTACTGTTGTTGAGTTCAAATCCCATCATGGCAGTTTGTGAATATGAATTTGGCTAATTACGTAGACTGGTGAGGATCAGGTCATTTCCAGACTTCCCAAAGCCTTTCCAACACCTACAAGGCACAAGGCAGGAGTTGAAGGAATGTTTTCCACTTGCCTAGATGAGTTCAGCTTCAGCCAAGCACCTGATCCAACACCTTAAACATTCAGTCTCTCTACTACCAATGTAACATGGTTGCAGTGTGCAACATCTACATATATACTTGTAAGGAATTCGCCAAGGTTTCTTTAACAGCACCTCCCAAATCCCTGACCTCTACCAACTAGAAGGACAAGGGCTGCAAGCACATGGGAAGATCACCACTTCTAAGATCCCTTCTAAATCATAGAATGATTTTAGCAAAGGATGAGGGTGATTGGACCGCCAAGTCCATGCTGGCTCTCTGCAAGAGCAATTCGGCTGTCCCATTCGCCTGTCCTTTCCCTGTAACTGTGCAAATTTTTGATCTTGAGGTACTTATCTAATTCACTTTGAAAGCCATAATTGAATCTGCCTTCACTACCCTCTCAGGAAGCACATTCTAACCACTAACTCATAAAATAAAGTTTTCTCATGTCACCTTTGGTTCATTTGCCAATCACCGTTACCCTATGTCCTCCTACCCTACCACCACAAGGAAAAATTTCTCTCTCTCTTTTCTATATGGACTCATGATTTTGAGCACCTCTATCAAATCTCCTTTTAACCTTCTTTTCTCTAAGGAGAACAACTCCACCTTCTCCAATTGAGCCTCGTAACTGAATTCCCTCATTCCTGGGTCTATTTTTGTACAAGTTTTCTGTGCTGTCTTTTAAGCCTTCACATCCTTCCTAAAGTACAGTTCTGCGAATTGGACACAATGTTCCAGTTGAGGTTGAACCACTTTTTAATAAAGATTCATCAGAATTTCCTTGCTTTTATACTCTGCCTCAATTTAGAAAGGTTAGGGTCTCATCTGCCGTTTTAACCACTTTCTCAAACTGCCCTGTCACCTTCAACAATTTGTGCACATATGCCCCCAAGTCTCTGTTGCTGCACCCCCTTTAAAATTTACTCTTTATTTTATATTGCCTTTCCTCATTCTTCATACCAAAATGTATCACTTTACACTTCTCAGCATTAAATTTATCTGTCACTTGTCTGCCTGCTTCACCAACCTACGTTCTCTTGAAGTCTATCTCCATCCTCCCCAAGTGTCACAATACTTCCAAGTGTTGTATCATCTGCAAGTTTTGAAATTGTGCCCTATACACACAAATCTAAGTCATTAATCTATATCAGAAAAGCAGTGGCCTTAGTACAGATCCCTGGGGAACCCCACTATATACCTTCCACCAGTTCAAAAACAACTGTTTACCACTACTCTCCTGTTTCCTGTTGCCCAACCATCTTTGTATTCATCTTCCACTAATCCTTTTATTCCATGGGCTTCAACTTTGCTGTCAGGCCATTTTATGGCAATTTATCAAATGTCTTTTGGAAGGTAATACACATAACATCATTCTCATTACCCTCATCAATCCTTTCTGCTACCTCATCAAAAAATTAAATCAAGGTAAACACAATTTGCTATTAACAAATCTATGCTTACTTTCATTAATTAATTCACCCTATCATCCCAAGTGTCTGTTAATTTTCTCCCAGCTTACTGTTTCAAAAAGCTTTCCCACCAGCGAGGTTCCTAACTGGCCTGTAGTTGCTTGCATTTATTTTTACATCCTTTTTTGAACAAGAGTGCAACATTTGCAGTTCTCTCGTCCTCTATCACCATCCATATAACTGAGGAGGAATGGAAGATTATGGCCAGTGCCTCCACAATTTCCCCCCTACTTCCCTCAGTACCCTTGGATGCATCCTATCTGGTCTCAGTGACTTGACAGCTTGAAGTGCAGCCAGCCTAACACCACCTCTTCATCATTTTTTAGCCCATCCAGTGTCTTAATTACCTCCTCTTTCACTGTGACTTCATCAATATCTTCTTCCTTGATAAAGACAGATGGAGAGTATTCATTCAGTACCTCTGCTGTGTCTTCCACCTCCATGCATAGATCCTCTTTTTTCTATTGGCCGCAACCTCCCTCTTATTACTCTTTTACTATTTATATGTCTATGGAGGACTTTTGGATTCCCCTTTATATTAACTATCAGTCTTGTCTCATACAATCTCTTTGTCTCACTTACTTCCTCACTGCCATTGTAAACTTTCTATAGTCAGCCTGGTCCTCACTTGCATTATCAACCTGACATTTGTCAGATGCACCCTTTTTTTGCTTCATTTTGTCTTTCTTTGTTTTGTCATCCAGGGAGCACTGGCTTTGCTTGCTCTACCTTTCCTCCTTGTGGGAATGTACCTTGACTGTACGTGAACCGTAGCCTCTTTAAAGGTAGCCCATTGTTGGATTATAATTTTGCCTGCCAATTTCTGACTCCAAATTACCTGGAACAGGTTCATTCTCAACCCTCTGAAATTGACCATCCTTCAATTAAGTACTCTTATTCTAGATTGCTCGTTGTTCGTTTCCATAGCTAATCTAAACCTCACGATATAATGATCACTATCCTCCAAATGTTCCCCTATTGACAATTAATCCACTTGGCCCACCTCATTCCCAAGAACTATTTAAAATTCTTTAGAACCACCACACTGATGAAAAGATCCGTTTTCACTCCAGTGATGTTAATGCTACTCACACAGTTATGTTCAGCAACTACTTCTACTTGTCAATTTCTTTGATAAGTAACTTTAGCTTAAACATGAGGTGGGTGCAACAGAGAATGCCAAAGGACCTTTAAAGTTCTTTTATTTTTTTTCCCAAAAGTCTGACTAATACAAGAGATAAGATGATATAAAGATTAAAGGGGAAGTCATACCATAATGCACCTGCTATCTGTCAGATCTTTGGAAAAAGTTACAATAATGTTAAATTCCTTTAGTTGTCATTGTTTCACCTGAAGTTCATGCCATTTGAAATCTAAAGTCATTATATGGTCTTCACTGGTGCTTAATTTATATACATCATTCAAGGCTGTGAATTTATTTGGAAGCCTGTGTGTTTGAACAACGGGATGAGGACAGGATAAGGTTCAGTTGTAATATACACAACTGTGAAACGGCTTGCCAGCACCCAATGTCAAAATCTACATGTAATCACTTAAGGGACATTCTGGAAGGCAAATAGCATATGTGGCATGTATAGCCCCATGGTAAGAACATAAGAAATAGGAGTAGTAATAGTCCACACGACCCTCAAGCATGCTCCATCATTCAATAAGATCATGACTGATCTTCTATCTCAACTCTACTTTCCCGACCTATCACCATATTCCAAGATTCCTTTCGTCTATCTGATCAAGTTTTGCCTTGAATATACTTAATTACTAAACATCCATGGCCCTCTGGGGAAGAAAACTGCAAAGGTTCACAAGCCGAGAGAAGGAATTTCTCCACATCTCAGTCTTAAATCGATGGCCCCATATTCTGAGGCTATGACCAGCCAAGGGAAACAGCCTCTCAGTATCTACTCTGTCAAGGCCTTGAAGAATTTTATACATTTTAATTAAATCACTTTTCATTCTTCAGGAGGGTGGATGAAGGGCTGAGGAAGAAAATTGAAGAAAAAAATACTTCCTTTACCCATTTTTTGAATGACAAATTAATGGAAATGCATTCTAAAAATCTTTGTGGTTAATGCAGCTTTTGATATTTTCATAAAATTTTCAAGGCATTTTTGAACAAAATGAGAGCCAATGAGGATTTACAATTTGGACGTACATTCAAAAAACTGGCATTATTAGCAGTAATACCTGTGTTATTTTTGCAAATATACTTGTTTAAGTAAAGCACGCTCAAATGCTGTATTCCCAAACAAGCTGTTTTCTGGCTCCATTACAAGACAAATGTCTGCACAAGTGGCTTTGCTAACTTTATCAAGGATATGGCAGTGTTGAGTTTAACACTGCAGCTGCTCATTTGTACTCCCAGCTCCTAAGTGTTTACCAAGTACCATAGACAAAAGCATGCTCAAATATCCTACATTCCACCCCATTACTCTGCCTGATCTATCTGGATGAATTCAGGTACCAAAACTTGATCTGGTGGAACGCTGCTACTTAACAGGTGGACCTCAGAATATTTCTGAAGCCAGTAAATGGAAAATGTAAACAGTTAATTTCAATACTGCTAAATTTAGAGCTTGCCAAGAAACCTGTGCTTGCAAAGTTTTTGAAAAGAGCCAGACACAGGGTTGCCACCTATTCCTAGAATTCCAGATGATGACAAGACCCTGTGAGAAGTTATATGTTAATTCACAAACTCCCAGAGGTGATGCTAATGTCAGTTTGTGTGTGCTAACAATAATGTGATAAAGATTCTTATTCAGTATCTTTCATGCCGTTCCACTTCATCAATGGCAGATGAATGACCACTCACAGAGATAGTAATTTTCATTACATTAACTATGTGAAAAAGAAACCATACATGCTATGTCTTTACAAACTGGCATTTTGGCGATGATTTTAGAAGTCAGAAAGCTAAATATACCATTACATTATTCACATGTGCTTCCTACTTTTTTTTTGGATATGGTCTCACAGAACCGTCCACAACATGGCTGTCTATGAGTGTTACATCTGCTTTACCAGTAACAGAGTACCTTGCTTAGATAGACATATGTTGAAGCATTGGATAGCCTCAAAAATTAATTTGATAATGGACATTATTTTGCGGTTAGAATTGAAGGAATGACATCCACCATTCATTACACCTGTAGCTGCCTACAAATTCTTTACGGGCTTTTGAGTGGCAACTCAAGATAATGAGAGATCTTTTTCAGCACAATGCTCTTGTACAGGGAATATCATTTTTTTTCTAATATTATGTGAGATACTGAAGCAGGCTTATGGGACAAAAAGCAACTGAGGCTCAGCTAATAGAATTGGTGGATAAGTTGCAGTTAGGACTAACCACAGGGGAAAAGAAAGCAGACGTAGTTAAAGTAATAGCACAACATTTGAAATTAGAAGGGATACTAGAAGGATGATGTTCTCCAAAGGGTGAGTCACTTGAATTGGCCAAAATTCAGTTGCAAATGGAAAAACTTAAATTTGAGGCGAAAGAAAAAGAAAGAGAGAGAGGTAGGAAAAGGAAAAAGAGAGAGCATTTCAAAGAGAAACAGAAATGAAAAAACCTGACCTCCAGAGGGAGAAGTTAGCAGTAGAGGAAATAGAAAAGAAAAGGGAAAGAGAATACCAGCTTAATAAGCTGGACCTTAAAAAAGGGACCTCAGATGCTGAGGAAGGTTCTGATGTGGAAACAACCACTTTCAACCCAAAGCCCAGTGGGAAGATGTTTAAATTTGTGCAGGCTCTTCCGAAGTTTGAGGAAAGGGATGTAGAGGCATTCTTTCTTTCATTTGAGAAGACAGCTAAGCAAATCAAATGGCCACAAGAAATCTGTACATTGGTTTTACAGTCTAGGTTGGTAGGTAGAGCTTATGAGGTATATGCATTGCTGTCAGATATATTTATGGGTTATGATGCATTAAAAATGGCTATTCTGAGTGCATATGAGTCGGTTCCTGAGGCATACACGCAGAAATTTAGGCATGTAAGGAAATAGCCTAGACAGACATATATTGAGTTTGAGAGAGTAAAACAAAGTAATTTTGACCAATGGATATTGGCATTAAAGGTAGCAACAACACATGCAGCTCTTAGAGATGTAAATCTTTTGGAAGGATTTAAAGATTCACTTCCTTCGGTAGTTAGAACTCAAGTGGAAGAACAGAGGGTTAAAATGGCTAGGCAGGCAGCAGAAATAACTGATGATTATGAACTAGTCCATGATCAAAAACTTCTTTCCATTACCCTTTTAAATCCAAGAAGGATAGAAAGTGGGAGGGTGAAAGGAAGGCAGGTTGTCAGGGAAGAGTAGCTGCAGCTGGAAATTCTCAGGAAGTTTCTCCTCAGGCCAGAAAGGAAGGTGCTGAGAGTAGAAGTGACATTCCAAAACTTAAATGTTTCCATTGTAATAAGGTTGGGCACACAAAATCAATGTGTTGCAGGTAACAGGGAAAACATATTGCAGTAATTGGAACACAGAAAAGTTCTGGAAATAACAGCACTGTGGGTTCCGAGATACAGAAGCAAAAAAAAAGTGGTTTGTGTACAGGTGGAGCAGGATGAGTCAGTGGTAGGTAAAGAAGTGGGAATGTGTTCACAATTTATCCGAGGGAATTCTGATGAGCAGGTTACAGAAATGTTTTAAGATTTTTTATGTGAAAGGAAAGTTTTTCCATGTGTACAGGATGGAACAGGCAAAGATGTCAAAAGTTTAAGGGACACAGAGGCTAGTCAGTCCTTAATGTTATGGAATATGCTATTTGTTGCCCAGAGGGAGTATTGCGTGAAAGAGTGGTAATAAGTGGAATTCATGGGAATATGAAAACTCTTCCATTGTGGAATGTAAATTTAAAATCTAAGTTGAAAACAGGCGAGGTGATAGTTGGAGTAGTGGGAAAATTGCCCATTGCAGGGGTTCAATTTATCCTGGGAAATGATATAGCTGGTTCACAGGTGTTGGTGATGCCTACTGTAGTTGAGCAGCCTGTGGAGATGAATTCAACAGAGATGTTGCAGAAAGAACATCCTGGATTGTTTCCAGATTGTGTAGTAACGAGATCAGAAACTCACAGGGTGAAATAGGAAGAGGAAGTATCTAAAAGATAGGGGAAGGATGCTGACATCCTGTTAGCTGGATCAGTCTTTGAAAAGATTATTCAGGAACAGAAGGTTGAAAAGAGTGAAGCTGAAATGTTTAGCTCAGTGAAATTGGTAGAGTTACAGCAGTAAGATCCACGAATAAAGCAGTTATATCAGATAGCTTATTTGGAAGCAGAGGCAGAATGTATTCCTGAGCGTTATTTTCTTAAAGGTAATGTGTTAATGAGGGAATGGAGACCATCTCACATTCCAGCAGATGAGAAGCGGGCAGTAGAGCATCTAATAATAATCTCACCTGCAGATGTATTTTGAAAGAGGCTCATTAAATTCCAATAGCTGGATATTTAGGAATTAAGAAAACTCAGGTGAAAATACAAAAACATTTCCATTGGCCTGGACAGCATAAAGATCTAGTTAAAAATTCTGTAGAACATGTCACACATGTCAGATGACAGGGAAACCTCAAGCAGTGATTAAACCTGCACCTTTAATTCCGATTCCAGCATTTGTGGCACCTTTTACCAGGGTCCTGATTAATTGTGTAGGGCCCCTCCCTAACCTAAGAGCAAAAGTGAAAATCAGTACTTGCTAACAATCATGGGTGTGTCTACAAGATTTCCGGAAGTGATACCTTCACGAAATATTACAGCAAAGAGGATTGTAGAGGAGTAGCCAAATTTTATACAAGATATGGATTACCAAAAGAAATATAGTCAGATCAGGGTTTGAATTTCATGTCACAGCTTTTTAAGGAAGTAATGAAAAGCCTGGGAATAAAGCAGTTTAAGTCATCAGCTTATCACCCTGAATCATAAGGTGCTTTAGAGAGATGACATCAAACGTTGAAAACTGTGACGAGAGCTTATAGTCAAGACTACACAGAGGACTGGGATGGAGGGATTCCATTCTTGTTATTTGCTATTAGGGATGCCCCTAACGCATCAACAGTGTTTAGTCCTTTTGAATTAGTCTATGGTCATGAAGTAAGAGGACCACTCAAATTGATTCAGGAGAAACTAATGGGTCAAAGTTCAGGAACTACGCTCCTGGATTATGTGACAAAATTCAGAGAAAGATTGAACAGAACATGTGAGTTAGTTAAAGAACATTTAAAGCCATCACAGCAGGTGATGAAGGCAAGTGCAGATAAGAGGGCAAAAGCTCGTAGTTTTGTTGCTGGAGAGAAGTTATTAGCATTGTTGCCAGTGTCAGGCGGACCACTAAAGGCAAGGTTTAGTGGGGCTTACAGGATTGAAAAGACACTAAGTCAAGTAAATTATTTAATAAATACTCCAGAAAGAAGAAAGAAGCAGAGGGTGTGTCATGCAAATATGCTTAAAAAGTACTTTGACAGGAAAGATAACCAGAAGGAGGTATTAGTGGTGGTAGAAAAGGAGAAAGAGGTAGAAATGAAGGATTCTAAAATTGACTTCCCTCTAATCAAATTGGACAATGAGGGGGTACTTAAAAATTTAAGGGCAGAATTTTCCCCCGTCGGGGTGGGGGAGTGTTGTGAGGGAGCGGGCGGGAGTGGGTGCAAACCTGATCGGTGCCCCCAATCGGGTCTGTGCCACCATTTTACATGGGTGGGCCAATTAAGGGCACACCCCAGAAGCGGGGGGATTCCCCGAGTCAGGGCCTGCACGCGAAAGAGCGTAGAAATTTCCCTGAGGCACCTCCATGCCTCAGGGTGATTAAAGTTTTTAAAAGCTAAATAAAGGAAAGAAAAACTTTTAAGACATGTCCCCTCATGTGACAGTGTCTGTGACTGTGTGGACATGTTTATCAAAATCCATCTGGTTTAAATATTGCAATGAAGTGACAGTGTCACATGAGCTGGGACATGTCAAGGAACATTAATGAAAAACTTTATTTAATTTATAAAAACTTCATGATGCCTCATCCCGCCTATGGATGAGGTTCCATGAAAAATGCGAAGGCCGTCTGGGCTCTTCGCTTGCCTGTCATCCTTAAGATTGGACGGGCAGCTCAGCTAACTGTTGTAATTTGTTTTTAACAGGCCTTAATAGACCTTTGACAGTTCGGCAGGCGCGCAGTCGACTTGGCTGCACGCCCGCTGAACTGGAAATCTAAATTACGCGCCGTGACGTCAGGACACACACCCGACGTCACCTCGTATCATTATACGCGTCAGTGAGTGGGCCCCGCCCCCGCTCACCGACCCGAAATTTCTGCCCTAAATGTAATATTGAGCTACTTTCCAGACAAGTATCAAAGTGCTTTAGTAAAGTTATTGCAGTCACACAAACCTATTTGTGGGAAAAAGCTGCGGAAAACAAATTTAGCTACGCATGCTGTAGATGTGAGTGATCCAGTTTCAATAAGGCAACATCCTTATAGATTAAATCCAGTAAAATTAGCTCAAGTGCAAAAAGAAATAAAATTCAAGCTACAGAATGGCATCATGAAGTATAGTTGCAGTAACTGGATGTCACCTATGTGATGGTGCTGAAACCAGAATGAACACAAAGACTGTATATGGATTATCGAAAAGTAAACGCAGTGATAAAAGAGGATTCATATCCTATTCCACAGTTGGAAGATTGTATTGAGAAAGTGGGACAATCAGAGTGTATCACAAAGATTGATTTGCTGCAAGGGTATTGGCAAGTACAATTATCACAAAGAACCAAACAGATATCGGATGTTGTAATGCCAGATGAGCTGTATCAGTTTAAAGTTATGTCATTTGGTATGAAGAATGCACCAGCAACATTTCAAACACTGACAGACAGGACTGAGCAATTGTGCTGTTTATATTAACGACTTGGTAGTTCTCAGTCAAATGTGGGAGCAGCATTTACAACATCTGAAAGAACTGTTTGATCAACTGCAAGAAACGAATTTGGTGGTGAACTTGGCTAAGAATGAATTTGCGAAAGCACAAGTTAGATACTTAGGCCATACCGCTGGACATGGTCAGGTAGCCCCACGAGATGTGAAAGTAAAAACCATCGTGAATTTCCCAGTGCCCCTCAACAAAGCAGGAAGTTGAGAGATTTTTGGGAATGAGTGGATTTTTTCAGAAGTTTGCACCAAATTTTAGCAGGGTGGTTGCTCCATTAACTGAACTACTAAAAACGAACAAGAAATTTCAATGGGCACAGGAGTGTCATAATGCATTTGACAGTTTAAAAACTGTGTTGACTACTACACCAATTTTGGCAGCATCTAATTATGCCAAGCAATTTAAGTTGGCAATTGATGCAACTGATTTGGTATTGGTGCTGTGTTGTTACAGGATGAGAAGATAGGAATTAAAAAGCCGGTAGGATATTTTTCATGGAAGCTGTTTGTGCATCAGAAAAGATACTCAACCATCAAAAAAGACAGTCTAGGTCTGGTGTTAGTGTTGCAGCATTTCGAGGTTTATGTTGCAAGCAATTTATCAAAAACAATTGTTTAAATGGACAATCTTTAAAATTTCTGGACAAATTTCAAGACCAGAGTGCAAGTATGTTCAGATGGAGTTCATTACTGCAACTGTTTAACTTACAGATTATACATGTAGCTGGACGAGGAAAAATAATTGCAGATGTGTTGTCAAGTGTTTAAAGTTTAAAAGAAATTGGACGTTTGAAACGTGGACACTCGACTGAAATGACCTCTGTTGATACAAGGGCTTAGCATATATTATATTAATTCATGTACCTAGTACTGTAATAGTTTTGTGTATATAGATAAGTACAGTAAATAATGTGAAATGGGTTGAGAAAATGAAACCGTCATTTAGAATTACGACGGCTCATTTTTCCGAGGTGTAAAGGAAATATCATTTTTTTCCTAATATTACTGTGGGATACTGAAGCAGGCTTATTGGGACTGTGTGTGTGTGCGTCTACTTTAATTAATCTGCAGACAGTCAGACTGCAAGGTTTGAATCATCAAAAGGGTTAGGTGTAAAATAGGCATTTGAAATGGAGATGGGTAAACTAGGATGAAGTCTCAGCAGATACAGTGTGAATGGATTTGCATTTTTAGATAAGTTGAGAGGTTGTTTAATTTCCAAAGGGATATGATGAGGCGTTTACAACTGGCAAGGTAAATAAGGCAAAGTTATTAAGTTCATTTTTCCTGAACGTGCTGGCGATAATGACAATATGAAAGATTTTTATATTCTGGGAAAAGTAACTTCCAAAGAAAGGTGGAAACAATGGGATTTGCAGATTAAAAGGGGAAAATATATTTAAAGAAAGATGGAAAACTTTATGAGGTGTGGCTGCGTGAGATCTTGGAAGGTGCACTGTGTTAAACGGACCTGTGGAAAAGCTTCGAGCCACCCTTGAGAAGTTTGCTGTTCCAGTAATCAAGGTTTTTTAAAAAGCCTTTGGAATTCCATTGCCGAGTGAGGGGGAGAGAGAAGCTTTAAAATACCTCCCTTATAGCTGCAGTGGGTGCTTGAGGTAATATTGCTGGATGTTTTATAGATTAAGAATTGATTTAGAGTGTTGCCTAAAAGGAGTGTGTAGTCAGGAATTTAGTTAAGTAGAAATCTTGTGAGAACTGTTATAAAACTAAATGTAACTGTGTAACTGTAGCCTTGTGCGTTTAAGTTTTATTTTGTTAATAAATGTTTTAATTTAATCTTTAAAATCTCTAAAGGTGGTCGTGAACTCATTACCTCTGACCTCAGTGCACAAACCTTCTCATGGTAAACACAAATTGCAAAATCGTTGTGACAGTGTGGCCAAGTTTCCCTTCGGGATTTGGTCGGCCTGTCAAATACCACCTGCCATATCATAACACTCTCCACAGAGAACCTGTGGCATGTGCGAGCAGGGCAAGCTTCAACATATCGTCCATCTAGTCAAGGTAATGTTCTTACTTGTAAAGCAGATATAACACCTATACACAGTCATGTTGTGGAGGGCTCTGTGACTGCACTTTGCTGAAGAAATAATGAATTTGTACTATCCATTGGAGTATAGAAGAGTGAGACATGATCTTACTGAAACATAAAAGATCTTGGAGGACTTGACAGGACCGATGCTGAGAGGATGTTCCCTTTTATAAGGGACACAAGAAATAGAGGAACAATTCCTTCCCTACATAACATTTTAACGAAGTTCTAGAGGAACGCTGAAACTGTAGAATTGAAACCCACTATCAATCTGAGGAGAAAGAGAAGATTTTAAAAAACCGCAGGAAGCAGGACTAATTTCATGGCCTTACCCTTCCTTTGTAACCTTCTCCAATCCTACAATCTTATGAAGTCTATATGCTCCTTCAATTTCATCCTCTTGCACAGTACTGATTTCGTTTGGTAAACCACTAGTGGCCAAGTCTTCAGTCATCTAAACCTGAGGCTCTGAAATTCCCTCCCGAAACCTCTCCACCTACCCTCTACTTCTTTCTCCACCTTTAGGTCACTCCTTAAAGCTTACCTTTTTGACCAATTATCTTTTCTTTGTGGCTTGATGTCAAATTTTGCCTGAAAATATCCCTGTGAAACATCGAAGCATCTTGGGATGTTTTACTACATGGAGCTAAATAAATGCAACTTATTATTATTTGGAGAATCGGTGCTGTACCTTACCAGTACTGAGTTGCCCAAATGATAACCAAATGTATAACCCTTCAGAGTGAAGCAAGAGACTTTATTCAACTATGACTTGTGTAACTTGAGTGAATATCATCATGACGCTTGGACACACATACTGTTAAAGGTCACAAGCAGCTCCTTGCTTCTTCTTGTACACAGCACAGTGTACCAGGAGGTTGTTCAGCTTCAATTACTTTTTAACCTGAAATAACACTTCAAATGTTAATGGAAACCTGACTGTAAACTTTTATATGACCATAATTCAGACTGGCTATTAGCGAACTTGCTTTTTAGCCATTTTTCAACTTGGATAAATAAATACAATATGGTCTAGCTTTATTATTACCTAAGAATTATTGAGTCGCTGCTTTCCTGTATACCACAGGCTCAGTTACACTGGGCATTTTATTTACACTCCAACTGCAGAGGCCTAATGGCATGTGCTACTAACTCGGTGAATGATTTGCTGAAGTAATAATTTGACATGAAAGTTGCATTACCTTATCAATTGATGCAATCCCATAATTAAATTATTTGGATGCTCGTATCTGGCCTGTTAACATTTCTTTCCAAACAAATGTATTGTCTATCATTCCACCGATTTCAATCCCGGCATTTAAAGCACTTTGGCTCATAATTACTGCATTATAATGGTAGACTATTGTAATGCCCTCAGTTTTCTTCTCTCCTGACTCTTACGGGCAATCAGTACTCCTCCAGTATGTTATCCAAGAGATCTTGCTTGCTTTGAAAGTCTAAACAGGAACCATTAACAGAAGATTTGACCATTGACAACATTATGTCCAAGCCCAATTCTGTCCTCAGCTGTGGCCTGCACACCTGCAGTTCCAACAGGAATCAGTGGATAGTGAATGACAGTGAAAATCCTTTCTGATTTCATCCACTGTTACCACAGCTGCACAAAGACCAATTATTGCATTCTTACTGCTACTCTGACTGCCTGAGATCAGCAAACTCTGCACAGATGAGGGGTCAAACCTGGACTTGTGTGAGAACATAGGTGGCAGATGCTGTTCAATGTTGAAAAATGTGAAGCAATACATTTTAGAAGAAAGAATATAGAAAGGAAGAAATATTTCAAATTGTAAGATTTTAAGTGGAGTTTAAGATGAGAAGCACAGGTCTCTAAAGGTGGTAGTGCAAGTATGTAAGCCAACAAGGTCCATAAGGTAACAAGCTCCTTGGTTTTCTACCTTGCATACAGAATACAAAAAAAAGATAATGTTGATTTTCACAAAGACTTTATTTAGACCGCAGTTGGGGTATAGCGCAGTGTTGAGAATGCTATAATAGACCTGATATACGAGCAATAAAAAAGGCCATTAGGATTTCACTAGAAATGAGGGGTTACAGTTACTAAAAGTGACCTGAGAAGTTAGGGTTTTTTCTGCTAAAGCTTAATAGGTTAAGGGGTAATCTAAATGAGAACTTTCACAATGAAGGATTGCTATAAGCTAAGTTGTGGTTGTTTCAGTTGATCAGCAGGACAATAAAAGGGCATATATTTCAGATAATCATTAAAAAAAATAAAGTGGAGGTTAGAAAAACAGTTTTATGCAGACATTTTCTTTAGATTGGCTTCCAGTCTACAAAAAGTGAGATAAATACTAGCAGTAAGCCAATCTTTTCATAGGTCCATGCCTATGTGATGCCATTCTCACTGCTTTCCTGTGATAGCATGACAGATAACAAGAAAGCAAGTGACAATAGTTGGACAGAAATGCATGGCCTATCCACAATGCCATGTCATCTTCAAGTGCAATTCCTAATACTGCACACAACAGAGTTATTTTCCCACCAATCTACAAGTAGAAACTGTCTGTTATTTAAGTATCAAACACAAGGGAGAATTTTCTCCCTGTCAGGGGGGGGTTGTGCGGGAGCGGGCATGTGCGCAGCCGATCGCCACCCACGTATCGGCTGGGTGCCGCCATTTTACGTGGGCAGGCCAATTAAGGCCCGCTGAGCGTGACGCGCACCGGGAAGCGCTAAGCGCTCCCTGTGCGGGCGGTGGGGGTTGCCAGGTCAGGGCCTGCGCTCTTTCCTTCTTTCTGTGAAAGAGTACAGAAATCTCCCCGAGGCGCAGAGCTGCCTCAGGGAGATTAGTTTAAGCTTAAAAAACGTTAATAAAGGAAGAAAAAATTTTTTAGGACATGTGCCCTCATGTGAAACTGTCACATAAGCAGGGACGTGTCTATGAATTTTGTTAAAAATTTTTCCAAACCTTTAAAAACCTTCATGAAGCCTCATCCCGCCCATGGATGAAGTTCCATGAAAAATGCGAAGGCCGCCTGGGCTCTTCGCCTGCCCGCCAACCTTAAGGTTGGATGGGCAGCTCAGTTTATTGTTTTAATTGATAGTTAGCTGGCCTTAATAGGCCTTTGACAGTTCGGTGGGCACACAGCCAACTCAGATGCATGCCCGCCAAACTGAAAATCTGAATGACGCGCGGTGACATCAGGATGCAAGCCCGACGTCACCACATGTCATTTTACGCCTTGGCAAGCGGGCCCCACCCCAGCTCGCCGAGCTGAAGATTCTGCCCATGAAACCAAACATTCAAGTCCTATGTTGCAATTCACTTCTGTTCTCTTGATGGCTCATTTGGTTAATCAATTGAATAATTGCACCAGACAGACTAGGAACATAGATTACTATGAATGTAAAAGCAAGCTTTTTTTTTCTTGCTGATCTCAGCCTGGGCAGCAGTGAGGGCACTATGATATCTCCCAATGCTCCAGGGATTGGAAGGGAGCAATTATCAAGATTCCTGCTTCTGATTACTATCCAGTGAACATGCGTGAATTTTAAGTGAGGATATGATAGGGTTTCAGCTCCTGTTCCCTAATCATTGAACATGCCTGGTCATGTGAAGAATGGATGAGGCAATGGAGAGGGGCACCTAGCAATGAGGGGACTGAAATTAGAAGCAAGATAGGGTGGGGAACTCTTTATTATCTTTAAACTTCATGCACCAGTCCTACTCAGGTTCCTATGGCCCACTGCAAAGAAGACTGAAGAAACATTGGCAATGGTCACCACTGACCTCGAAGAAAGCTGTGCACTAAGATCTAGTGATACCAGTGGCATGGATTTCTTGTTTCTCAATGTCAGTTTGAATCTGGCGCCAAGGGGATCTCCAAGCACTGTGAAGTCATCAAGCAGGGTTAGCATCCAACCGTGTTGGAATATTCTCATAGACATAAATAAAATGCACTTTTACTTTTCACTTTTGATTAAAATCTTAGAGTGTAAAATAAATTATTGGGATGTACATATGAGACAAAGGTAGAAAGTGAAATAAGATAAACTCAAAAAAAATTTTAAATGTGAATTACCATAATGGGAAAGTTTGATATTCCACAAATATAAAATTAGTATTGCATGGACAACAGGCCAAAGGTAATACCCTGTCCCATGGTGAGTTTGGTGGCAGGGGACATTTAAGCAGGCTGGACGGTGGCAATTAAGTCTGTGGCAGGAAGGCCTGCGGATGGCCCTCCCACCCCATCATCAATTGAAGCCCTTAAGTGAGCAATTAATGACCAATTAAAGGCCTCATCCCTCTGCCGCTGGTATTCACCCAGGGACTCAGCATGCCAGGAGCCCAAAAAGAAAACTGTGGCTTGTTTGTTTGTGGGCTTCCGTGGGGGCCCCTCATTGTCAGGCACTCAGTGTCTAATTGAAGGACCCAGCATCGGGAAAGTGCGGGGACGGGGGGGAGGGACGGCGCGGGTGGAGGGCCTGCTGTGAGCCTCCCCTCTGCTCTTGCTGCCAGTGCCCTGCCCCACCAACACTCCCCACCCGCCATCACTCCCCTGTCCCTGAATCCATGGTGATCCTCAGGTGTAGTACCAGCAGCAGCCACAACATCCCCAGTGGCACTGCTGAATAATGAAGAGCTGCCGGCCTCTGACTGGCCAGCAGCTGTCACCGGGTGGACCTCCACCTGTTGGGGTCCTTGATCCCGGAGGTCCCGCTGCTGCCCAGTTAAGCACCTGATTCAGACTTAATTTGATGGGACTTCCTAAAGAGAGGCAATAAGGGGCTTTCGCCAGCTCCTCAGCCAGCTGGCAAGAGCCCCCATCACCTCCATTAAATACTGCCCAAATATTATAAACTTCGTAGTTTTAAAAAATTTATTCCACCTCATTCAACAAAATGTAACATTTTCAAGGCTTTGTACAGTGAGATAAATAGGGTAAAGGTGCAAGTTAGGTGATATCTATTTACAGTCTGGGGAAACTAAATAGAGTACCCTCTAGAGGAGCGTAGAACCAGTGACAGAAACGTCTAAATTACCACACTTTGCAACCCCACACCATATTCGTGTGGCCTTTTCAGAGATTGGGAAGGCCTTGGGTACAAAATGCACACACACCTCTCCCAAAGTTGAGGTCCCCATTATGAGCACCACAGGAAAATTTCTCCCACACACAATTTTTCCATTGCTAGTAGGTGTTTTGGAAGCCCTAAAAAAACGCATGTCCTTCAGGAGTTTGTGCCAATCAGGGGAAGCCTGCTGAGAAGTTGGAAACATTCTGAAAGGTAGGTGTAAAACATCTGGACACCTTGAAGTGTCACTATTAGATACTTTATTGTTATGTAGATGTGTTTTTAATGTAGTGGTTCATCATAGGCACCTGAACCACACAGATGTGTTGGCCCTTACACTGACCACCATTACATAACTAGTGTCATGTATTATAGCACCTTTGCCATGGAAAAAGTGCCACAGTGCATTACAGTGTAAAAAAAGATGCCTTGTCAGCCTTTGCTCTCATGTTTTGTGCTGGGATTTAAATTGACTGACAGGTCTGGCTGTTTAAAAAAAAACCTGCTTTTGAAAGTTAAAAAAAATCTCTGCACCTGTTCCCCTCCGCTGATTGACAAACACTTTGCTTTGAAATAGAAATGGGACACCATTCTGTTCTGTCAGTTCCAAGCAATGTAACCGGAAGCTTTTGTTATGACAGCTATAGCTATTATAAATGCTTGGCTAGCTTTCAAAAGCTTAACGGCTTCACGTCAGCAGGTAATCTATTGATCCAACGATTTAATCTTCTAAGAGGCTGTAATAATGGAATATGCCTTTGATGTGGTTTCTTGGTTGTTTACAAACCTAATAGGCACTGAAAGGATTTTTGTTTGCACCAGAGTAGTGTTTTTTACCCCAGTATCAATGACTGTGTTTGAATTCAGGGTTTTATTATATTGTTAGAGGTTTAATTTTTTCCAAAGATTTTAAAATAATTACCATTACTGTTGCATGGCTCCTGAGGATTGTACATTGTGCATTTTGGGTGAGTGGTTATGGAGGATACATAGGGGCATGGAGGTGGCATGGGGCATGTGGAGAGGGCATGCAGGAGGCATGGGCAATCTGAGGTGGCATGGAATGGCATGCAGGAGTGAGAGTGGCCAAAGCCAAAAAGGTCTGAAATTTTGTGCCTGAAGACAACGGTCTTAAAAATTTTTGACAAGGAATCATGTAATTATAGTCCTGGGACATCACTGCAGGAGTTCCTCAGGGTAGTGCCGTAGATCCAACCATCTTCAGCTTCTTCATCAATGACCTTCTCTCCATCATAATGTCAGAAATAGAGATGTTCATGGATCATTGCAAAACATTCAATGCTATTTGTGACTCCTCAATAACTGAAGCAGTCCGTGTCCATATGCAGCAAGACCTGGACAATATTCAGGCTTGGACTGATAAGTGACAAGTAACATTCGTGCCACACAAGAGCCAGGCAATGACCATCTCCTTCAGGAGAGAATCGGACCACCTCCCCATAAAACTGAATCTCCCACTATCAACATCCTCGGAGTTACCATTGACCACAAACTGAACTGGGCCAACCGTATAAATACTGTGGCTACAAGAGCAGGTCAGAGGCTGGAAACTCTGCAGAGAGTAACTCACCTCCTGACTCCTAAAATCTGTCCACCATCTACAAGGCACAAGTCAGGAGTATGATGGAATACTCTCCACTCGCCTGGATGAGTGCAGCTCCAACAGCACTCAACAAGCTCGACACCATCCAGGACAAAGCAGCCTGCTTGATTGGCACCCCATCCACCACAATAAACATTCACTCCCGTCACCACCGGCAGAAAGTGGCAGCAATGTACACCACCTATAAGGTGCACTGCAACAACTCACCAAGGCTCCTTCAACAGCATCTTCCAAACCTGCGACCTCTGCTACCTAGAGGTACAGATGCATGGGAACACCACCACTAGCAAATTCCCCTCCAATCCACACACCATCCTGACTTGAAACTATATCGTGTTCCTTTACCGTCGCTGGGTCAAAATCCTGGAACTCCCTTCCTAACAGCACTGTGGGTGTCCCTGCAACACATGGACTGCAGCAGATCAAGAAGGCAGCTCACCAGCACTTTGACAAAGGCAATTAGGGATGGGCAATAAATGCTGGCCTACTCAGCACGCCCACATCCCATGAACAAATAAAAAAAATACTTTTTATGATCTGTAGTGAAGTGCAAATGCTTCTAGCCTATTCCAAATAGGTGGAATTGTTAGACTTCGAGTGGGTAGAAACAATACTTTCCCCTTAGTTTACATTCTATTATCATCAAGACTGTGGACCAATGCTTTTATATAAAATTACCTAAGTGATTTCAGCATTCAATGCGGTTAGTGCATGTAATACAGGATTGAAGTCAGTACTAACAACAGAACGTGATCTTGCTAGATTATATACGTGTGAAGGGAAGCAAAGGACTGTGGTAGTGCTATGCAAACTATTTTCCAATGTGACCCCATTTTAACTCACCACCACTTTATCAAGGGCAATTAAGGATGGGCAAGAAAGACTGGCTTTGCCAGTGATGCCCATATCCCATGAATATATATATATATAAAAAAAACTTTTGAACATTAATAGGATCCTAGATGCCAATAAAAAGAAAACAGCAATAAAGCAGTGTAGTAACAATTAGTAAGTTATTATTAAAGTTCAACATATAATACATAAAATAAATATGTAAATCTGAATTATGAAAGCACTTTGGAAAATTATTATTTTATATACTCAACCGAACTCTCCATATTCCCTGGTGATTGAAGACTCCAGAAAGGCCCTCTCCGCTTCGTTACACATTGTGATCAGCTCCTCTCTCCCCACCACACACACCTTCCTCTTGCCAACCAGCCTCTATCCACACATACTCATGCCCTCCCTCCCATCCACACTCAGCCCCCACTCAAAACTCATGCTATCCCACCCCAATCAGACCCCCATTCACTCATTCCCTCCTCACTACTTGAATTTCTCCACCTTGCCTGGACATGGAAAAGCTGGCGTGGAGAAATTCAGGCCCAAACCCCAGATTCCAGCCACAAGGCCCCAGCCCTGCTTTGACCCCTTAACCACCGGCCCTGCTTTCAGCCCGTCCTCCCCAGCCCCTCTCGGTCTCCGCCGCTTCATCACGGCTCTGGCACCGCTCTCAATGCAGTCTGGCGGCACTGACTCCCGCAGTGGAAGCAGCACCAAATAGACAGCCCAGTGAAGGAAAGTGCTCTGCAGGCTGCACATGGGAGTAGCAGCTACTGGGACATGGCCTTTAAATCTCCCAATTGCAGAAGTTCAGTCAGAATGGCAGCGGATTCAATAGAGAGGGCCTGAGTAACAGCTCCACTGGGCAAGGCGGTGAAAATATATCATCCCTGCGCATGGGAAGTGGATTTGGCGGGGGGGGGTCATGAGTGTGTGGGGCGTGAGGAGCGTGCATGAGGAAGTTTAGGGGCCTTTAAGTCAAAGTTGGGAGCTGGGCTACTGTGTTGGAGAACCAAGGCGGGCTTTCTAACTGACCTGATTCTGCACCCACATTCCTCATGAACTCCACCGCAGCTTGTACTACATACCTGATCTCTTTGTGAAAAGACAAAAATCCCAGGGAAAGTCACACATGGGTTGGGTGCGCATTTCAAAATGCGCAGAAGTGCACAGGTCGGATTTTCCCAAGCCCACAGGAAAATCAGGCCCAATGTTTCAGGTCAGTGACCTTTGTCAAAACTGGAATGCTTAGAGGTGCAATAGTTTATAAGCAAGGCAGGGAAAGGTGGGGGGCTGGAAAGCAGAAGAGAACAAACAGGAAGATACGTGACAGGGTGGAAGGCAGGCGAGGTAAAATGATAAAATAATGGTGCAGGGGAAAAAAGAGATGTCAATGGAACAAGTAGACACAAAAGATGTGTCCAGAGTAGGTGTAAGTGGAAAAGCAGAACTGCTACCAACAGATGCCCTGTCATTTTCATTCTCTGCCCCACTTTCATTCTGATATTCTGTTCTCGGCCTCCTCCTCCTGCACTGTTCCAAACAGCTGATGTAAGCTCAAAGAACAGCACCTTTCAACTGGACTCTTTATACCTCTACATTCAACATTGAGTTCAACAATTTCAGATCATAACCCGTCCCATATTTAGGATGACAGCTTTTGTTGGCCATTCTGCTTTCCTATTTACACCTTGGGACACAAACTTTGTTTCTTTATTTGTCCTATTAACATCCTATTTTGTCTTGCACAATATCCTTTTTATCATTTAATCTCTCCTGCCTTCCTTCCACCTGATCACAGGTATTCCCATTTTTCTCCCCCCGCCCCCCCAACCCACCACCACCCCCATGCTTTCCCTACCTTGCTTAAAACTTTTACATCCGTAACATTTGCAGTTCCAATGAAGGGTCACTGACCTGAAAAGTTGATTCAATTTCTCTCTCTACAGCTGCTGCCAGACCTGCTGAGTACTTCCAGCATTATCTGTTTTCATTAAGGCTGAGAAGTTTCAACAGGGGGCCTTTGAGGTTTCCAGTAATTTTTCAAATGTTTTCAAACTAGAAATGGGAAGGTCTGTGACAGGGTGGAAGGAAGGAGAGATAAAATGATGCAAGCCAAAAAGGGATGGCAATGGGACAAATAAAGAAACAAAAGATGTGTCTAGAGGAGGTGAAAATGAGAATTAAATTAGTCACAAATTCACCTTCACATCAGCCGTTACAGGATCTACAACCAGTCATAGTCAGTAAAGTAGGCACGTTAACTGCTGTAATCCTATGTCACTATAAGTAATTATGTTTTAATTAATCTGTTGCATTGAGTATTAACCAGATGGTGAAAGGGGTTTTTTGAGGTGTCAGCTGTGGCTCAGTTCATAGCACCCTTGCCTTTGAATCAGAGGGTTGTGGGTTCATGTCCCACTCCCGGAAACCAAGAACTGTGATTGTACTCGAAAGAGTTGCAATCTGTGACTGTTGATAACTCGAAAGAGTTTCACAAAGAGAAAGGTGATATCAATTGCTACGCTAAGACTTGGGAATCACATGGTTATTTATCAGAAAACATCAGGTGTTGATATTTTTCTTGACAACAGCTTGTTGGGTATAGCCTATTCTCATTTTACAAAGTACAATGGAATGACCAAAAAAACCCAAACATAGCATCTTTAAAAAATATTGAAATAATGCAGGATTTTTGTTACAAATTATACATTTATCTGATTCCCAGACAAGAAGTTAGCTAGATGAGTGTGACCTCTACTAATGTTACTCTGTAAATGATCATGGCAAATGTACTACCCCACCTCAGAATGACTCCTCTTCCTTTTCATAGACAAGTGCCTAGCTTTTGCTTGCAGCATTGAAAAGCACACCAAAAAATACTAACTCGACAATGTGGAAAACTACTGCTCAAAATACGTTTCCCCAGTTTAAGGTGCAGCAGACTGGAACTACGAGGTTACCATGCAATCCATATAAAACTCAGTATGTTGCTAGATCCATGTAATTGGGTAATATTGTGCAATAATGGAAAAACTAAACATGGAGTCTAATTTTGATTTTTGGAGGGGAGATAAAAAACATCTGCAAATGACTGAAGGACATAATAAAAATCAAGACTCACAAATTAACTTGCATTAACTCGGTTTAGCAACCAGTAGATGATTATGCAGCAAGAATTGATTTGGCAAACAAGATGACATCTTGTGTGAACATTCTTTCCATCTGTTTCTTTCTTTCAAAATCATTCTTAAGCTTCAATCTCCAAGGTATCAAATGTTTTTGAAGTAGTGTATTGAGCTAGATTTGAGGCACAAAGAACATCTGTGACCTTCACTTTTGACCACTGATCCTTTAAAACTTAATCCACCATGTGATCACCCCAAACCATGTTTGTCAAAATCCATCTCAAAGGTTTAAGTGGTTAGGTACCAATGTTTTGTTCTTGTGTAGAATCCAGACAGAATAGGAGTTTAAAATCCCTTCTGCCACCTTGACCTTTGGCCCATGACCCTCCAAAGTCACTAAGGGAAGCCACAATAACATAGTATTGCTGGGACATGTTAATTGTTGCAGCTAAATTCATCACATGATTATGGCATTCTCTAGCCATCATCTCGTAATCAAATTAAAGTGAAGCAATATAATGAGCTAGCAGGTTGTATGGCAGTTATATAAAGGAATGGTAATTTCATTTATTTGACATCCATTATATTAAGCAAACTGTAATAAAATGATTAGCAATGATACACCAATAAAAATACAAAATTGAATTGTGGAACTATGTTGCTTCTAAAAATACGCCCTTCAATCAATATAGCACATCTTATAATTTTAGAACATAAGAACAATAATAATGGCAGAAGTTTAAAATAGGACAGAGTATATAGTGCTTCTTTTAAAAGCGACACTTCCAATTAGACATATAAAAGACTTGATCATGGAGTTGCTGCAACTCTGAGTGAACACTATTGAACCGGGAAGGAAAATCTGATTGAAGAGCATGTAAATCATCCAACGTTATCTGATAATATCAAATCTTTGCAAGCAAAATGAGGAAACGTGAAAGACGAGAAATAACTCCAAAGCCATCTGACATTTTAAGCCACCTATCTAACCCAGGCCTCTGGAAGGTTTGAGCTTTTAAAGAGCCTGACTGAACAAAGTAATCTGGGTAAAATTTAACACATTCCTTCAGTCATTAACAGTTACTTCAGACATATACTTAAACAATAAATGCCATACATGGCTGGGCTGAACAGCTAGGGAACTGATAACCTCCACTGCCTGAAAATGAAATAATCCATTTTTTTATTTTAAATATATTTAGAATACAAAAGAACGAGGAAAAACTACGCACTTCTCTGCATTTGTGGACATGTGTTCAGTTGACCAAAGTTCACAGCTGAACTGTCTGACCTAGCTGCTGCTGCCTTTTTTTGTTGATCAGGTACATGAGTCAAGTTCTTGTGACAAAGTAAATCAGTCCCGCCTGTGCGAGCAGAATTACCGCTCAAAGTTTTACATAACAGAGAACAATTGCACCTCACAGGGCTTCTGGCAAGTGACCAGCCACTGTTCAGCTGTAAAGCTAGGCCCCAACAGCTGCTGCAAAAAAAAAACTTTGTGACTGAGCAGAAAAGCTGGATTCCAGCCACACAACAAATGCATGACCAAACAAAAAAAATGAAAGAAACAACAGTTTAGCAAACCAGTTAGACGGGCCTACAAAGTACCTCTTCACAACATTATCAGTTTTAGTTCCTGAAATTAAGTTCTGTCTTATTAAAATTTGAAATGAAGAAGCCAATAATAACAGACAAACTAATCTTAGACTGCTAAATGTATTCTCTCATGTCAAGTTATGGACCCAAGTTATAGTGTTGATAGTACACTGGTCGAGGACATATCAGCTCCAATGTACTCACTAACTTTTGAATGAGATTACAATTTTAGGATGAACAGTCTAGTTTTGCACAGGGCTGCAGTTCTATAGAACCACATTGCACGAAAGCAAAACTTGTTATACAAATAGGCTATAATTCAAGGCAGCATTGCAATTCAAAACACTTGGGAGGTTTGCACAGTCAAACAATTGGTTTGATTTATAAATTTGGTTTGGAATTTTTTTTTTTGTGGTAGCTTTTATTTTAGCCATGTGGCTAAGCGGATTCTGTGATGGTTAGTTACAGAGGGAAGGTAAGGTCAATGGGGAACTAGGGTTGTGTCTACTGGTACTGCAGATAGATGAGTAGCCTGGCCAGTAAGGGAATGTGTTGGTTGCCACCTTCCATTCTCTTTCTGCACCATCCAC
The DNA here is from genome assembly GCF_964194155.1 of Cetorhinus maximus. Lineage (NCBI taxonomy): Eukaryota > Metazoa > Chordata > Chondrichthyes > Lamniformes > Cetorhinidae > Cetorhinus > Cetorhinus maximus. The sequence continues at coordinate 173,342,925 of NC_135881.1, read as the reverse complement.
TCCTGTGCTTCAACTGGCCACAGTATCTAGCAGGTGGCAAGAGTTGTGTCCTCAATATGGTGAGGTTGTGCAGCATGCGACAGACCACCACAAATCTTGACACTTGTTCTGCAAGTTCAGGGGCTTCATAAGAACGTTGAAAATATGAGCAGGAGAAGGCAATATTGAGCCTGCTCTGCTACTGAATATGATCATGGCTGACCTTAGGTTTCAACTTGACTTTCATGCCCACTCCTCATATCCCTTGATTCCGAGAGGCCAAAAATCTGTCCATCTCAGCCTTAAATATATTCAATAATGGCGTAGAGAATTCCAAAGATTCACATTGCTTTGACTGAAGAAATGCTCATCCCAGTTTTAAATGATCGGCTCCTTATCCTGAAATTGTGACCCCTTGTTCTCGATTCCCCAGCCAGAGGAAACAACAACCTGGATTTTCATGAAGTCATGGAAAATGAATTCAGAAGTCCCACCCCCATTTCCAAAAGATCCCATCTCAGCTGGGAGGGGAAAGGGAGTAGGGCTTGACTCTCACATGCAGGAAACTCAAACTCAGCAGGGCCATTTGAACTCAGTGCTGACTTCAAACGGACGCATTTTTCACTGTAGCAGAGACTTTAACCCACAGCATGGGATTACGAATTTTGAGTTATAAATGCACTTGAAGGGCAGATACGGTCTGTAGAACTGTCAAGCTGTCAAGTTATTTAAATCCCTAAACATTTAAAAATTAAAAAATTAACCTGCCAGTGTCAGTGAATTGAAAAAAATCCATTCTAGCAGTTACAATAGCTGTTTTTTAGCACAACCCCAAGGGCTATCAATTATATGATTATTAATGGTTAGCTTCTTCCGCAAATTACAATTATCCCATCAGAGGGGCTGTAAGTTCACAGTTTGATTGACAGCTCAGAGGCTGTTAAAGGATTAGCTGCCTTTGATGTGGAGTTATGAATATAAATTTGTTTGTTTTGTTAGGGGATTAAATACTTGAGAGGCTTTTAAAGTTTTGAATGAGCTTTCATGAATGGGAGTGTTTTTATTACTGTGAAAGCTGTAATAGGTATTCAGATCTTATTTCATTTCATCTCAATGTGGCTTCTGAGGTCTGCTCATGTGGATTCTGGGTGAGTTGGCATGGAGGTTGTAAGGGCAAATGGTGGTAACATGTTGGCATTAAGTTGGCATGGAGTATATGAGGGGCCAAGGACTGTGGATGAGGAGGATTGAGTGGGCATGGATGGAGCATGGGGAGTGGGTGGGGTGGGGGGGAGATGAGGGTGAGGGCTAGAGGGCCCAATATTTAACAAAACTGAGACAAAGTCCCAGAGAACTGAGGCAGGCTTTTAAACAGCCCTCCTCCGCACGACGTCATGGCGGCAGCGGCGTAGTGGAAAGAGGGGGGTGGCGGGGACAATGTGGCAACACAGCCAAAAATCTGTTTCACGCCATCATGGAACCAGTTTGTGATTGTCTGCTCCACCCATCAATGGCAGGCCGCATTTCCTGCCGCCGCACGTTGGGAACTTAATTTCAATACTTTAGCATCTCATGATAAATCCTGCTCGCCGGAATATCCCCCCCACGCTGAATCATCTAGGCCAATGTGTTTCACAACTGTACATAAGTGAAGTGCACCTGGCGAGCTGCACTTTGCTGGGGACTTCAAGGTTTGTTTGCTTACCCTTGCTTCAGAGAGCACCCACAGTCATCAACACCAGGCTTCACCGGCGGCACCAAATCACTTTTGGGGTGGCTCATGGGCAGGTCTCCACCTACCAGACCAACCATAAGACTTTTCAACGGCTGCAGGGCTAGAGCTTGCTTGGGGAAGGGGGAAGAAGTGGCTTCAGGCAAGAGAAGAGGCTGCAGGGAGAGGGCTGTACTGGGAAAGGGGGGTATCCCAGGGTATGTGGCGGGTGGGAGGGCACATGTTGATTTGTGCAAGTGACCTCAAGATGGTGAGGGTTGAGGAGGAAGGCTCCAGAGGAGATGGTGATATGAGGGTGTGTGTGAGAGAGTGAGTGGTGATGTCCTTTGAGCTGGCAGTGAGTGAGATGCCAGTGAATGTGCTGGCCTTGTAGGTATGTGAGTTTAGAGTGATAAGACGGTTGCCTTAACCTGGCAGCATGGATGAGATCATTCATCCGTTTTCTGCACTGGATGGCCGACCCCTTGTGTGCAGCACTGGCACTAAACATCTCTGCCATTGCCTCCCAAGCTGGAGTGGTGAGACTGATGGGCCTCCTGCTGCCAGAGTGGGAGTAGAGGACATCGCGGCAGACCTCCATATCACTGGACTGGGGGGCTGCACTCTTCTTGGCTTTTGGGGCTATGTCTTCACTGGAGTAGTCCTGGACTGCAAGCATTGAGAAGTGTGCGCGCCGCTGCAATTCAAATGTGACGCCCTGCATGAGGAAGCAGTGAGATAATGGAGTGGCGTGCAAATCAGAGGCTGCCGCCAGCGAGCCGGTGTTTCCTGTGGCTGCGTAATTAATGAGGTGGGAATGGGGCGATATGGCGTGAAAACCTGCCATTGCACCGCTGGGCAAAATGACTTTTTTCTTGCCCACTACTGCACTTAGTGCAAATCTGGGACAATTCCGCCCGATTTTCTGGTACTTTGAAGGTAATGGAAACAACATTGTTAAATAGTATTAAGGCCATTAATCATCTTCTGAGCTTGCTGCAAATCCACACAAATCTTTGAAACAATCACTGCAGGACAAAGCAACAAAACGACCTGCTTTCCCGCGCTAACAAAATGACCCACTTTAACCTCTGTCTGTCAACACACACTGCCTGCCAAGAAATGGCATAATATTATCATTAAACAGAAATGACAGTTTTAGTGGCTTAGCAACAAACAAAACAGAACATCTAAAAGACTCTGATAAACTTTTACCAAGCACTCTGGGGGAGTGAATAATTTTTGCAGTGTGCTCTATTATTGTGCCCATAACAAACAGAAGTTCTTCTGTTGTGTCTGCCAGCAGAAATGGCAAAATACTGCAGTAAAGATCAAATTAAAAAGAGCTGGCACCTTAAGAGTTAAAAGACATGCCCTGACAAGATGAAATTGAGCATTTGTGCTACGGCACAGACTAGCATAACTATATATGAAAACAAACCGCCCTCCATGGGTTACCATTCTGGAACATTGCCAACAGGAGACCCTACCTGACCTGGTTCACTTCTAGCATGCAGCACATGGCAACAAATGTGCTGCAAAGATTCTTGTTTGACCCTGGATAAGCAGATACTGGTGGCACCAGTTATCTGAGGATGTGCCTCTCAGACACATTTTATTATTTTTTAAGTTCACCCCCCTGTAGATATAGCTCACAACTTTAAACTTCTCTGTGAAAATTTTAAAAAATCCAAATTAATCAGGACAGTTCCCTCAACTTGACCATTAGTCTATAGTGTATCTCTATTCAAAGATGTTCTGATCTTATAAATTAAAACCATATGATCCACAATCAATGAATTTACATGGTGAATAGAAGAATCCTGCAGATTAGGAAACCACTAAATGCAATTCCTGGTCTGTGCTCAGTTAGCAGGGGGTGGAGGTATACTTTGCCTCATTGCCCCTGGATTTGAGATGACTCAGGTTTCTGCTTCTGTCCAATGATTCAGTTCCAAGACTACCTGACGGACATCAAATGAGAACAGAATCAGCCTTATTATAAAAAAACCTTGCATTTAGATAGTCTTTCAGAACCTCAGGATGCTTTACTTATAATGAGCCAGATAATGTTCACATAGCAAGATCCCACAATGTGTTAATAGCAGATATTTTTTGTTAAATGAGGAATAAACATTGAGAGCTTCACTGCTCTTCTTTGAAATAGTGCCATGAGATATTTTACTGCCTCCTGAGGGGAGTCTCAATTGAACATCTCATCCAAAAGACTGCACCTCTGATAGTGCAGCATTCTCTGAGTGCTGCACAGGATTATCAGCTTAAATTATAGGTGGAGTAGGACTTGAATCCAAAACATTTCAACTCAGAGGCAAAAGCGCTACTAGCTGAGTCTAAGCTGACAGCTGGAACTTGACGTTCAAAAAGCCTTCCAATACGCTTTGCCAGTTGAGTGAAGTATCGGTGTAAAACTGTACCCCCTCAAGGAATCAAAATCTTCAGGAGAAGCCAAGTGTAGAATGACACTGAAAACTAAAAAAGCAAGCTGCACTAATAGAGATCAGAACTACATTTGGGAATTCATTACAAAAACAACTTTACAGCACAACCTAAAACAAAAATAGTAACAATACTGTAGAGGAGGAATTCCTGCAGTGTATACGGGATGTTTTTCTGGACCAATACGTTGAGGGACCAACTAGAGAACAGGCCATCCTAGACTGGGTATTGTGTAATGAGAAAGGAATAATTGGCAATCTAGTTGTGCGAGCCCCTTGGGGATGAGCGGCCATAATATGACAGAATTCTTCATCAAGATGGAGAGTGACGTAGTTGATTCTGAGACCAGGGTCCTGAATCTTAATAAAGGAAACTACGATGGTATGAGGCGCGAGTTGGCTATGATGGATTGGGAAACGTTACTTAAAGGAGTGACGGTGGATAGACAATGGCAAACATTCCAAGTGCGCATGGGTGAACTGCAACAATTGTTTATTCCTGTCTGGTGAAAAACTAAAACAGGAAAGGTGACCAAACAATGGCTTACAAGGGAAAATAGAGATAGTATCAGATCCAATGAAGAGGCATACAAATTGGCCAGAAAAAGCTACAGGCCTGAGGATTGGGAGCACTTTAGAATTCAGCAAAGGAGGACCAAGGGATTGATTAAGAAGGGGAAAATAGAGTACAAAAGTAAGCTTGCAGGGAACATAAAAACTGACTGTAAAAGATTCTATAGGTATGTGAAGAGAAAAAGATTGGTGAAGTCAAATGTAGGTCCCTTACAGTCTGAAACAGGGGGATTTATAATGGGGAACAAAGAAATGGCTGACCAACTAAATACATACTTTGGTTCTGTCCTCACAAAGGAGGACACTAATAACATACCAGAAATGTTGGGGAACACAGAGTTTAGTGAGAGGGAGGAACTGAAAGAAATCAGTATGGGGAAATGGTGTTGGGGAAATTGATGGGATTGAAGACTGATAAATCCCCAGGGCCTGATAATCTACATCCCAAAGTATTTAAGGAAGTGGCCCTAGAAATAGTGGATGCATTGGTGGTCATCTTCTGAGATTCTATAGACTCTGGAACAGTTCCTAGAGATTGGAGGGCAGCTAATGTAACCCCACTACTTAAAAAGGGAGGTAGAGAGAAAACAGGGAATTATAGACCCGTCAGCCTGACGTCGGTAGTGGGGAAAATTCTAGAGTCCATTACAAAAGATTTAATAGCTGAGCATGTGGAAAACAGTGGCAGAATCGGACAGAGTCAGCATGGATTTATGAAAGGGAAATCATGCTTGACAAATCTACTGGAATTTTTCGAGTATGTAACTAGTAGAGTTGATGAGGGGGAGCCAGTGGATGTGGTTTATTTGGACTTTCAGAAGGCTTTCGACAAAGTCCCACATAAGAGATTGGCGTGTAAAATTAAAGCTCATGGGATTGAGGGTAGTGTATTGAGATGGATAGAAAACTGGTTGGTAGACAGGAAACAAAGACTAGGAATAAACGGGTCTTTTTCCGAATGGCAGGCAGTGACTAGTGGGGTACCGCAGGGATCGGTGCTGGGACCCCAGTTATTCACGATATATATTAATGATTTAGATAAGGGAACTAAATGTAATGTCTCCAAATTTGCAGATGACACAAAGCTGGGTGGGAGGGTGAACTGTGAAGAGGATGTAGAGGTGCTTCAGTGTGAGTTGGACAAGCTGAGTGAGTGGGCAAATGCATGGCAGATGCAGTATAATGCAGATAAATGTGACGTAAACCACTTTGTTGGCAAAAACAGGAAGGCAGATTATTATCCGAAAGGCTATAAACTGAGGGGAATGTGCAACGAGACCTGGGTGTTCTCGTACACCAGTCGCTGAAGGTAAAAATGAAGGTGCAGCAGGCGGTAAAGAAGGCAAATGGTATGTTGGCCTTCATAGTCAGAGGATTCGAGTACAGGAACAGGGATGTCTTGCTGCAAATGTACAGGGCCTTGGTGAGACCACACCTGGAATATCGTGTGCAGTTTTGGTCTCCTTATCTGAGGAAGGATGTACTTGCTATAGAGGGAGTGCAGCGAAGGTTTACCAGACTGATTCCTGGGATGGCTGGACTGACATATGAAGAGAGATTGAGTCGGTTAGGATTATATTCGCTGGAGTTCAGAAGAATGAGGGGGGATCTCATAGAAAACTATAAAATTCTAACAGGGCTAGACAGGGTAGATGCAGGAAGGATGTTCCCGATGGTGGGGGAATCCAGAACCAGGGGTCACAGTCTGAAGATACGGGGTAGACCATTTAGGATTGAGACGAGGAGAAATTTCTTCACCCAGAGTGGTGAGCCTGTGGAATTCGTTACCACAGAAAGTAGTTGACGCCAAAACATTGTATGTTTTCAAGAAGGAGTTAGATAAAGCTCTTGGGGCGAAAGGGAGCAAAGGATATGGAGAGAAAGCGGGAGCAGGCTATTGAGCTGGATGATCAGCCATGACCATAATGAATGGCGGAGTGGGCTCGAAGGGCCAAATGGCCTACTCCTAGTTTCTACGTTTCTATGTAAAAATGAAAAATACTGCAGATGCTGGAAATCTGAAATATAAACCGAAATTGTTGGAAACATTTATTGAACCAAAACATTAGCCCTACATTCCTGTCTTCAGAGATGCTGCCTGACCTGCTGAGTGTTTCCAGCTTATTCTGTTTTTTGTGTGCATAGTGCAGCCTAATAGGTTATCATCCATGAGTTGTTAAACTATGAATTCTTAACATCAGCAAGGGGTTGGGAGTGGGGCTGGTGGGCATGTAAAAGAAAATTCAGTAAAAAATAAGCAACATTTGGTGCTCTTCTGGCACTTCCGAGCAGCAGCAGCCGCACTAATAAAGGAATCAAGTACAATCATTCCTTCAGTAAATAATGTGGTGGATCCTGAGAAGGTGTGCCAAATAAACTGAAGTGACCCTGAGAGAACAGTAATAGAAGATAGCTACAGTATGCAAAATATTCCAGTGGAGTTGTCCTAATAGAATGCCCTGAGGAGAAGAAACTTCTCCCTCTGGTGGAAAAACTGCAGTGGCAATAGCTGAATTTCGCCAGAACTATCAATTAACTATTTAAACTACTTATTTCAAAACATAAATTAGGGCACAGCATTCTATCAAGGTACTTTGAACCTCAGATTCATTGTTGACATGTTTACACATTTTTAGCCTGGTAATCATTCTCTCGCAAAAGCTAAATTCAACTCAACTTTCATAATGACTAGTCTGTCAAGCACAGGGAAACAGAAACATAATATTCTGCAAAACAAACCCCAACTATTTTATTTCAGGATTAAAAAGCGATCAGAAAGAATGCCAATTTCAACATTGACTAAGATACTTATCAATAAACAACCTTAATATGTAATGTTAACACATGGTACAATAGGATCCTTTTCAGATGTTTGAAAGAAGTGTTGATCAGAGGCTATTGTCATATTTCTGCAATACTGCATTTATGAAAAATCTTATGTACATAAGCACTTCATATTTTGAAAAATCTGAGTGCTGTTGTCACATTTGTCAAACTTTGGTACCAAATTTACCCATTACTTTGCTACGTGTGCATTCATAATGCTAACATCTGTTTCAATGTCGTTGCCGAGTGTTAGTAAGGTTTCACTGATGCCATGCTTTCTAGAATTACCGAACCTTGATGAGACTTTGTCTCCCTTAGACAGACTTGAGATAGTCGGTATAGTTTAACTTCGAACAATTTGTTAAGAGCTATTTACAAAGACCTCAGGGTAAGCGCATGCTATCCAGGACACAGCCTATTCTGCACCTCGCTCCCTCAGTCTGATGTCACTTTTACATCATTAATGTCATCATGGTCTCATTACCATATCCATTAATCCATTACTCTACAACATCTTGTGCAAACTTCTAATTATTAAGTCCCAAGTGTAACACAAATTTCCTGTAACACTTCCTTTTAATAATTTCATGCTTCAATTTACTATATTTCTTCCAGTTTCTTAAACTTACCTAACTTTGACTCATTCTTTTTAGATGACTCTCTTGTATCTTGAATATTCCCAGTTCCTGAGTGGCATCTTGCAATAGATGGCACTATTTTTAACACCTCCTTCTGCCTGGGACTTGTGCAAATTGAGTTTATTGCACAGTATAATTTGCTGCCGCCTTTCCTTTTCTAGCTGCTATACTGTTTTCCTACTTCAATACTGGTATTAATTCCAGTAAATCTTGGGAAATTTCTTGTCACATCCTGTTACTAGTTACTGCATTATTTCTTTGACTTATTTCAGCCTCAAAGGTTTTGCAATTTATATTTTGAACTATCACTGTAGCTTTGAGCTATCACAATGTGAGATTACAAGGTATGCAGTTTTCTGCTGTGCATTGGTAGGAATTTCCACGAGCAACAGGATTTTAGGCTTAATTGCTTTCTTCTATATCCTCACATAGGTAGACAAGCAGCTATCCTTTAAATTCATAATTTAAAAATCCATAACAATTAATTAATTTAATTTTCTCAATGAAAAGCCTTTCCTCTCTTGATTTTGACATTACACTTTGTTAAGCATCGTGTCAAATGAATATTCATCCACAACTTAATTTCTGAAACATGACAGGTGACCTCCTCATTGGAAAATTGATGAGTGAGAGGTAAACAGATAGAAAATGATGAACGAGTTTTATAGGGTATGTAGAGAAGTTACTTTGCACTTGTGGAGGGGTACAAAACTAGGGTCATAAATAGAAGATAGCCACTAATAAATCCAATAAGGAATTTAAGTGCATTTTCTTTAGCCAGAGGGCGGTTAGAATGTGGAACATGCTACCAAATGGAGTGATTGAGGTGAATAATACAGAGATATATTTAACCAGAAGCTAGATAAGTACATGAGGGAAAAAGGAAAAGAAGGATATGCTTTTAGGGTTAGATGAAGTAGAGCAGGAGGAAGTTCATGTGGAGTGCAGACTGCACCAGTTTGCCTATTTCCTGTGCAATAAATTCTATATTTTAAGACTTTTCTGACTGACTGCAAGATTGGGCAATGAGGAGGAAGAGGTGTGGTGGTGGTGGTGGGCGGGTGAAGAAACAGAAAAAGAGTGAGGGGGCAGGACTCTTCAACTCCACCTCTCTGTTCTGATTTCCATCCCATCATCCTTTCTTTTCTCTATATCCTTTTACATTCTTCCTTTTAAAATATCTAATTTCACTTTAAAGGATGTTTAGTCTCTGCCACAATAGCCATTTGCCATAAAGCATTTCATGTTTCAATAACTTCCTTTGTGAAAAAAAATACTCTTTCATTTTCTGTTCTATGCCCCTGGCTGCAAATTCACCAATAATGGAAAAATATCCTTCCATTTTTAAGATTCCTCCAACTTCTGAATTTCCTTGGATGGGTGGTGCTGTGGAGAGTATGTCCTATCCTGGAGGTGGAGCCTGGAAGGCTCTGATAAATATAATAGATAAACTATTTTAAGCATGATGGAAACAGCTGATCGTAAATGTTTGACTGGACATCTTACATTTACAGGAGGAGCACACCATATGGATGACTTTTAATACATTGAAGATCACTAGGCAATGGATAGGATTGGTCAGCAACAAACTCCATGCTTTATATATAATTTAGCTCCTCACCAAAAAGGTGCGTATTTGAGCAAAACTTCCTTCTCAGGACAAAGAAAATAAACTCAGAAAATTGACATTTCTTCAGTTATATTATTTACCACTCCTTTAAAACTGTTAACCAGATTTGTGTAATGTGCCTTATTCATATTTGGCAATATAAGACTGGAATATATACACAGTTAAGTAAAAAGAAAGTATCAAAAGGGAATTTATAAACAAATTATCTTTGTAGAGATCTGAGTCTCTCTCTCACACACACGCACGTCCTGCCAAGCTGGTTTTGGGTAATTATCGACGCAATGCTGGGCACATTAGCTTCGGAGAAGGATGCTACTGGATTTGGAGGCAAATCAAAGGCACTGCTGGTGGTACTTCTCCAATGCTTTGAGGTGACTGCTGTAGGTTGTCCAAGTCTCCCAAGCATATAGGGACGCAGGGATCAATGCTGTAAGCTTCAGTCATGGTTTTGAGACCCTAGTCCTCAAATACTCTATATTCCTCAGCCAGCCGAAGGCTGGGCTGCCACATTGGAGGCGATTATGTATTTTGTCATCAATGTCTGTCATTCAAGAGCAGGCCCCCAAGAATTGGAAAATGGTCCACATTTTCCAGGATTGCGCTGTTGCTTAAGTGACAGGGAAGGTGTTCACTGCAGTACCAAGGGAATGGTTTACTATCGGAGATGCCATTTTTCAAATGAGACATTCAAACCACCCTTGCAGTTATCCTTCCCTCAAGGGCATAAGTGAACCAATTCAGTTTTCATGACAATCCAGTCATCTCATGGCCACTATTACTGAGACTAGCTTTTCATTGCAGATTTTTTAAATTAATTGAATTTAAATCCCCCCAGCTGCTTTTGTGGAATTTGAACTCATGGCTCTGGAGCATTAGTCCAGCCTAGCTTACAAATCCAATAATATTACCACTATGCTACTGTTCCAGTTATTGTGAAAATCAGTCAACAGCTTCAGGGTACTAAGAGATATACTAAGAATTGCAAATCTCCAGAAATCGCTGGACATTTTATACTGTTTTGCCATTTGCTTCACACAAAAATCATCTCCCCCTTAGTCTCCCTGTTCTTTTTAAGAGCTTGTTAGATGCGCACAGATGCTGTAGAAATTTAGGCCTGGAATTTAACAGCATAAGTATGTTTTTTAAAACATTGCAATTGTTAATTGCTGCTATTCAAACTTTCTGGTACAGAAGGGGAATGATTGAACCTGTTGAATATCATTCCTACATGTGATAAATTGTTGCTAGAGATTTTTAAAAAATAAAATTTTAAGTTTTTTCATACTTCTCCTTTGCCTCTTTTGCTTTCTCCTTTTGTACCTACTTTGGCTCTAATTCACCTTCCTATTTTGTCATCTTCTATTCTTTCTAAACCCTATCTCTCATTGGTGAAGGAGATACACTGTTGGTTCCACCATTCATTCGGGTCCCAGTTGTCTTTACCACACCATTAGAAGTTTGCATTTTTGGCAAGTTATGCTGCAAAATATTTAAGCTGAAGGGTGCAGGAATAAGTCTAACTAATGGCGATCACCATGACATATCCCGTACTAGCAAGATCTAACTCCATATGTTGCACATTCATAAAAGAAATAATGTTCTTCTGTTGAACCTTCTATCACTCCTGCTGAACACCATCATAAGTCACGATGGAGAAATTAGATGATTGATAGCAGGAAGGTTAATAAAGCACACCGTGTACAAATCACCCATGGCTGGTCACAAGCATTTCTATCCAAGTTATGAAGACTGCAATCTATGCAATTAATTTTATAATAAAAACATTAGAAAATGCCCTCAGGTTCTGTAGCAAATCTGTATTGAACATTACGAGCTAATAAAACTTTTCAGTATTTTTATGATCCTCACCCTTCATTCTGCTTAGTGTTCTTCTTCCTATGCAGCTACATACATACATATTTAAAATTAAATTATATAAAACAGCTAATGCAATTTTGACATTTAGACTATTTAACATTAGCAATGTGGACAGGAGGTGATACAGGACTTGAGTATTGTTATCAAAAGAGACATGTCTGAGCTTTTTGTCTTGCATTCATCAGGACACTTGCAAGAATGACAATATAAGGGGAAAACAACAACTTATACGGTATGTGAAGAGTGTGCTGATTGGTTGACAAGTGATGTTGCTATGGACAATGCAGTAGTTAATGGTGACTGACAGTTAACTGCCAAGCATTGTTTGAAATTTAAACCAGGCAACTTGACCTTGATTGGTCAAGGCACTGCCCTGAGGAATGAGTCAGCGAATGGCTATCACTTATTTTGTTTAGCTGAAACAGGCGCAATGTATACACATGTTCTTTCTGTCTGCAAAGAACAGACCCTGTGTATTAATACATGCAGCTTCCAATACACACAAGTGCACTACATTGCGAGCCTGACTGACAATCTTAAATTGGTTGTCAGCATAATTCTTAGCACATTGAGGATTAGTTAGTAAATGTTGGCCACATACACAGTAAATGTTGTCCACATATACAGGACTTATTTAACGTTAGCAATGCTGTGTCCATGTGCTCGTTTGACATTGCCAGCCTATTTCTCAATGTTCCACTTAAGGAAGTCATATTTGCACTGCAGCACTATATCATGGTGATCTAGACCCACCAACATTGCATGAAACAGTACACATTGAGTTCAGTTTTAATGACACCATGTATGCCCAAATAGATAGTGTCGCCATGGGATCCCCTTTAGGTCTCGCTCTCGCAAAGATCTTTGTAGGATTCCATGACAAACGTGTCTTCGATGGAATGACATCTAACCTCCTACCCCTTGCATATTTCCGATATGTGGATGATAGGTTTGCTATGCTTAAATCCACAGCTGCATGTAACAATTTCCTTACATGTCTTAATGGACTCCACCCTGTGCTCAAATTCACCCGTGAAATGGAGCAATCAAATGAACTCCCTTTCTTTGATGCACTAGTTGAGAAATCTGCCAAAGAATTCTCTACCATGGTCAACCGCAAGCCTTTCTTCACTGGTCAATATAAGTGTTGGGGTTCTTACAGTTCCACACACCATAAGATTGGTCATATCAGCAACCTTGTAAATAGGGCCCGAACCATTTGCTCACCATGCAAGCTTGATGCTGAATAGGATGCAACAAAGGCACCCTGAAGGATAATGGCTACCTTGATCAAATCATTTTGCACTGTATATTACGCAAACTCATGAACGGCTCGAAGGTCAACACTTTTGGTCCTGAAAAGTCCCCAGTCTCCTGCAGATTACCCTTCTAGGGTATCTCAAAAATTTGAACAAGTGAAGCCAGCAGTAGCAACACGAGTGGTATTCGCCATTAAAAGGATGCTGCCGTTAAGCCAAAAAGACGTTATGCCTATCACACAAATGAGTAATGTGGTATATGAATTGCAGTGACAGTGTGAGGCTAGGTATGCAGACCGTACGTCTCAAAGACTGGCGGATCATATAAAACAGCATGTCTCAGCCGCTGTTCACAACGGGCAGGGTACTGACCGTATCCGATCAACCCGTGCTTGCAAAACTCAAAACACTGTCCAACATTAGATGCGATTCCACAATTGAGGAATATTTAGCAAATGTTGTCCAATGTGCAAAGAATTATGCTGACAACCAATTTAAGGCCGTCAGTCAGGCTCGAAATGTGGTGCATTTGCCTGTACTGGAAGCTACATATATTAATATACAGGGCCCTGTTCTTTGCAGACAGAAAGAACATTTACATACATTGCGCCCATTTCAGCTAAACAAAATAAGTGACAGCCATTCGCTGACTCATTTCTCAGGCTAATGCCTTGACCAATCAAGGTCAAGTTGCCTGGTTTAAATTTTAAACAATGCTTGACAGTTAACTATCAGTCACGATCAGTGGTGCATTCTCCATGGCAATGCCACTTGTCAACGAATCAGCACATACAGTATATATTGTTGTTTTCCCCCTTATAGTGCTATTCTTGCAGGTGTCCTGATGAGTGCAAGATGAAAAGCTTAGAATGTCTATTTTCAGCAATGTGGGCAGTGTGATGCTCAATAAAAGGCCATGCCTTAATGTAAATTTAAGCATAGGGTAGAATGCACTACTGAGAATATATTACCAAAACAAAAATGAAGAAATTGATTAGGTTGGAACTATATTGAAACTTAGCACTGGTCTTTTTTGAGTTGGTTTCACTCATTAAAAAATTGCTCATCTTTGAGAATTTATTTTTTGTATTTGTTCATGGGATCTCAGCTGCCCATCCCTAACTGCCCTTGAGAAGGCAGCAGTGAGCCACTTTCTTGAACTGCTGCAGTCCATGAGGTGGAGGTACATCTACAGTGCTGATTGGAAGGGAGTCCCAAGTTTTTAGCCCAGTGACGGTGAAGGAATGACGATATAGTTCCAAGTCAAGATGGTGCATGACTCATAGGTGAACTTGCAGGTGGTGGTGTTCCCATGTGTATGCTGCCCTTGTTCTTGTAGGTGGTAGAGGTCACGGGTTTGGAAGGTTTTGTTGAAGGAGGCTTGGCAATTTGCAGCAGTGCATCTTGTAGATGGTGCACACTGCTGCCACTGCTGGTGTGAAGGGAGTAAATGCTTAAAGGTGGTGAATGGGGTGTCAAGCATCTTGAATTTTGTTGCAGCTGCACCCATCCAGCAAGTGGAGAGTATTCCATTACGCACCTGACTTGTAGGTACCTTGCAGATGGTGGACAAGCTTTGCTAAGTCAGGGAATAAGTTCCTCGCTGCAAAATTCTCAGTTTCTGACGTGCTCTTGTAGCCATAGTCTTTATATGGCTGGTCCAGCTAATCTTTTAGTCAACGGATGTTGATGGTGGGAGATTCATCAACGGTAACGCCATTGAATGACAAGGGAGATAGTTAGGTTCGCTCTTGTGAGATATGGTAACTGACTGGCACTTGTATGATGCGTATCTTACTCGTCACTTATTAACCCAAGCTTGAATGATGTCCAGGTCTTGCTCCATGCAGGCACGTACTGCTCCTGTATCTGAGGAGTTGCAGGTGGTACTGAACACTGTGCAATTATGAGCGCACATCCCCACTTCTCACCTTAAGATGGTGGAAGGGTCACTGATGAAGCAGCTGAAGATAGCTGGGCATAAGGCACCACCCTGAGAACACCTCCAGTGAGGCCCAGGGGATGAGATGATTGGTCTCCAACAATCAAAACCATCTTCCTTTGTGATGACTCTTAACAGTGGAGAGTTCTCCCCTGATTCACATTGACTTTAATTTTGCTAGGGTTCCTTAATGCCACACTTGGGCCAAATGCTGCCTGTATGTCAAGGCAGTCGCTCTCACCTCACTTCGAGGTCAGCTCTTTTGACCATGTTTGGCCAGAGGCTGTAATGAGGTCCAGAGTCAAGTGAAACTGGAGGAACCCAAACTGAGCATCATAGCAGGCTATTGCTGAGTAACTGCTACTTGAGAGCACTATCAATGGCACCTTCCATCAATTTGTTGATGTTTGATAGTTGACTGGTGTCGCAGTAATAGACTGGATTGGTTTTGTCCTGATGTGTGTGTACAGGGTATATCTGGGCAAGTATCCACATTGACAGGCAAATGCCAGTGTGGCAGCTGTGGTAGAATAGCTTGGCTAGAGGTGTGGCTAACTCTGGATCACAAGGCTTCAGTAGCACAGCTGGGATGTTGTCGGGACCCATAGCCTTTACTGTATCCAGTGCATTCAACTATTTCTTGATGTCATGTGAATCGAATTGGCTGAACACTGGAATCTGTGATACTAGACCTCAGGAAGAGACTGCGATGGATCAAGATGGACGGACCACGTGGCACTTCATGCTGAACATGACTGCAAGTGCTTCAGTTGTGTCTTTTCCATAAAGGTGCTGGGCTCCACCATTGAGGATGGGGATGATTGTGGAGCCTCCTATTTGGTTAGTTGCTTAACTGTCCACCACCATTCACGACTGGATGTGGTAGGACTGCAGAGCTTTGACCTGATCGTTTGGCTGTTAAGCATAATTATAGTCCTGTGTTGTAGCTTCATACAAGTGGTACTCATTTTTAAGTGTGCATGATGCTGCTCCTGGCATGCTCTCCTATGCTGCTCACTAAACCAGGAATGATTAGGACTTTGTCCCCACAAGGACTGTGTGGCTGGTCATTCCTACCAATGCTGTCATGGACAGGTGCATTCATGACAGGTAGATTGGTGATGATGAAGTCAAGAAGGTTTTTCCCTCTTGTTGGTTCTCTCAACAAATGACACAGGCACAGGTCTGGCAGATATATCCTTCAGGACTCAGCTTGCTCAGTTCGCAGTGTTGCTACTGGGCATTGGAATCCCCCACCCAGAGTACATTCTGTACCCTTGCCACCCTCAGTGCTTCTTCCAAGTAATGCTCAACATAAAGGAGTAAGGATTCATCAGCTGAGGGAAAGCGGGAGATGGTAATCAGCAGAAGGTACCACGTCCATATTTGACCTGATGCCATGAGACTTCATAGGGTCTGGAGTCAATGTTGAGCCTGATTGTATACAACTCTGTCTCCACCTCTGGAGGATCTATTCCGCACTGGGATAGGACATAACCCAGGGATGGTGATGGAGGTGTCTGTGACATTGGTTTTAAGGTATGATTTGGTGAGTTTTACTATGTCAGGCTATTGTTTGACTAGTCCAGTTTTGGGATAAGTCCCCAGATCTTAATGAAGCAGGCTTTGCAGGGGCCACTATGCAGTGTGTGCCTTTGTTGTTTCCGAGCAGAGGTTGATGACGGGTGGTCCATCCAATTTTATTCTTATTCGACTTTTCTGTAACAACTGAGACACTTACTGGGCCATTTTAGAAGGCAGTTAAGAGTCAACCACATTGCTGTGGGTCTGGAGACTAGACAGGGCAAGGATGGCTGATTTTCTTCCCTAAAGGGCATGAGTGAACCAGATTGGTTGTTTCTCGCCTAATCTCTGTCTCTGTTGGAGCCGCCATATCTGCGTACAGAGCAGAAGGTTTGACTTATTTGCTTGTTTATGGATATTGTAGAACCTTAAAGCATGGACAGAGTAAAGCAAGTGCACTGCATCATTTTACTTGTGCCCTTGCTTTAATAAACTGCTTTGCTCTCACATTAAAAGAATCAACTATGGCATTGCATCAGTTCAATATAACAAGTATTGCTTGTCAAAACGTCCTAGGCATCCATTATTCAACATAAACTGGAAATTCAGTGCAAAATTTGATCAACTGCAGCTCTCTTTTGTACATCGGGTGACTTGATGTTGAGATGGGGACTCCTTGCTTTCCATGTTATATAGGTTGAGGAGTGGTTTAAAAGAAATCGATTAGTATAAAACATTTTCTTTAGTTATATTTTCAGATTCTGAGCATTAATTTGGCATTGTTATTCCTTAAAACATATTAGCGGAATTCATTCCTGCAAATTCCCAAGAGAGGAACCAGGTTGTCTGTAGTCACACAGTGCATTATGGGAAGCAGGATGGGTTCGCTGACAAAGACTTCCTGCTCAGACTCAATTGTCCGCAAAGTCCACACAGAAGAGCTCTGCCTGAAAGAGTCCGAACAGGAAATCTTTGTCCAAACATGCATCCTACATATCAAAATGCACTGCATGAGAAAGACAAGGCATCACTCTAGGGAACTGACTGTCCTTTTTTCTGGAAGACAAAGGAAGTGTGCAATGGTCAACCCAATGTTACAGGCTGGCTATTAATTTAAACAAAAAAGTTTTATGATTGAATTTTTCTTCTTAACAATAGACATAGATACTGTGGGAAATTCTTTTCTTGTTGCTTTGTAAAAATTTACAATGAAATTCTTCAGCATAACTTGGGCTTTAAGTTGCAAGTCTCTGTGTACAACATCTCTTTACTGTTTGACTGAGTTTTGAATAATAACAAATGGCACATCTCTGGCAGTGGTGGGGTAGCTGTTCAAAGTAAAACTGCCAAACTCCAAACTTTAGTACTCGAATCATACCTCCTGCTGACTAATCAGTGCCAATCTGGAAGAAGGGGCTTGTATAGCAATGAATGAGGAAATAACTACAACACTACTGAGCATTGTTCGCTGAAGTACTGGTCTGAATCTCTTAAACATTGCATTTTTTTAAGTTGCTCTTCTACTACGTGTAATTTTTCAACCCACCACAGTTGTACCCCACCAGTATATATCATTTACTGAGTGGCAGGACAGGTATCTGGGCCACAAACTTCATCACAATCTCAAACAGCATTATTACTCAACAGTTTAGGAAGGACATGTGTTTAGTACAAAGTGAACTAGGACGAATATCAGTTTACCTAATGGCAGGAGACCCTGAACAGAAACATAGCTGAGAAAAGATAAACCTCAACAATCAACTCACTGGTGGATCTGAGTGTCCGGCTTCTTTGGAACTAAAAACCACAATGTTACAACTGTTACGGACAGGAGGGGGTTTAACTTAAACAACCCTGATTTCTCCTCTCACCACCTGTCTGTAAACAGAAAGGTGATTTTTTTTTATTTCCTCTTTTACATGTGGTGGTGCATTTTCCCAACTCCTCAATTTAGGTGTGATCCAATTCTCTATTAATAACCCCACAGCAAACTCGAAATAGGATGAATTAAAAGGGTTAATTTATTTGCACACACAAACGCGAGAGGAAGTCGCAACATGGCCTCCTTTTCATTCATACAATTAAGGTGGGATAGAGAACAGAAAGAGGTACAGGGTAAAGACCACAGACAAAATAAGAATTATTGTTTCATGGGAGTCCAAAATCAAAGTCCAATGGTGTATTCTTTCAGAGACAGCAGGCTGAAGATGAATGCTGGATAATCCACTTTTCCAGTAGAGATGACTTCCACAATTGGATAGGCACATAGAGATGATTTAGTCTTGTAGGCACTGGTACAGAAGTTCCAGCAGAACAGTGTAGATGGGGACCAGGCATTCAAAACTGGAACATTTGCTGTCTGCTTGATGGTAAAATGGCAGTCTGAGTTTTTTTTCAGCTCCACAAGGCAATATTACAGGTTCCAGCAGCTTGTGGGGGAGGTGGGGTGCCAGTGGGGGTCATGTTACATGACTCCCACTTCTTCAACTTGGATTGGATAAAAGTTGCCTATTCCTTGTCTGGATTCTTGAGATGGTTAATGTTTCAATGTTTCAACCATTAATAAGTTCAACAGAGGTTTCAGGGTCCTCGCAGACAGATGGTCACCATTGGCCAGGGCCAGAAATATAAAGGGCCTTTTGCAATTCCTTGGGATTTGATCTCTGCAGTCACAAGGGGGCATTAACACCTCTTTAGAGGTAAAGAGCTGCTGTTTGGATGGCCATAAATTCCTTTTGTGTGAGTCAAAGCCAGTCATGGCTTCAGTCAATTTAAAGCCTTTATCCAGTTTTACAGATTTTATAAATTAGCCATGCTGATATTTATATTTTATAAAAATATGAAGTGAGGTCTAAGCCCCCTGATACAACCCAAAATGGCTTAAAGGACAAGGCTTCAGCAGAAATCTACATTCAAAAAATTAGTTTGTCTTTTGAGATTTGATTCTCAGATACAAGTAGACCAACTGACAATTAGTGAGTTTTGCTCCAGCTTGATATAATACTCCAGTTACCTAACAGAGGTGCTTCCAATGGCAAGAGTAACATTGGAGGCAAGGCTTAAGGCAAATGGCCTGATGTCAATGTTGTCAGAGGTTCTGAAACCCTCGCCAAGATGCAGTTTGGTTTGATGCTTCCAGTGATTGAATACCAGCATTTGCAGAGGTTGTGGTGATCTAACTGGGTGATTAAGAGGATTAAAGTTCTTTACAAGGGAGATGGGAAGAAACTATTTCGTCTTGCGGGGCAATCCAGGATACAGGATGTAAATTTAAAATTAGAACTAGGAAGAATGTTTTCCACACGTAGGGTAGGGAAATCTGGAGCTTTCTCTCCCAAATAACTGTTGAGGCTAGAGCAACTGAAAATTTCAAAACTTAGATTGATAGTTTTTTTCCGGCAAAGGTATTCAGGGTTATGAAGGCAGGCAGATGGAATTAAGATTCATCTGATTCACGATCAAACTGAATGGCAGAACAGGTTCAAGAGACGGAATACCCTGTTCCTGTTCCTATATCCTATGCCCTTAGTGGCAGTTTTGCCCTTGCTGACCATATAGACCAACTTCTCCCAATACGTGGGCAAGAATTATTGCAAAGTCTACCCCAGTATAATTGAGACAAATCCAGTATTCAGGGGAATTTTATCACATAAATGGCAGCAAGATTTTTCAGAGAAACATCAAAAAAGATGCTCTGTGGTAAGATAACTACGGGAAAAGTCTCTTATTTGCTATAGTGACTACTGTCATCTAGTATAGAAACCACAGCATTATCTACAAAGGAATTAAAGAGCAAATCGACACAAACCTAAACTGGCACAAATTTGGCAGTCCTATATATTTTTGATTAAAATGGAGTACACATACTCCAGCGACTATAATGGGTTATATTATTAGTATCCAGGATTTTCCTGTGGTCCACATATCTATAAGAACATTCTTCTTCAGATTCATAATTGTTGAGTTTTACTCCTCCCAAACATCAGCAGTCAAGTGGAAAGTTATTCACCCTCATGATAAACATGTATGCATTTCTTTTGAGTGGGATGGTGAGTGTCATGTCCAGTACAAGCATGTCCTATTCGGACTTTCAAATTAATTTTTATACTTTAAAACTGGACACAAAAGGCTGAAAGATGGCCACCCGAGGGTCACCCGACTTCCTTTGTGGATTGAAACCACTTCACAAGAGGGAAAAAAAGGAACATTCCAGAATGCTGTGAATCAAAGCCCTTTCCTGAAACCAATCCAAAAGGGTATTATCAAATTGAATGGGTTATTCAAAATCAAAGACACTGACAATCATGTCCAAATGCAGCATGACCCGGACAATATCCAGGCTGGGGCTGACAAGTGGCAAAGTAACATTCACATCACACAAGTGTCAGGCAATGACCATCTCCAACAAGAGAGAATCTAAGCATCGCCCCTTGACATTCAATGGCATTACCATCGCTGAATCCCCCACTATCAACATCCTGGGGGTTACCATTGACCAGAAACTGAATTGGACTATCCATATAAATACTGTGGCTACAAGACCAGGTCAGAGGCTAGGAATCCTGCAGCGAGTAATTCGCCTCCTGACTCCCCAAAGACTATCCACGATCTACAAGGCACAAGTCAGGAGTGTGAAGGAATACAATCCACTTGCCTGGATGAGTGCAGCTCCAACAACACTCAAGAAGCTTGACACTATTCAGGGCAAAGCGGCCCGCTTGATTGGCACCGCTTCCGCAAACATTCACTCCCTCTACCACCAAAGAACAGTGGCAGCAGTGTGTACCATCTACAAGGTGCACTGCAGAAACTCACCAAGGCTCCTTAGGCAGCACCTTCTAACCCCACGACCATTACCATCTAGAAGGACAAGGGCAGCAGAAACATGGGAACACTGCCACCTGGAAGTTCCCCTCCAAGCCACTCATCATCCTGACTTGGAAATATATCACTGTTCCTTCACTGTCGCTGGGATAAAATCCTGGAGCTCCCTCCCTAACAGCACCTTCGGTCAACCTATACCACAGGGACTGCAGTGGTTGAAGAAAGCAGCTCACTAACACCTTCTCAAGGGCAATTAGGGATGGGAAATAAATGCTGGCCTAGCCAGTGACACCCACATCCCGTAAATGAATTTTTAAAAATCTTCAACGTGTTAAACCACAACACAGGATGTTGGAAACAACGTGAACAGCACCCGTATTTGGAAAAGGACTTCAGGACTTGGACCTGTATAAAGTCACATGATGAACTTGCCAAGTTTTCTGTCTGCTTTTTAAAAATCAGTAATGTGATGCTTGCAGAGTTCCACCAAAAGCCAACAAGGACTATCCCAACCTGTTCCAACTTCAAGTTCCCCTGAGAATCAACCTCCTAGATATTTGACAAGGAGCTTCACAGCCTGCCACAAGAGACTTCTTAAAAAAATATTTCATGGGACATGGGCATCTCGCATCCCTAACTGTCCTTGAAAAGATGGTGCTGAGTTGCCTTCTTGCACCACTGCAGTCCAAGTGGTGTGGATACCTCCCAGTGCTGTAGGTGAGGGAGTTCCATTATTTTGACCCAGCGACAATGACAGAATGGTGATATAGTTCCAAGTCAGGATGGTGTGTGGATTGGAGGGGAACTTGCAGGTGGTGGTGTTTCCATGCATCTGTTGCCTTTGAGTTGATAGAGGTAATGGTTTTGGAAGGTGCTGCCGAAGGAGCCTTGGTGAGTTGCTGCAGTGCATCTTGTAGATGGTACGCATTGCTGCCACTGTGCATCAGTGGTGGAGGGAGTGGGTGGATGGGGTGCCAAGAAAGCGGGCTGCTTTGTCCTGGATGATGTTGAGCTTCTTAGGTGCTGTTGGAGCTGGACTCATCCAGCCAAGTGCAGAGTATTCCATCACACATGTGCCTTGTAGATGGTGGGCAGACTTTGGGGAGTCAAATGGTAAGTTACTTTCCGCAGAATTCCCTGCTGCTGACCTACTTCTGTAGCCACAGTACCTATATTGTTGGTCAAGTTCAGTTTCTGGTCAATGATAACCCCCAGGGTGTTGATAATGGGGGATTCAGTGACGGGAATGCCACTGAATGTCACAGGGATGTGGTTGATTTCTCTCTTGAGATGGTCATTGCATGGCACTTTGTGGTGTAAATGTTACTTGCCACTTGTCAGCCTAAGCCCGAATGTCGTCCAGGTCTTGCTACATATGGGTACGGACTGCTTCAGTATCTGAGGAGGTCTGAATGGTGCTGAACATCACGAACATCCCACTTCTCACCTTCTAATGGAGGGAAAGTCATTGATGAAGCAGTTGAAGATGGGTGCACCTAAACACTACCCTGAGGAACTCCTGCAGTGATGCTCTGGGACTCCAACAACCACAACCATCTTCCTTTGTGTTAGGTATGACTCCAACCAGTGAAGAGTTTTTCCCCTGATTCCAGTTTTGCTAGGGCTCCTTAATGCCACACTAGGTCAAATGCTTCCTTGATGAACAGGTATTTTGCATCAGTCTTCAATTTAGAGGATAATAGTAACATCCCAGAAGCAGCTATAAATCAGGAATTGGAAGAGAGGGAAGAACTCAGGAAAATTATAATCACCAGAGAAGTAGTACTTAGTAAATTGTTGGAGTTGCAGGCTGACAAGTGCCCATGTCCTGACGGACTTCATCCTAGGCTCTGAGAAGAAGTATCCAGTGAGATAGTTGTTGCATTGGTTTTAATTTTCCAAAATTCCCTAGATTCAGGAAAGGTTCCATTACATTGGAAGATAGCAAATGTAACTCCATTATTCAAAAAGGGAGGGAGACAGGAAGCAGCAAGCTACAGGCCAGTTAGCTTAACATTTGTCATAAGGAAAATGTTAGAAGCTATTAGTAAAGAGGCTATAGCAGGCATTTGGATAAGTTCAAGGTAATCAAGCAGAGTCAACATAGTTTAATGAAAGGGAAATCATGTTTAACCAATTTATTGGAGTTCTTTGAGGAAGTAACATGTGCTGTGGACAATGGGGAACTTATGGATATACTGTACTTAGATTTTCAGAAGGCATTTGATAAAGTGCCACATCAAAGGTTATTGCAGAAAATAAAGGCTCATGGTATACGGGGTAACATATTGGCATGGATAGAAGATTGGCACAAAGCAGAGTAGGCATAAATGGGTCTTTCTCATTTTGGCAAGAGGTAACGATTGGTGTGCCACAAGGAATAGTGCTGGGACCTCAAATGTTTACAATTTATATAAATGACATGGATGAAGGGATGGATGGAGTGGTTGACAAATTTGTTGATGACACAAGGGTAGGTAGGAAAGTAATTTGTAAAGAGGACACAAGGGGGCTACAAAAAGGCATAGGTAGGTTAATTGAGTGGGCAAATATCTGGCAAATGGAGTATAATGTGGGAAAATGTGAAATTGTCCATTTTGGCAGGAAGAATAAGAGAAAAGCATATGATCTAAATGGTGAGGGATTGCAGATCTCTGAGATGCAGAGGGATCTGGGTGTCTTAGTGCATTGTTACGAAAGTATAATAATTTTCATAATATTTTTCTGGTTTGTTGTAAAGTAGGTTTTTGGGTGTGAGTGTAGATGGTTCTGTGAGATTCAATTACCTTGGAGTCAGGTAGACTGCAAGCTTGAAACTATCAAAAGAAGCTAGGTGTAGAAATGTACCTGAAATGCTAATGAGTAAACATGATGCTGTCTTACCATGTAAGGTGTTAAGGGAATTTGCATTTTTAGATAAGTGAAGGGATTATTTGGATTTCAAAGGGACGTTAGTCTATTTAAAACTAGCCAGATAAGTAAGGCTAAAGTGTGTGTTTATTTTTCCCAAGGGTGACTGACAATATTGGCAACATGAAAGTTTTTATATTATGGGAAAGGTACAGTCCCAAAGACATATGGAACAATGAAATTTACATATTAAAGAGAGGGAAACATATAAAAAGGAAAATGAAAGGCTATGTTGAAGGCCATGTAAGGTCTAACAGGTATGTATGAAACAGCCTTGAAAAAGCCTCCAGCCATTTGTGCATAAGTCTGTTGTGTCCAATAACTAAAGTTGGAGAGAGCCATTTGGAATTCCACCGTCAAGTGGGTACTGTGTTAACTTGCTTTTTAAAAAAATCTAAAATCTATTGCGGACTATTGCCTTAAAGGGGGCATGTAACTGGGAGTCAGGTTAGTTAGGAATTTTAGGATTTGTTATAGTACCAAATAATTGTGTAAATGTTTGAAATCTTTTACTTTTTGATTATGAGTTTAGAAGCTGTGGAAGGAAGATCTCCAGAGTTACTGTTACTGACCTCATCTCCTCCGGAGATCTTCCTTCCACAGCTTCCAAACTCATAATCTCCCAATCTCGGACAGCCCGCTTCTACCTCGTACCCAAAATCCACAAACAGGACTGCCCGGCAGACTGATCATGTCAGCCTGTTCCTGACCCAAGGAACTCATTTCTTGCTATCTTGACTCCATTCTCTCTCCCCTTGTCCAGTCCCTTCCTACCTACATCCGTGATTCCTCTGACACCCTACATCATCTCAACAATTTCCAGTTTCCTGGCCCCAACCACCTCTTCTTCACCATGGACGTCCAATCCCTCTACATCTGCATCCCCCACCGGGATGGTCTGATGGCTCTTCGCTTCTTCCTCAAGCAGAGGCCCGAACAATCCCCATCCACCACTACTCTCCTCCGTCTGGCTGAACTTGTTCTCACACTGAACAATTTCTCCTTAGACTCCTCTCACTTCCTCCAAATAAAAGGTGTGGCTATGGGTACCCACATGGGCCCAAGTTATGCCTGTCTCTTTATAGGGTATGTGGAACATTCCTTGTTCCAGTCCTACTCCGGCCCCCTCCCACAACTCTTTCTCCGGTACATCGATGATTGCTTCGGTGCTGCTTCATGCTCTCATCTGGACCTGGAAACATTTATCAATTTTGCTTCCAATTTCAATCCCTCCATCATTTTCACATGGTCCATCTCTGACACTTCCCTTCCCTTCCCTGACCTCTCTGTCTCAATTTTTGGCGATAGACTGACCACCAATATCCATTACAAGCCTACCGACTTCCACAGCTGCCTCGACTACAGCTCCTCACACCCCGCTTCCTGTAAGGACTCCATCCCATTCTCTCAGTTCCTTCGCCTCCGTCGCATCTGTTCTGATGATGCCACTTTCAAATACAGTTCCTCTGACATGTCTTCCTTCTTCCTTAACCGAGGTTTTCCACCCACGGTGGTTGACAGGGCCCTCAACCGGCCCATCTCCCACGCATCCGCCCCCACACCTTCCTCAACCTCCCAGAAACATGATAGGGTCCCCCTTGTCCTCACTTATCACCCCACCAGCCTCCGCATTCAAAGGATCATCCTCCGCCATTTCCGCCAACTCCAGCATGATGCCACCACCAAACACATCTTCCCTTCACCCCCCCGGCGACATTTCGCAAGGATCGTTCTCTCCGGGACACCCTGGTCCACTCCTCCATCATCCCTTACACCTTAACCCCCTCCCACGGCACCTTCCCATGCAACCGCAGAAGGTGCAACACCTGCCCCTTTACTTACCCTCTCCTCACCACCCAAGGGCTCAAACACTCCTTTCAAGTGAAGCAGCATTTCACTTGCACTTCCCTCAACTTAGTCTACTGCATTCGTTGCTCCCAATGCGGTTTCCTCTACATTGAGAGACCAAACGCAGACTGGGTGACCGCTTTGCAGAACACCTTCGGTCTGTCCGCAAGCATGACCCAGACTTCCCTGTCGCTTGCCATTTCAACACTCCACCCTGCTCTAATGCCCACATGTCCGTCCTTCACTGTTCCAGTGAAGCTCAACGCAAACTGGAGGAACAGCACCTCATCTTCCGACTAGGCACTTTACAGCCTTCTGGACTGAATATTAAGTTCAACAATTTTAGATCATGAACTCTCTCCTCCATTCCCACCCACTTTCCGATCCCCCTTTTTTTTCCAATAATTTATATAGATTTTTCTTTTCCCAATATTTCCATTAATTTTTAAATGTATTTCCATCCATTGTTTTATCTCTACCTTTTAGCCTATTTCAATCCCTTCCCTTCACCCCACCCCACCCCCACTAGGGCTATCTGTACCTTGCTTGTCCTGCTTTCTACCTTTAATTAGCACATTCCTTAGATAATATCACCACCTTCAACACCTCTTTGTCCTTTTGTCTATGACATCTTTTGGCTATCTCCACCTATCACTGGCCCTCTATCCAGCTCTACCTGTCCCAGCCTCACCCCACTTAAACCAGCTTATATTTCACCTCTTTTCTATTTTTACTTAGTTCTGTTGAAGAGTCATACGGACTCGAAACGTTAACTGTGTTCCTCTCCGCAGATGCTGTCAGGCCTGCTGAGTTTTTCCAGGTATTTTTATTTTTGATTTGGATTTCCAGCATCCGTAGTTTTTTGCTTTTAATCTCCTTTACAAATTGCTGGTGACATCAACCTTCCTCTGAAGTTGGGGAAGATCTGGGCTAGATGGCAAGGCCATGCTTATGACTTTTGAGCAACTGCACATGCTCCATTAAAATTAGTGAATGGAAAATCATGCTGAGGCCCTCGCAAATTCTTGATGTAAAAATTACGACAGGTGAGCATCTGTAACAAGAGCATGTACTTGTAAATTCACCCCATTATGTGTTCCCAGATGACCTCTGTTACAAATGATGCTTAGAAAATGTCACTTTAAAACAAAGTCAGTAACAGACCTGATATTTGGTGGTGGGATCATGGGGCCAGGGTACTACAAAGCGTCAGAGGGTAGGCTTTCGGCCTCTGCAAGATAGAGGCCTGTTTGCCAGGCAACAATAACAACACTGTTATCAGGTTTGATGACAACAGGGTTGGATCTGAGAGGGTGGAGTGCACAAATTTCAGAGGGAGACAGGTTTGAGTGAGTAAGGGGAGCAAAAATAATTAAGATGACTGTGTCATGCCAACAGTTTTCAATGAAAATATCAAGGGAGAGGAAGAGGCCAGTGGGACGTCCAGGTGGTGGGAGAATACTAAAAATGGGTAAAAGGGTCCACTGTGTCGGTAGAGGGCCCCTGTCCAAAGAAGTGGCATGGAGGCATAGGAAGAAGAGCTCAGCACTGTGCCAAGTTTGAAATTCATGTGGTGAGAGCGTAAGGGGATGAGGCCTTTTGCTAAGGACAGGTCGTTAAGGTCACAGAGGGGGTAAGTCTGAGGGTATTGTGAATACGTTACAAGGGATGATGATTAGAAGAAGGGTGGGGCCAGAGAGAAGTGAAGGGGAAGGAAGATTCGGAGGCATGTTGCTACCCATGAGTTTGCAGAGTAGAGTCCGTGTTTAGCAATTCCAGCTTATATCCCTTTACATTGTGTTGAATCGGGAAATCTGATTTCATTTTTGACAGCTTCAACTTAGCCTTTGTTAACTGCACTCAATGACAATTTCTGTCATCAATTGACAGCTCAATTTTTTTTTTAAAAATCACAACTTAACTTAGTTATTTTGCATTTTTGTTCTTATTGTGTCCTAGTTCTCTTTGCTCCTATCCCCTCTGACTCCCCCAACAGAATGTAATATGCACACAGATCGGCTGATAGGAAGAATTGAAGAGTAATTATTCTCAATCTGCCACAATCCTCATACTAAGTTAAGGGAGTAGTTACATAAGTAAAGTATTATACAGAGACCTACAAATACTTTGCAAAAGTTGTGGATTCGCTGTGATCAAAACTTGGAAGCTTTTCAGGTACTAATTAAGGAGGACCAGATGTAGAGCAACCACATGAAAAGAAACAGCAGCTAAACAGTGAACTTCAAATATACAATATAGCTCAGACATTAAAAATACTGTGCACTTTAGTATTTAAAGATTTAAAATGCAATGGTAATGGAGCAAAGACACACAGCAAGTATTTAACAACAAGGAGTCGTTAAAAAAACCACATCAATCACTTTTATTCAGATACTTAATCTTTATAAAATCCTAATGTGAAGGTGATACTTAGGAAACTTATTTGACTTTGAAGTAAGATGGTGACAATTGGCTAAATTCAAAGTTACTTACTGTTCCTTCAAGAAGTCTGCTACCCGTTTAAAATCTGCTATGCAGTACTCTCTTTTCATGTCCATAAGAACAGTATCAGATCCAGTCTGAACTGGCACATGAAGGAAGGAATACACCCTAGGGTGAAGGAGGATTTTTGCCATTTCCTGCAGGAAAAAAAAATCAGTAAATTCCATCTGTAGTGCATCAATTAAATCTTTAGTCTTAAATGCACAAAATACCACACAGCTCATGTTCATTTTAAAAATCTTTCTCCCCGAACATTACCTATAGGAGAACCATAATGACGTAGAGTAACTATCACCTTAAAATGTCAGGCTACGTAGGACTGTCATAAATGCATGATTAATTGTTATGTTTATCACAGGCATAACAGGCAAATACTATTAAGTAAGCAGCATACATTTAAACACAGCAGTTCTCTTGCCAACACTATTCTGAAGGTCACTGTGGCTCTTTTTGAACATGAGGTACTCATTAATTAACCTAAATCAGTGCCCCTCAAAATAAACCTATGGTTTCAAATACTGTTAACGGTACTTTCTTTCTACTTTTCTTTCCTCATGTGCAGCTTCTGTATATTTTCTACCCTCCTCAGTGGTCAGGGTGCCTAAGCTCCATCATCTCACACATTTAAATCTTTCAATGTTTTCTTTTTAGGCTATTAATTAGCCTTCTTCCACTTTTTAAACTGGATTTGCATCTGATCCACCTTGAACCAGACAAAATAGGTGTTCCTTGTCACAGTAGCTGGCTGTTTCTTTCCCTAAGTGGCTTGATGCTAGAAGCAAGGCACTTGCATCAGGCAACGTGAATCTTTCAAAGTCACAACACATTTTATTTTGGAATTTTTATAAAATGTTTCAAAAGACAAGTTAACAGTACAAACAAATAATTCTACTGCACACCAAATCAAAGTCCATAACTTGCACACTGTTATGCCAAATTATAAAGTTTACCTAAAGCTACCATGAATATTACTTGTGCTTCAAATTATTATTGTGACCATGGGAAGCTGGGGAGGGTGGATAGTTCCAAACATGAAAGAAAGCATATTTAAAGAATGAGGGATAGTCTGTTCCAATCAATCTACCTTAGTTTCCTGTCTGTGCGTCATTGGGTAGCGACACACCTGAGTTGGAAGGTTGTAGGTTCAAGTCCTATTCCGGAGACCAGGAACAAAATCTAGACTGACATTCCAAGGCCAGGATTTTCCGTGTCCATCGGGCATGTTTGGTGGCGTGAGCGGACAATATGGTGATAAGGTCAAAAATCGATTTCATGACATCGTGAAACCAGTTTGCAATTGTCCGCTCTGCCCACTGATGGTGGGCCGCATTTCCCACCATTGGATGTCGAGCCACGTTCCTCGCCATCGGACGTCAGGGACCTCATTGTAATACATCAGCACATCATAATAAGACCAGCCACCGAACTCATCCCTCCACCCCTTCCCCCATATGCTGGATCGTCCGCTGGCGTGTTTCACAACAGCATATATAAGGCATGCACTTGGCAGGGCTGCACTTTGCTTGGGGCTTCAAGGTTTGTTTGCCTATCTTGCTTCGGTCGGCACTCACAGTCATCAGCGCCAGGCTTCAAACACAGCACCACATCACTTTCCAGGGGGCTCACAGGTAGGTCTCCATCTACCAGGTCAGCCATATTTGGATGGCTTTGCAACAGCTGCAGGGCAAGGTCTTGCTTGGGGAAGGGGGAGAAGTGGCCTCAGGCAAGGGAAGAGGCTGCAGGGTGAGGGCTGTACTGGGGAAGGAGGGTATCCCAGGGTGTGTGTGGGAGCACATGTTGATCTGTGCTAGTGGCCTCAAGATGGTGAGAACTGAGGAGACAGTCTCCAGAGGAGATGAGGCCAGATGGACATGTACGTGAGAATGGGTAGTGATGTCCATTGTGCTGCCAGTGAGTGAGACCCAAGCGAATGTGTGATGGGCTTGAGTGTGAGAGTTTAGGGTGATGAGATGGTTGCCATACCCTGGCTGCACGATAAGATCATTCATCCTCTGTCTGTGTTGGATGGCCAACCTCTTCTGTGCAACACTGGCAATGGCCACAACTGCTATCACCTACCAAGCTAGAGTGGTCATGTAGCTGCCCCTCCTGTGGCCAGAGTGGGGGTAGAGGACATTACAGTTAGCCTCCACAGCTTCCAAAAGGCACTCAAGGGCTGCAGTCTTCTTGCCTTTTGTGGCCATGTCTTCTTTGCTGCAATCCTGGGTTGGAAGCAGTGAGCGCGGCTGTACTTTAAACGTGGTGCCTGGCGTGAAGAAGCGGCAAGGTGACGACTCGTGGCAAGCGATTCGGAGCCTGCCCGCCATCAAAACAGCGTGTGTCCCTTAATGCAGCGGGTTTGGGACGATATGGTGTGTAAAGCCACCAATGACTTCCTATGTGACTCTGATGATCTCTTGACCTACTTACAGCCTTTTACATGACTGACTACACCATCGTCCTCCAACTCCATAGTCCAGCAGAGTGGGACTGCCCATTCCTGGTTCCAGTCTTATTTAAAAGCAAAAAACTGCAGATGCTGGAAATCCAAAACAAAAAGAAAAATACCTGGAAAAACTCAGCAGATCTGAAAGCATCTGTGGAGAGGAACACAGTTAATGTTTCGAGTCCATATGACTCTTCAACAGTTCTGTTCAAGATATCTGTTCTCCTCCAATTCTGGTCTCGTGCACATCCTGATTTAACCACTCCACCACTGGCTCCTGGTTCACTAATGTTTTGATTTGAAAAACCTTAGCCCTCCTCGGCTTTGCCTTTCCCTATTTCTGCAACCAACCCCAAAACCCACTGAGATCACTGCATGCCTCCAAATTTGGCCTTTTGTGCATCCCCACTTCCTTCACTCCATCATTAACAACTGTGCCTTCACTTCAGCTGTCTAAGCTGCAAGTTCTGCAATTTCCTTCATAAATACCTCCACCTCTCTTTTGTATTTTAAGATGATCCTCAATAACCTAAATCTTTGACCAAGCTTTTGGTTATCAATCCACATATTTCCTGATTACTGCTCTGCCAATATTCATCTCTCAACCAACAGGTGATATGATCATTACCACATTGCAATCAGTGAATAACAGTTACTGTTGTAATGCAGTAAGTCTGGCAGCCAATTTGCACACAGCAAGGGTCCACATATAGCAAAGTGCTTTGAGAGGTCCTGAGGTTGTGAAAGGTGCTGTATAAATATGCATAAATACAAATCTTTTCTCCACTTGGCTTACTGTCAATTTTTGTTTGATTACAATCCTATGAAACACCTTGGGCTATTTTACTGAGTTAAAGGCGCTATACAAATTCAAGTTTTTCTTGTTCTAGGACAACTGTGCAAACTTCATATGCTTGTTGAAACAGGAATATTTAATGAAAAGGGACGGGCTGGCACATGCTTTACTAAGCTGAAAAAGATACGTGGAAATCACCTATGAAATTGCAACTGCTCACAGAGAAAAAAGACAGCTTTGTCAAGATTTTTCTCTTCTCCTACAACCAACATGGGATCTTCTGACCATCAGTGAGCTACCTTATGTTTCATAGATTTTGTTTCCACAGGATACAAATAGATGAGGCACTTGCTTTCAGTTCTGGCTGCACAATAACAACAACTTCCAAAGTGGGGAAATATTTCCCTGCAGCTCAGCTGGTTAAAATAATGCATGTTAAATATCAAGTTCACTCAATCTCAAGCGGGATGCTGGTTGCGAATGCTCCAGTAGTCTCAATTAGGAAGGAGTGGAACTAAGACAGGTTTTCCACTCTTGACCATAATCTGAATGCATCCTGCTGAAAGTCTTCAGTGTAGATTTTAGTCGATGACAGGATTAGGTTTGGTTTTGAAGCCCGGTGGTTAATTGCCTGCTAAAGACTAGGAACCATACATTGCTTCACTGCCAGGACAGCATACTAGAAATAAAAACAGAAAGTGCTGGAAAAACTCAGCAGGTCTGGCAGCATCTGTGGAGAGAGAAACGAGAGTTATTGTTTCAAGTCCAATATGACTCTTCTTCCAAATCGCATATTAGAAATTTGGGCTAGAGGCTCTATGGACCAAGGAATCTTCTGTAAGTTAAAATTAATGCATAGAAAACCCTGTTGAGTCTGGTGACCTGTGTCCAAATGCCCAATTTGTGATCCATGCCTGCATAGGACTTCTATTAATTTTTTTTTATTCATTCATGGGATGTGGACTTCACTGGCTAGGCCAGTATTTATTGCCTGTCCCTAGTTGCCCTTGAGAAGGTGGTGGTGAGCTGTCTTCTTGAACCACTGCAGTCCATGTGGTGTAGGTACACCCACAGTGCTTTTAGGAAGGGAGTTCCAGGATTTTAACCCAGCGACAGTGAAGGAATGGTGATATATTTCCAAGTCAGGATAGTAAGTGACTTGGAGGGAAACTTCCAGGTGGTGGTATTCCCATCTACCTGCTGTCCTTGACCTTCTAGATGGTAGTGGTCATGGGTTTGAAAGGTACTGTCGAAGGAGCCTTGGTGAATTCCTGCAGTGCATCTTGTAGATGGTGCACACTGCTGCTACTGTGCGCCCTTCCTTATTCCTAGGCTGTCATGTGAGGAAACAGCAAATTGGGCAATCAGGACCTGGGAAATTACTACCCAACAAGGAGTCAACTCCTTCAGCAGAACCCAGTGGGAAAGGCAGAAAGAATAAAACATTCCAATTTTTTGATCTTGGAATCTCCATAACACTTAAATGAATATTAGGTACAGAAAAGCTGTTCTTCTTTTCCTCAATGAAACAGAACTAATTAAAAAATAGTGGAACTTTCTGGCTGAAATTCATGGCAACACAGCAAGTCTAAGATCAACAACTCTGCTTCATTTATTCAGGACACCTGAGATCAGTATCTCGAGAGCATGGGCGCAAGTCCTTATACTGCCACTTGAGTGATCTTTTTCTGATGGCTCTGAAATTTAATCTGTTCGATCTATACTTATAGCTGATCTTCTTGACAAATCATCTAGGTTATCATATCAATATCTATCATCTAAAACCTTTATCTTTTCACAAACTAGTTCAATTTGTGTGGAAGGTGAGACTCAACGTTCCCTTGAAGCTGTGCGGGTGCATAGTCATGCAGAAATTTGGGACATACTGCCTGGCAATAGGCCGCGCACAACCAGCATTATCTAACTTGCAAGCGGCAAAGCTGTGCAGCAATCTTAAAAGGGATCACACAGTACAACAAACAGGCCATGCACAGCAAGGAAAAATTAGAGGGAACATTGATGAGGCTCAAGTTTAAATGGCCTTTTTTGGAAGACGGAGTAACTAGCATTTGGCAGTATCTATTTGTCCTGAGAGTAAGTTATTTTTAGAGCACAGCTAGTTAATTTCTGAAATTGGTACAGTTCCCCACCACTGAACCCTTTTGGTTATGAGGTTGGTGTAAAGATATCAGTGACGAGAGATTAGCATTATTCAAAAGCTAGGGCTGCAAAGATCAGTTACTGGCAGTCCTTATAATATTCTGTGAAAAAAGCAAGACTATTTTTTGCTTTAAATCTGAGATGTCGTTTTGATAAAAACCTGGGACTGTAACTGCCCCAGATGGCAATCAGCATTGGATTGCCACTCCGTGCCCAATTATTTGTGATTTTTCTTCCGATTCTATCCCGCCTGACCTTCTGACTCAGGCCGAGAGAAATCCAGGAAGCGTAGTGCGTCCCTGGGGCCCAACATCGAAGTCAAAATTCCGAAGTGAAGGAGGGCACGTCCTCTTTTTACGGCATTAGCCGCAGTTCTTGCCGGGTGGGGGTGGGGTGGCGGGGGGTGTCCGGTCAGGCCTGCAAGGGGGCTGGGTTGGCTCCAGCCTTTGGCAGGGGGAGGTGAGAGTCCAGCCCACAGTGGGGGGGGAGGAGTCCCGCACGGATAGGGGGTATTGCATGGGGGTCAGGGGGGTGGACCCCTGGGGGTCAGGTGTATGGGGGGAGTCCCATGGGGCGGGGGGTTCGATCCGGGTCTGTACTGTAGTTACCCAGTCTGTACAATAGTTACCCACAAGTTAGAAGTAATTCTTCAAACTTTTTCTGGGTAACTATTGGTGTATCACACTCAACCGTCCGAAGTTTGCAATTTAAATCACATTTTCCAAAGGTTCCCATTGCAGGGCAATTGTCCAGAGGAAACTGGGCACTTGCCATGCAAACCCTTACCTGGGACCTTCCCATCAGGATTCCCCAGTGCATCTTTGGGGGACCCCCCAAATACGACACTGGGGAGCTCGGAAGTTACGGCCCAGGAAATACAGCCTGTGTGTTTTCTTGTATAGGTATAAACCTTGTGAAGGCTTTCTGGACCCAATCCAGTAACATCTTCTCACCATCAAGCTGCAGCTCTATTTTATGCTTAGTACAACTTAAGTCACAGCTAAATCATCAATGGTTATGCTCTTCTTAGATTGGTTCTCACTGTTGGAACTGCCTATGGCAGCTTATTTGAATTATTAAACTTTTGTTGGCACTATCAAAGCTTTACTGTCCTGACTGCTGTTATTATTTAAGCTACCTAGGTCTTATACAAGGATACCCATGGCTTTAGTCACTGACGCAAAAGGACAGGCCGGCATTAAGATTTTCGGCAGAATTTAATGCCCCCCAGAAGCTGAGTTTGGAGACAGGAGGGGCATTTAATTAGGTGAGGGGGTGCAGTGTGGTAGCCCCACCACCTTTCTGCCTCCTGATTAAGTCCGGGGAGAAAAAGCTAGTGGACTGGAAGGATCATGGTACTCAACCAACGGCGGGCAGGCAAGTCGCCCCCCGGGAAGCACAAAAAGCAAACCTGTCTCCCGCTTGGAAGGAAGTGTTGGAGGGGTCCCTCATTCAAAGGCATTCAATGCCTGATTGGGGAAGCTGACATTGCGAAGGGGGTACCGGGAGTGCTAGTTGAGAGCCAATCCCGCCTTTGCCTCTGACCCCATCCTCTCTTCCATGATCCCCATTCTGCCTTCACACCTTTGGCTTGGGGTCCTTTGTTGATCCTGGGCCTCTGATTGGCTGGCAGCTCTCAGCAAGGGTGTGGATTTCCGACACAGAATTCTTAGACCCCAGGAGAGCCCAACGCTGGCCACTTAAGTGCCTGATGGGGAATTAATATAGTGCACTTCCCCCAGCAGAAGTGACGCAAGACTCCCACCAGTTCTCCAGCCGGCAGGTGAGACCCCCATCACAAACAATTAAATTCCACCCTTTGCCTACAAAGTCTTCTTTCCTTAGACAATCTCCAAAGATTTCAATCCCATGTTCTCCAAACAGAACAGCACATGCTGGCAAACCGTCAATGTTTCTACTGCAGAATCTGAAAATGCGTATTGATATGTACTATCCACTCAACTGAAGTCTCAGATGAAGGATCATCTCTAGGACCACCTGATATAGTCTCATCTCTGAGGCTAAACCAGAAGACAATTTAGGCTTTTACAAGCGGTAATTTCACAACTTTTTCAACGTTTTTGTTTATGTTACAACCACGTGAGGAGGGTGAAATTACTCCCCTATTCTCTCACCCCAGGTTTGACCGTAACAGGGTTTTTTGTTTATTTAGAGGGATGCGCTTCGCTAATTCTGTATGAGTCCCAATATTTACACTTTTAGGTTGTAAAGGATTATTCAGGCACACCTGAGGTTTTATACCAGGCAGTGATTTCTCTGAAATGGAGGCTGTTGTACTTATAATATTGTGGATTATTCCACTGCCAGCACTCTCACACATGCTTGAGCGTCAGTTGTTTCTTTCAACAGATTTGCTGTCATTCTGGACCAAATGATTAGCTATCACTGAAATTCTGAAATGCAATTGAAAGGGTACTGCTGACTGATTCTACCATCTGATAGGTGGAAGGGACTCTGTGGCACCACATTCATACAGCCATAAGATTTTTTTAATGTAAGGATTTATCTTTCATCTTCTTGTCAATCGTAACATCTGCTGGTTCAGATAATATTCAGTGATTTGTAGGTGATTTCAGGCAACATAAAAATGAAAGCACTAATATAATGTTAGAAGAAGCTCTGTAGGATTGTTACCAAATAGTCCAGGGCTTGCTGCACCATTTCTTGTTGTAACTACTGCCTCTCTGCAGCCTGAACATTGCAGCAGTTTACTCATCACTAGTATAGCAAATTTACTGAGTCAAAATATCAAAGAACAAAAAATACTACATTCTGGACCAATAAACAAGACACAAGCCTCATATTTATAATTTAAAAATGACTGACACCAATAAATAACATTTCTTCAAGCACTAAAAATAGTTTGCTTTTTCTTCCCCAAAACTCATGTTTACAATTACTATAAAGTATGTGTTTTATTCTAGTTTCTATTGGGAATTTCAATATTTGTGAATGACGCAAGTACTTCATTTATTTTATAAATTCTACCCTTCTTCCCTAAAACTGTTATTCTCCATTATTTCTTTGGTAGCTGGTGCAATTTAAATTCAATTATTAATCTTGAATTGAAAAGCTAGTCTCAGTAATAAGGGCCATTAAACCATTGTTGATTGTTGTAAAAAACCAATCTGATTCACTATTGTCCCTTAGGGAAGGAAATCTGCTATCCTTACCTGGTCTGGCCCATATGTGACTCCAGGTCCAGAGCAATGTGGTTCACTCTAAACAGCTATCTGAAATGGTGTGGCAAGCCACTCAGTTCAAGGGCAGTTAGGGATGGGCAACAAATGCTGGCCTTGCCAGCGATGCCCACATCCCATGAAAGAATAAAAAAAAGAAAAACCATTTTGAGAGTGAAGGATACTTTCTTCTCTCCACGATAACGTTTCACTAGTGAGGTTTTTCTCTCGCATTGTAAAGACTCTAGTGGTCAGCATCTCGACTACTGGTCATTTGCTATGTTCCGGATCTGAATCAGTGATTCAGCCTCCAATTTTTAAGCTCAGTATCAAACTGAATTATAAATGTGCCATCCTGTTCTGGTGCAATCATTAATCCCTTTCTGCAACAAAAAGGTCATCCCAACTGAAACAAATTAACTCAAATATTTTGTAATGATGCAACCTGCACAAGTACACTTGTTAAATTTGGTGGTATTTTCTCTTGCCACTTTAACTTGACAGTTGTATGTAGATTTTCATGGTTGTCCTGAGACATGGGCTGTTACAGTGCATCCTGGATATCTTAGTTCCACAGTGGCAGGGTGAAAACATTGGCTAGGATTTTTCCTATGGCAGGCGGGCTGGGCAGGAGTGGGCACGGAGCCAACTGGCATCCACGATCGGCTGCGCGCCGCTATTTTACGCAGGAGGGCCAATTAAGGCCTGCCCAGCGTAATACGCGGCTGGTAGCGCTCAACATTACCTGCGTGGGCAGGGGGAGGAGGGAGAGTCAGGGCCAGCACTCTTCTGCGCATGCGCGTGAAAGAGCGCAGCAATCTCCCTGAGGCACGGAGCTGCCTCAGGGGGATTGAATGGATATTAAAAGGATTGAATAAATGAATTAAAAATTTATTTAAACATGTCCCCTCATGTGACATGTTTTGAAATTTATGAAAATTTATTTATCTATTAAAAGGTTCAGGAAACCTCAACCCGCCCGTGGATGAGGTTTGCTGAAAAAATCGAAGGCTGCTTGGGTTTTTCGCCTGCCTGCCAACCTTAAGTTTGGACGGGCAGTGTTCTTAAGTGCTTTATTAACTTCTTAATAGGCCATTGATATTTCGGCAGGCGCGCAGCCAATTTTGCCCGCTGAACTAAATATCGCGATGACGCACCATGACGTCAGGATGCATGCCCGGTGTCATCGGGCGTCATTTATGCTTCGGCATGTTGGGCCTGCCCCCGCACGCCGACTGGAATATTCTGTTTATTAGTTCCTAAATATGAATCTCTCTCCTATACATAATGTCAGCAGGTGCAAAATATCCCCAGAACCCAAAGCTTAAGTGAAGTTTGTATTCTGGTACTGAAGCAAAACTCAACCTCTCATCTTCTGAGAAAAGGACAGGCCTGCGCAGGGAAAACTTCTTCCATGCATTTCTAACATTAAGTAACTAATTTTATTGGCAAGTCCGATGACCTTTCCAGAATTATGCAATTTTTATGTTATTTAATTAATATTAATTCATGCTTGTACATACTGATCTGAGAAAGTAAAACAGCCAAAAGTAGTTTGGAAAAAAAAGTTTGACCAATTTGGTGATTGCTAGTTTCTGATAATGTTGAAAAATATTTGTGATGGCTTGATTGGCTTTGTTTATGTTGCTTGCTAACTCATGACCGGTAGGTTTTTTTCCATTTATATTTGTGCATGTCTGCATATTTAACTTGACTGATAATGGTTATCTGAGCCAGCTAAGTGTAATGGATGCTTTGTAAGTGGGGCTTAGGCATGCTAAAAAAATTAGACATGCATGCTACACATACTAAGCACAAGACTTCAAGTTATGTAAGTAAATACATAATTATGTAATTTCCTAACAAAAATGCATAATCTACTGAAATTAATTTCAAAGAAAGCAAGTATTTTCTCATGAAAGTCGAACAAATCTTTACAAAACATAGGGGAGAATTTTAAGGTCCCCCGCTGGCAGGTTTGCAGGTAGCGAGGGCAAGGTGGGAAACCCCACAATCCGAAAAATTCCGGCCATAGATAATTTGTTGGACCTTGCTTGGAGCTCACTGCCAACTGACCACAAACTGAAATAAAAACATAAAATGCTGGAAATACTTAGCAGGTTAGGTATCATTTGTACAGAGAAATATAAAGGTCATTGACCCAAAGTGTTAACTATGTTTCTCCTGCAGCATTTTCTGTTTTTATTTCAGACTTCAAACATCCGCAGTATTTTGCTTTAGTGTTTGTATTAAACTAATCCTTTTTTGATAGTCAACTGTTCTGATTAGGCTTTAAAATCAAAGGAAGGGGAATTTTGGTGATTCTACAAATTAAAGTTTGGCTCAGTAGTCTAACAAAAGCAAAACTGCTGATGTGATAAATCAGGTGTGTTCTAACTGTGAAACAATGCTGTTGTGTCACAGGAAATTTCTGCTTCAATTAACTGAAGTTCATCGCAATTGTAAGGATCTGTGTTCACCTTTCACAGGGCTGAATGTCCGGTGTGAGAACAGCCTGTACTAAGATTCCTGAGGGAGAATCAGCAGCCATCTCTAACTTAATGATAAATGTTCTCAAAATTCTCAAATAGTAATTAATTTATTAAAATCTAATATCCATCTTTCATTTTTACAAAGCAAACTCCAACATGGCACTCTTAAAGCAGAAACACATGGAAGTAAGAAGTAATTAATTATCTACACTGGTAAAAAAATGAATCATGTGCCCAGGAAAACTCAAAGGAATACAGTGGCAGTCTGGTACATTTAAAGAAACAATGTTTAGGTTTAGTGTCAGAAGAAGGAATAATCTCCAATGATTTAATAGGACTACATTATCCTTTAGTTAGTGACTCTATCATTAGTAAACCTCTCTTATTTGTGGGTATCAACACCCTATTTGATTATGGAGGGCGTCGCTGAGCTTGACTCTGTTGTCACCCGCTGAGCACATAAGCTCTTTCCAACATGGGTAACAAGACAACAGCTCAGGGACCTTGGCTGATTTACCCCAGCTTAGTCCAGGGGCACTAAGGCCAATTACAACATCTCATATGTTAGTCTAGCTAAGGCTACTATTGTTATTTTACCAAGAATTGTTCCTCCCCCAGCTCTTCATAGCTAAATAATGGAATAAAAATCTTTCTTTTTCTGAATCCTTTCCACTTGTTTAAGTGTGGCTTAAGATTCTCCACACAATCCTAAGCTTTATAGAGTTTTAGAACAGCTATCGACTTAGAAACTCTCTCCTAGTCAAGTTGTCCTAGTACAGCTAAAACACAACATATGGAAGGTTTCCCAGGTATGCCCTATGCAAAAAACAGAATAAATGTAACTCAAACATTTACCACCCTATCGGCCTCCTCCCAATCATCAGTAAAATGATGGAAGAAATCATCGTAATTTCATCAAGTGACACTACTAAGAAATTGCTTGCTCATTAGCACGCAGTTTGGGTTATGGTTGAAACACTTGGTTCCGTACCTAGTCATATCCTTAATCCTCGTTTATGGTGGCTTTCAGGTGGTGCAGCTGATCCAACACCGGATTAGCTGCACCAGTTCAGTCTTCTACAAGCTACAGCAGTGTGTGTGTTTGACAGCAAAGGCTTTCTGCAAGTCAACAAATGTCCTAGTGTACAGAGCAATTGTTGCCACAACACCCTTGTACTACAGTGAGACCCAGACTGTGCATCAGCGACACAGATGAGCGCAAGAGAAATTCCATCAGCAATGCCTCCACCACACCTTCCGGATTTAATGGGCAGACCATTGAACAAATGCTAGTGTCCTTCATGGAGCCTCCTCCACAGGTTTCAAGCAAAACTCCGGCAAAATCAGCTTTGATGGACTGGACACTGTCTGGGTGGCCAAAAAGCACCTCCCCTGCCAAATCCTTCCAAACCCACGACCACTGCTACCTAGAAGGACAAGGGCAGCAGATAACACCACCACCTGGAGGTTCCTTCCAAGTAACTCACATTCCTGACTTGGAAATATATCACCATTCCTTCACTGTCGCTGGGTCAAAATCCTGGAACTCCCTTCCTAACAGCACTGTGGGTGTACCTACACCACATGGACTGCGGCGGTTCAAGAAGGCAGCTCACCACCTAGGTATGGGCAATAAATGCTGGCCTAGCCAGTGAAGCCCACATCCCATGAATGAATTTTTTAGAACTGTCCAGTCGCTGGAGTCATAGTTGACGCAAAGAAAGAAAGCCTGTCGCTGTGAAAGCTCAAATCACTGTGTCCCATGACATCACTGTAGTACTTCCTCAGGAAAATACCCTTAGTCCAACCATTCCACCCCACACCAAAATCAGACTGCTCACTGACAATTCCAGTGTTCAACACTCACTCACTTCAAACCTCTGACAATGAAACAGCCAATGGCACTCTAAAGCAGGGCTTAGATAACAGTCATGCTTGGGCTGACAAATGACAGATAACTTTGTATTAATTGCCAACTAATGAAAATCTCAAACAATCTCCTGACCTTCGTTGACATCACTGCCAAGTTTCCTGGCATCGACAGCTGAGGTTCACCATTGACCAGAAGTATAATTAGGTCAGCCACATCAACACAGTGACTACAAGAGAAGGGCAGAGGCTGGAAGCTCTGCTTTGTGCAGCTCACCTCCTGATCCCTCAGAGTTTGTCAGAAATGAGATGGAGCTGCAACAACATTTAAAAAGCATGCAACATTCAGGATTAGTGTAGTTTACTTGATCAGTGCCTCAGCCACGAGAATCATTACCTACCTCATCCATCACCAATAATAAGTGCAATCAACATATGAATATACGAATTAGGAGATGGTGTAGGCCACTCAGCCCTTCGAGCCTGCTCTGCCATCCAATAAAATCATGGCTGGTCTGAATGTAACTTCAATCCCACATTCCTGCCTACTTCCAATAACCTTTCACTCCTTTGTTAATTAAGAATCTGCCTTAAAAATATTCAAAGACTCTGCTTCCACCACCTTTTGAGGAAGAGAGCTCCAAAGACTCTGAGAGAAAAAATTTCTCATCTCTGTCTTAAACGAGCGACCCCTTATTTTTAAACAGCGACCCCTACTTCTAGATTCTCCAACAAGAGGAAACATCCTCTCCACATCCACCCTGTCAAGACCCCTCAGGATCTTAAAGGTTTCAATAAGTGGCCCTCTTACTCTTCTAAATTCTAGTGGATTTAAGCCTAACCTGTCCAGCCTTTCTTCATATGACAACCTGCCTATTCCTGGTATTAGTATATGAAACCTTCTCTGAGCTGCTTTTAAGGCATATACATCTTTCCTTAAATATGGAGACCAGTACTGTACTCAAGTATACAGATATGCACTCAGCCAGTGCCCTGTACAACTGAAGCATAACCTCCCTACTTTTGTAATCAATTCCCCTCACAATAAACAATAACATTCCATTAGCTTTCATAATTACTTGTTGTACCTGCATACTAATCTTTTGTGATTCAGGCACCAGGATACCCAGATTGTTCTGAATCTTAGAGCTCTGCAAACTTTCACCATTTAGTTAATAAGCTTTTTTTAATTCTTCCTGCCAAAAGGAACGATTTCACATTTGCCCAAATTATACTCCATTTGCCAGATCTTTGCCCACTCACTTAACCTATCTATATCACTGTAGCCTCCTTACGTCCTCTTATTAATTTACTTTCCTACTTATCTTTGTGTCGTCAGCACATTTAGCAACCATTCTTTCGGTCCCTTCATCCAACTCATTTATATAAATTGTACAAAGTTAAGGACACAGCACTGATCCTGAAAAAGACCCATTTATGCCAACTCTCTGCTTCCTGTTAACCAACCAATCTTCTATCCATGCCAATATGTTACCTCCTACACCATGAGCTTTTATTTTCTGCAATAACCTTTTGTTATGACGTAGCAGATGATGTGTGCCAGGCGGACCAAATCCACAAGGGAAACTTGACCGCGCTATCACAATGGCTTTGCAATTTATATTTATTTCGAGATGCGTAAATTTAATTCAGAAGTAGTAAGTCCACCAAGAGTTTTAAATATTTTAACAAATCAAATTAAAATATTTATTAACAATATAAAAGATGTCAAGCACATGCATAAGACCACAAATTACTACTATAATAACTCCTAAAATTCCTAATTAACCTGACTCCCAGTTACACCCCCTTTAAGACAATGGTCCAAACACAGATTTTAGTTTCTAAACAGGTCCAGCGAATTAACGCAAAACCGTGGACAGTGGAATTCCAAATGACTTTTCTCCAGCTTCAGTTTCAGCAGACACTGGAAACTTCATTAAGGCTATTTCACACACTTCTGTTAGATCTTACAATGCCTACCCCTGACACATAGCCTCATTCTCCTTTATATATGTTTCTCTCTTCTTGATATGTAAATTCTATTGTTTCATCTGTCTTTGAAACTGTATCTTCATCATAACGTTCATGTTGCTACTATTTATTGAGTAACCCTTGGGATAAATAAGCACATTCCTTAGCCTTACTTATCTGGCTAGTTGTAACCAAACTAAAATACCTTTGAAATCCAAATCTCTCATCCATCTAAAATGCAAATTCCTTTCAC
Source organism: Cetorhinus maximus (assembly GCF_964194155.1). NCBI lineage: Eukaryota > Metazoa > Chordata > Chondrichthyes > Lamniformes > Cetorhinidae > Cetorhinus > Cetorhinus maximus. The sequence continues at coordinate 173,299,235 of NC_135881.1, read as the reverse complement.
ACCTTACATGCTAAGCCTACATCCATGTTTACTCATCAGCATATCAAGCAACTAGCTTCTTTTGATGAGTCAACGCATGCAGTTTCCTTGACTCCAAATGTAATTAACTCACACACAGACAGAACTACCTATACTTACCCCATGAATCTACCTTACAATAAACCATAAAAATATTATGAAAATTATTATACTCTCATGACACTTTGATGTGGCACTTTATCAAATGGCTTCAGGAAACCTAAGCACAGTACATCCACCAGTTCCCCTTTATCCACAACACATGCGACTCCTTGAAAGAACTCCAATAAATTGGTTAAATATAATTTCCCTTTTACAAAATCATGTTGACTCTGCCTGATTGTCTTGAACTTTTCGAAGTACTCTGCTATAACATCTTTAATAATAGCTTTCAACATTTTCCCTATGACAGATGTTAGGCTAACTGGCCTATATTTTCCTGCTTTCCGTCTCCCTCCCTTTTTGAATAAAGATGTTATAAATAGCCAATCTAACAGAACCTTCCCTGAATCTAGGGAATTTTGGAAAATTAATACCAATGCATCAACTATCTCACTAGCCACTTCTTTCAACACCTCAGGATGAAGTCCACCTGGACCTGGGGATTTGTCAGCCCGCAGCCCCAACAATTTACTCAATACCACTTCCCTGGTGATTGTATTATCCCACCCCCTCTCCCCCACCCCCACCTCCCTTCCATTTCCTGATTTACAGCTATTTCCGGGATGTTACTTGTGTCCTCTATAGTGAAGATCGAAGCAAAATACCTGTTTAATTCATCCGCCAACTCCCTACTTTCCATTATCAATTCCCCAGATGCACTCTCTATAGGGCCAATGCTCACTTTGTTAACTCTTTTCTTATTTAGCTATCTATAGAAACTCTTCCTATCTGCCATTATATTTCTAGTTAGCTTTCTCTTGTACTCTAATTTTTCCCTTATTGTCATTCTTTGCTGTTTTTTTATATTCTTTCCAATCTTCTGACCAGCCACATGTCTTTACGTAATTGTATGCTTTTTCTTTAAGTTTGATATTGTCTTTAACTGTTTTAGTTAACCACGGATAGTGGGCCCTCCCCTTGGGGTTTTGTAGAGTACTGTAGAAACATTCACCACAAGTACTGCATCGGTTCAAGGGAAATGGCACAACAGCACTTTTTCAGAACAGCTAGGGATGGGCAATAAATGTGGCCAGGCTTGCACAGCCCACATCCTAAGAACAAATTAAAATAAAATTCTGTTCATCTACTTATCTACTGTTTGGTTTCATTATGCTTTGAATTCAGGTTGGGAAAAAAAAGTCAGATGAAAACTGAATAAATATGTGCTTTTCCTGGTTAAAAAAAACTGAATATTCATGACCAGGAGAAAATTGGGTTTAACTAGCAAAACAATTTTAGAAAGGAACAAATAAAATACTGGCAAACAATAAAGGCTAGTGAACTATTTTAAAACATATAGGCTCAGAATTTGCTGAAATTTAAAGGTTTGTGAATAATATGTGGTGTTATTAATGTACCAATTGGCCACAACTTGTGCTGAGATAGAAATTGCCTATAAATTGAAAATTGCCGCAAGTAATTGGCCGATTTGTGGCATCTGTCGTTAGCTTCGTGAAAACAGCATCTCACCCTTAACCTCTCTGTGATTTTCATAAAGTTTGCATTTGCACATAAATTTTCCATTAAATGCATCACAAAAATTGTCTAATAATTAAGTGTAAGTACCTGTTTAATGGTGTGATAATTGTTAATGATTGCAGATCAACTTCTGTTGTCCAGAAAGTGAACAATTAAAAGTCTGCGGAGTCTCTTTTTTGTCTTTTGTCAAGATCAGTATAAATTGCCATCCCTGAGATGACAGTATATATTGACACCCCTGAGATGGTAGTGATGAGCTGGCTTCTTGAACCACTACAGTCCATGTAGTGTAGGTATACCAAAAGTGCCATTAGGTAGGAGAGTTTCAGGATTTTGAGCAAGTGACAATGAAATAACGGCAATATAATTCCAAGTCAGGGTGGTATGCGACTTAGAGGGAAACTTGCAGGTGATGATGTTCTCATGAGTTTGTGCCTTTTTCCTCCTAGGTGGTAGAGGTGGCAGGTTTGGAAGGTGTTGTTGAAGAAGCCTTGTCAAGTTACTGCAGTGCATCTGGTAGATGGTACACACTACAGCCAATGTATGTCAGTAGAAGTCAGGGTGAATGTTTAACGTGATGGTAATGCCGTTGAATGTTAAGGATAGGTGGCTAGATTCTCTCTTGTTGGAGATGGTTATTGCCTGGCACTTGAATGGCATGAATGTTTCTTGCCACTTAGCAACCCCAAGCCTAATGTTGTCCAGGTCTTGATGCATGCAGGCATGGACTGCTTTATTATCTGATTCTCATCCCTTTAGGCAATGAATTATTGTTGGAAACTTTTTTAAAAGTTTTTTTAAAAATTTTACTTTTCCTCTCATTTTTCTCTCTTAATCCAATTTTCCTTTCCATCTCTTTATTTCTCTTTCCATGCCTAATTGGATATTGAGTTCTCCCACTCTAATTCACCCTCATTTTCAGTTTTTCCTTTGTTTATTTCTCAATCCTTTAATCTCATTGGTAAAGAGAAATCTGGACCATAATGCTAAAAACAAGTTAATGTACATTTTTAACTGTCTCCTCAGTAAGTTTTCTCCTATGGAACTTTGTACAGCTGTGTTGCCTATATGCAAAACAGTTGACTAAAGGTATACTGGACTATGCTTTGCCTACCAAAGAGAAATTGTAATTGCTTTTTGTAGCATATAAAAAAGGCCTTAAATGTGTCACACCATTGCAACAACACAGGTGTTCTGGAGTTTATCTCAGGTATATTTTTGTACCAATATATTCATAGCCATGTATTTCCAACATTGTGTGTCATATATCATTTACCCAAACCATAAATAGGTTCCTCTACATCTCTCTGAAAGTTGTCCCTTTCTTGTGAGCATCCCATTTTCCCACACATCATCTCCACACTCATGTTGCACTTCTAATAACTTCATCATGATCATGTACAAATACTAAAATCAACAGAAGTACCAGGCCTGAGTCCTGAGGAACACTGCTATCATAACGATCCAAGCAGAACTCTGACCATTGATCACTATCCTTTGCTGATTATTTTGACAAGTTACTATCTAATTTACTCTATTCTCCTTTATCCCTAGAGCTTTCATTTTATTCACATGTCTAATCTGAGGCATCTAATTTAATACATTTTGTAAGTCAAGGTGCATAACAGCAACCACATTACCTTTAATCGCCAATTCTGTTATATCCTCAAAGAATTGAAAGGAAATTTGTCAAACATTAAACTTGCCTTCTATTAATCGATGCTAATGTAGAATTATTGCCATTCAATAAATGCTGTTGAATTTTAGCTATACAGGACTCCAAGGTTTATTGTGCTATAGATATCAGGCCAATAGGCCAATAATTCACAGCACTGTATTTTCCTATAATAAGTATTACTGCTGACTATTTAAGTTTCCAGTCAATGAGAGGGTGTTAGAAACAAAATTAATCAAATAATGCCATGAATTTCAATAATTTTTAAATAAACTACTCAATCCCCTGCATGCATGAGAAATTAAGGTCAAGTTTAATCTTCAGCTGAAGCCAGGTATAACTGGAACAGGGTGCAGAGTCCCCATTTTGAAAGCACATACATTCTGTCTTTTTATTTATTCCACAAGCCCATTATGTATATTGCAACAAGTTTACATAGGGAGTTTTCTTTATAAATGTGACCGTAGGAATTTATAATGGAAGAAGTTGATAAGAAAGGCACAGGGGTCTAAGATTATTATTACATAACTATTTGATCGCCCGTGGGAGTCAAAGCCAAGTGCAATCGTTCATTGAAACAGGATTAATGGTGACAGAAAATTGGGTCAGGGCCTGCAAATAAAATTTCATCCCAATTTTTAAGTAATATTTACTGCCCTTATTTTTATATTTCTGTTATAAATTCTGACATCTGTATATATAATGGAGGGTGTTGATGCAAATTTGTCAAGCTGTAATTACAGCCACCTGCGAGAGGAACCTCATTATTCAGAGAATCCCAGATGAAAGTGAAAGCTTGTAATTTTGCAATATCTGCTACAACCATTAGAACTGAGCTACAGGATCACAAAATAATGCTCCCCAAACAACAAATTTCTTAATTCAATATTTTTAATTTTCTTTTTAAAAATACACACACCTCCATGAATGTTGCATTTCTCAATATTTACTTTAAAGTAAATGGGACATGTGACAATACAGTGTTCAAAAATGGGTAGAAGGTTAATTGCCTGTAATTATTTCAAAAACTTGCTATTGTGCTGTGACATTTTGTTGCAAGTTCAGTCTAAGATCTGTGCACAGTGTAACATAATTCTTTCCTTTTCAATAATTTGCATACTTGAATTCTTTCCTATCCAGGACATTCCTAGAAATATCTCCCAAAGGACAGGCTGGTAACCATTTGTGATTTTCATTGATCCAATTCATAAATCATTCCTCTGACTTGAATTCCTAAGGGCAGGGCAAGAATTTGACTAATCTGATGTCTGTCAGATACTGGTCACTTGTCACTGACCATCTCCTTCAACTGAAATAGGGTATAAGTACTGCAACACTTTTGAAATAACATACATTGAAGCAACAGCATACACTTAACAACGTAAAAACACATCCCTGACAACTGATTTGAGAGGAACCCAAAATTGATAAAACTGGCATACCATATTTAAAATAAAGGTTCCATTCAGCTCCATTAATAAAATAAAATTCATGATTGTTTCTTTTGAAGAAAACAAGAAAGATAACCCCTGCCAGGGAGGGTTTGAGAACTCCTATATTTCTCCTTTAATTGGCCACACTGAGGTTTTATACAAAAGGAGAGAGGAAGGGAGCTGCCTTTGCAAGAGCCAAATTTTAGCAATCACATTGATTTCTTAAATCCCCAGCTGTATTGGGGGCTCAACCTCTGGGCAGGGATTCAATTCATCCAATTATTTTTGATGCAATATACTGTAGTGATTCCAACTTTTGGTACACCTTTGATCACCATACGTATTATTTTATTCACTATTCATGTGATTGTGTTCTTAAAGTGAGAAACTTTAAACAAAAAGGTATATTTTTTAAAAATTGTATTTTTGTTTTATATTTTCCTGGGCTATTGCTAAACACCTAACAGCACTATATCTTTCCCCCAAACTAAAACACAACATGTGTGAAAAAACACAAATAACTATATGCTGCACTGGATACAGCTGTTTGTGCTTTGCTGCAGCAACTCAATAAATGGTTAGAAATTTGGAGGAGCATTGGTAGTTACAGAAAGGATGTTTCTCCTGGCTGAGAGTCTAGAAGCAGGATACACAGTCTCAGAATAAGCAGCAAGGTATTGAGGACTAAGATAAACAAGAATTTTTTCACTCAGAGGGTAGTGAATGTTTGGAATTCTCTATCCTAGAGGGCTGTGGAAGCTCAGTAATTGAATATGTTCAAGACAGTAGATACTAATGACATCAAGGGATATGGGAATGGCGCAGGAAAATGGCATTGAGGTAGACAATCAGCCATGATCTAGTTAAATGGCAGAGCAGGTTCAAGGGGCTAAATGACCTTCTCCTATGTTCCTATTGTGGAAAGTGATGGAAATGGTTTTGGCATCTTCCAAGGATCACCGAGAATAAAAGCAAGCAAGGTCTGATCACCAGCTAAATTAAACATTAAAAAAATCCCAAGGGAGAGAGAAATTATTTCTGATTAGGTTATAATAGCCACAAGAGTAATTACAGCCATAAGATGGAAAATAACTGACAGTTTAATTAAGCAGCAATATTCATGAAGTGTAGTTAAGATGCATCTGATAACTCCTGTCTCCTGTAGCCAATGGCAACAATTTGAATAAATACCTCAATTAGTTGTGAAGGCTCTACTCAATAAAATCCTCTATTGGCATTGTTTTGCACAGAACTCATAAAGGAGAGGTGACACAATTAATAGTGGCCTTATAAAATACAGCAATCTAGTACTGAAATTTAAATAATGCTCCGGGATTTGTTGTATGCAGCAGATGGTATTGCAAGTCACTTACAGGAGACCCCGACACAAAACAGAAGAGAATGTCTAACACTGTCTGTACGCCTTGATGCAGCATTGCAAATATAGCATTATTCTAACCATTAAAATAAACCGTTGTTATGATGCTGAAATTAACAGGGAAATTAACAGGTTGCCATTGAGCTCTTACCCGGGATCCTCCCTTTTATGGATGCTAACCAGATTGATTTGGGGGACACCACAGTTCTCACATCTTCCAATTGTCTTATATCTGAAGATCAATTTTGACTGTTGATTCACTGTCCTGGTTTATGATCATGGTGGTGTTCATTGTAAAGAATCACAGAATGGATACTGGAGGGTGCATGGCCCTTGAGTCCATGTTGGCTCTTTGCAAAGCAATTTAGCTATTCTCACTCCCCCTGCCCTTCCACATAGCCCAGCATTTCTTTTCTTTTAGGTGCTTATCCAATTTCCTTCCAAAAGCTATGACTGAATCTACCTTTCAGCCAGTGCATTCCAGGTCCTAACCACTCACTGCGTAAAAAAGGTTTTCCTCATGTTGCTTTGATTCTTTAACTGATCATCTTAAATTTGTGTCCTCTGGTTTCAATGCTTCCTCCAAAGGGAACCATTTCTCTCTTGCTGTTCTATCTAGACTTCTCTTGAATTTGAAAGCTTTGACCAAATCTCCTCTTGACCTCTTCTGCAAGGAGAGCAACCCAGCTTCTCCAATCTATACATAATACTTAAGTCCCTCAGCCCCAGAACCATTCTCAAGCATAAGAAAGCATGAGAACTTTGCTGGAACTTTATTCATAACTGTATATTAGATGCATTTATACGCATTGGAAAATACGAACAGGAGGCCATTTAGCCCCTTGAACCTGTTGCACCATTCAAGGAGATTATGGCTGATCTGTGACCTTTCTTCATCTATTAGCCTTTCCCCAGATTCCTTAATACCATCCATTAATAAAGGTCCATCAATCTCAGATTTAAAATTAATATTTGATCTAGCATCAATTACTGTTTGTGGAAGAGAGCTCCAAATTCTACCACCTATTGCATCTAGAAGTGTTTTTTAATTTAGCTCAGGAAAGGTCTGGCTCCAATTTTTAGACTACATCCCCAGTACTAGATTCCCCAACCAGGAGAAGTAGTTTTTTTCTATATTTCCTATCTGTTACCCTTAATATTTTGAAAGCTTGCATCAAGTCACCCCTTAACCTTCTACGTCCCAGGGAATTACAACCCTGGTATGTGTAACCTCGCCTCATAAATTAGCCCGTAGAGCCCAGGTATTATTCTGGTAAATCTAACTGCACTCCCTTCCAAGGCCAATATATCCTTCCTAAAGTGTAGTGCCCAGAGCTACTCTCAGTATTCCAGATATGGCTCAACAAAGGGTTTGTACAACTGAAATATGATTTCTACCACCTTGTATTCTAGTCCTCCAGATATATATGCAAATGATAGATCACAGGAAAACTCATTAAATTCTATATATATATATATATATATATCTTCAAATTACAAACAGCTCTGAAAACCAATTTAGCCATAAATAGCATTTTATTTAAACAGCAGAGAGTAGCTTCCATTTTAACTCATTTATTCAACATTTTATTGAATAACTTTATGTCCTTTTGGGTACAAGATTGAATTCTATATCCTTCATTCATTAATTATTTCTAGTTTAGGATGGATTACACAGTAAGGGCGAAACATCATCCATTTCCTGACTTATTATTTTACAATCCATTTAAAGATGGATTACCAGTATTTTAGTTTATTTATCCTCCAACCAGTAGGGCACATTATTTCACAATTTAAACAATGAAATTCTGCACAGGTTTATGTTAGCTTCCCTCAACTCAACTGGTTCCTACAGCTCCGTGTCTCTTCCCCCCATCCCCACCCATGGCAGATAGAATGACATACACACTGGGCGCCAATCACTTCCTCTACCATGTACTAGTAAAAAGGGTCAGCTTGCAAATGGGTGGGAATGTGTGGCTAAAGTTTCCTTAGCCTGACTACAATGAAAACATTAGCTATGGTATGGTTAAAAGAATGCTTCACTGAGGTGGCCTTGTTATCAATAATTCAAGGCCCTAGTTTTGGATAGTTAGAGGCTGATCAGCTGAGCACATTATAACATCATCTAATACTGCGGTAACTACAGCAGTTTACAAATGTATTCAATAACAACTTCAAAATGTATAAAGCTACCTTAAGCTCTTTGGCCTTTGCGGTGTAAATGCAACTGTAAGCCTTTCTTTTATATTCTTTCACGGGATGTGGGCTTCGCTGGCTGGGCCAGCATTTATTGCCCATCCCTCGTTGCCCTTGAGAAGGTGGTGGTGAGCTACCATTATGCAGGAATTAATTAATTTAAAGGTCCTCTAAGCTGTTCAAAAGAATGCAATGCACCTTTGAAAGTACTACTCTTTTAATCAGTTGAGGAAAGCTCAAAGGCTGAAGAAATGTTCACAGAAATAGTTTCTCTTTGGAAAACGTCTAAGACAATCATATTTGCTGCTATCATGTAATGGTCCCAATGTTTAAGTCGTATATGTTATTACAGCTAAACCCAAATTAAAAAGAAAATTAATGCATATCAATTTTTCCTCTGCAGAGAATTGCTGCGTTCCTGCTAGCCTATTAGTCCTCTTCCCCAAGTTTCCCCCGACCTCTTGATTTCTGATAGGGTGCAAAAGTAAATTGTCTCCAACAACCTGACCAAATGACCACCTGTCATACAGAAGCTTTTAGATTGGGAGTTAACTGGCTATTCAGCTATGGAGGTTATCATGATTGAGTACCATCTTGTCCTTGCACGATGGTGTCTCGCTGTCTGCTTCATCATCATAATGCATTGAATGGTATGAAGTTGCTGTATTTGTGTAGTAGATACGAACTAAACTCACCACAGAAAGTTACATCTTGTCATTACAAGCACAAGTATCGTTTTAACAATGTGATAATTACCAGAACTTTCAAAAAAGCACCAAGGCATAGCTTGACTAGTGGTGAAAATGGCCCTCCCCATCAGGTCTTTCTTGCACGCCTCAAGTCTCAGCAGCACCACACACTATCCTCAAGGCGGCTGGGAGAAGAGACTGTCATGCAAAGAAGGTCAGGAAACAGATGGTGGTTTTTGTTGAGGTTCATCCTGAGTAGCTACTTAATGCAGGATACAGTGCTCTGTTCCCAAAGTTGCACTGAGACAAACATCAATTGCTGTAGAGGAACATCAGCTTAGTGAAAGGTGTTCTTTGGTCTGCCTGAAACTTGTTGATCTTCCGGTGCAAAGAGCTGTCGACAACCGAGCAATGCAGTCTGGCACATTGCAAGGTCCAGGACTCTGTACTGAGGGACTTGTTAAAGGTTAGGCCACCACTGTAAGGACTAAATTGGGAATGTCCATGGTTTAAAGCCCACCCACCATAGTACATAAAGGTGCTAGAAGCCATGTAAAACTCCACAGGCTGTATGCACCAGAGAATGTTTGACATGAAATGTAACTGTATTTTGTAAGTATGACCTGTAATGGCAAATGTAGTGAGGGACCTCATATACTCTACTGAATGGAACTGTTCTGTACTGCATTTTATGTAATGTCAAGTATGAACTGATTAATGGCTTATTATATTTCATTTTTTGAAAAAAACATTTCTACATTAAGCTAAAAAAACTACATTAAGTCAAGGAAGGAGGGTTGCTCCATCTACAAAGTGATGAAGCAGGTTCACCCCGATACCAGCATCTCCTCCATGGCCATGGGTATCATGAATTCGTTAATGAACAATGTTGTCAAGCACATCATGGGTTAGGCTTCACATCTGGCTCATTACAAGAAGCAAACTTTTCTATACATCTGAAAAGGAGGAACGTGCAGGGATGTGGGGACATGGAAAGGGAGCAGCAATAAGGGAATTGCTCCTTAGGAGAGCCAGCACAAACACGATGGGCAGAATGGCCTTCTGTGCTGTAATAGTTCTATACTGACATCTGCACACATAATTATCAGCAAGGGTCACTGAACAGCAGCCAGGAGGAGAAATTCCAGTTCAATTTCTTTTCCCTAACCCAAGCCAGCTTGTCATGAAGCTATTGGTGTATATAATATTTTGGAAAATATGTTTCTTTTAAAATAGAGGTTTAGTCTGTGGGTATGTCTTAATTGGATTAAAGCCAGTTAGTCTGGGTGCTTTGATATGTACTAGTTTTGATATGTAAGAGAGATAGCGTGCATTTGCATTTTTTGAATAGAGCATTCAAGGCGTGGGGTGAAAATTGACACCTTTCTAACAGCTACCAAGCAAATACGTTTATATTACTAATAAAATTGGTACGATGAAAGGGTTTCATTGTTAAAAGGTAAGGTTCAAAGAGACCGGTGAGAAAATGAGAATTTGAATACAATCCGTGGTGGTAGGTATAAATTCAGTAGTTTTTGGGTGTGCAGAGAGGCAATGTAAGATCAAAAGGCAGCTGCAAGCGTTCAACTGACACCACAGTGAAAAGAATCTCATTCTGAATTCAAAAGGTGAAAATGTTTTGCCTGGTGTTTGGTTAAGTCTATGGGTTGCTGTTGCCTTAATGGAGATTAGTTTGAGAATTCGTTAAAAGTTATGATAGTAGTAATTTGTAGCCATGTGTACATACATTTTAACCTGTGTAAATTGATAAAATGTTTCATTTAGTTTAATGTAAAACCTCTAGAACTAATGGTCTGATTCCTGCGTTTAGAGTCGCATCTCAAACATAACCCTTAAAATTATTGGATACGACAGTTGTTTAAAGATTTCCTCTGGGATTTCCGCTTTACCAACTGCATCGGTCATAACAATTGGGGGCTGTCCTGGGATAAATTATACTTCTAATTCCTTGAATGGTTAGGAATTGATGAATCTTAAGCTTACGAGAGTACAAGAGGCACTTTGAATTCAGGAATTGGTGAGGTATTTTAAAAGTGGTGAGACTGCAAAGTGGCTTTGGCAATTGCTAAAACTTGACTGGGAGTAGAAGAGATAACTCTGGTTGGGTTGGAGAGAATAACCAAAAGTAAGTTAACAGATTTGGTGGAAAAGTTACAATTGGGGTTACCTGCAGGAGCTAGGAAATGTGATATAGTTAAAAGTATAGCACAGCACCTACAGTTGGAAGTGAAACCTGACACCAATGAGTCACAGCTGGAGGTAGTGAGACTTCAGTTGCAAATGGAAAAGCTTGAATTAGAAGCAAAAGACAGAGAAATGGCTTTTAAAAGAGAATTTGAAATTGTGAAAATGGAGAAGGAGGAAAGAGAAAGAGAGAGAGAGAAAGAGAATTCCAACTGAAAATGTTGGCAGTTAGAAAAGAGATGTCAGTAGGTGAGGAAGGATTTGTCTCCAGAGTAGAAGCTAGTGGAGATATGTTTAAATTTACACAAGCTCTTCCCAAGTTTGAGTAAAAAGATATTGAAGCATTTTCTATTTTGTTTGAGAAGCTAGCTAAACAGATGAAATGGCCACAGGAAAACTGGAAGTTATCATTACAGTCTAAGTTGTTAGGTAGGGCGCTTGAGATATATGCTTCGCTATCAGAAAAAATGTCGGTGAATTATGATGTGGTGAAAAAGACTATTTTGAGTGCATATGAGTTGGTTCCTGAAGCATACAGGCAGAAATTAGGAATATGAGAAAGCAGCTTGGGAAAACTTATATTGAGTTTGAAAGAGTAAAACAAAGTAATTTTGACTGGTGGATACAGGTGTTAAAAATACAAACAACCTACGCAGCTCTTAGGGAAGCACTTCTTTTGGAAGAATTTAAAGATTCAATCCCGTCAGTAGTAAGAACTCATGTGGAGGAACAAAGAGTTGATGCTGTAAGACAAGCAGCAGCGATAGCTGATGATTATGAGTTAGTTCATAGAGCTAAACCTTTTTTTTTGTCACCCTTTCAAATTGGAATGGGATAAAAAGTGGGAAGCTGAAAGGAAGGTAGGTAGTCAGGGAAGAGGAATAGCTGTAAGTTCCCAGGAAGTTTTTTCTCAGGATAAAAAGGAAGGTGCTGAAGGTAGAGGTGGCATTCGAAAATTGGGGTGTTTTCATTGCAATAAAGTAGGGCACACCAAGTCAGTGTATTGGAGATTGCAGGAAAAATATGTTCGAATTGTTGGGATACAGAAACACTCTGGAAGGAAAAATATTGTGGGTTCTGAGGTTCGGGCACAGGAGAAACCAATTATTTGTAAACAGGTGAAACAGGGAGAATCAGTGGTAGGTGAAGTGGGAACGTATTCAAAGTTTACTAAAGAGAATTCTGAGGAGCAGGTAGCAGAAATGTTTAAAGATTTTGTATGTGAAGGGAAAGTCTTTCCATGTGTACATGTTTCCAGGGCGGAGTAGGTAAAGAAGTTAAAATATTAAAAGACACAGGGGCTAGTCAATCCTTAATGTTGTGGGATAGTGATATTTGCTGTTCAGGGGGAGTGTTACAGGAGAAGGTAATAATAAGTAGGGTTCATGGAGATGCTAAATCTATTCCGCCGTGGAAGGTAAATTTAAAGAGCAGGTGGAAGATGGGCGAAGTTATAGTTGGAGTGGTGGAAAAATTGCCCATTGCAGGGGTTCAATTTATTCTGGGTAATGATATAGCTGGATCGCAAATGTGGGTGATGCCTATGGTATTTGAGCAGCCTGTAGAAGTGTTTTCAACAGAAATGCTACAGAAGGAACATCCTGGATTGTTTCCTGATTGTGTTATAACAAGGTCAAAAGCCCATCGAGAAGAACAAAATAAACAATATAAGCAGGCAGTTCAAAGGCAAGAAGAAGGTGTCAAAATTCAATTAGCTGACACTGTATTTGATAACATTGTTCAGGAGGACGGAATGCAGGACAGTTCAGTTGCAGTGTTTAATTCAAAGAGGTTAGTGGAGTTACAGAAAAATAATTTGCAATTAAAACAGTTATATCAGAAAGCATATTCAGAAACCGAAGCAAAATGTATTACAGTATGTTATTATTTTTGAGGGAATATATTAATGAGAAAAGGGAGGTCGGATCATGTCTCAGCAAATGAAAGCTGGAGGGAGGTGCATCAGATTGTTATCCCATTAGGTTATAGAAATGAGATTCTGAGGATTGCTCATGAAATTCCAATGGTGGGGGGGGTGGCATTTAGGAATGAGAAAAACACAGGAAAAGGTACAGGGGTCTTTTTTTTGGCCAAGATTGCATAGGGATATAGTCAAATTCTGTAGAACTTGTCATATATGTCAAGTAACAGGAAAAGCAAAAGCAGTGATTAAGCCGGCGCCTTTAATTCCAATACCAGCATTTGAAGAACCTTTTAGCAGGTCATAATTGATTGTGTAGGACCCCTCCCTAAAACTAAAAGTGGAAATCAGTATTTATTAACAATAATGGATGTGTCCACTAGGTTGCCTGAAGCGATACCTTTAAGAAATATTACAACTAAGAAAATTGTGGAGGAGTTAATTTTTTTTACAATTTCTGGTTTACCTGAAGAAATACAATCAGATCAGGGGTCAAATTTCATGTCACAGATGTTTAACGAAGTAATGAACAGGTTAGGGATAAAACAGTTTAAGTCAACAGTTTATCATCCGAAGTCACAAGGTGCTTTGGAAAGATGGCATCAAGCTTTAAAAACTATGATAAGAGCATACTGTCAGAATTATGCACAGGATTAGGATACGGGAATTCCATTTTTGTTATTTGTTATTAGAGACGCTCCTAATGCATCAACTGGTTTTAGCCCTTTTGCACGAGTTTACGGTCATGAGGTAAGGGGACCACTGCAATTAATTCATGAGAAATTGGTGGGTCAAAATTCAGAAACTACTCTCCTGGGTTACGTATCAAATTTCAGGGAAAGATTGAACAGTGCATGTGAGTTGGCTAGGGAACATTTAAAGAAAGCACAGCAAGTGATGAAAGTGAAAGCAGATAAGAAGGCTAAAATTCGCAGTTTTGTTTCTGGAGAGAAGGTGCTAGTTTTGTTACCACTACTAGGGGATTCATTAAATGCAAGATTTAGTGAGCTTTACAGGATTGAAAAGAAATTGAGTGAAGTAAATTATTTAATAAGTACTCCAGATAGAAGAAAGCAGCAGAGGGGGTGTCATGTAAATATGCTTAAAAAGTACTTTAACATGGAAGAGGAACAAAATGAGGTGTCAGTGATGGCGGATGGTGAGAAAGAGGTAGAAGTGCAGGACTCTGAAATTGATTATCCTCTAATCAAATTGGATAATGAGGGGCTGCTTGAAAATTTAAATGAAGAATTGAGTTACCCTTCCAAGCAACTGTCAAAGTGATTTGGAAAAGCTATTGCAGTCACACAAACCTATTTGTGGAAATAAGCTGGGAAAGACACATTTAGCTTTGCATGATGTATGTATAAAATATTATCTTCAAAAAGGCAACAACCTTATAGATTAAATCCAGCAAAGTTATCACAAGTACAAAAAAAATTGATTTCATGCTTCAAAATGATATCATTGAGTCTAGCTGCAGTAATTGGAGTTCGCTTTTTGTACTGGTACCAAAACCGGATGGAACACAAAGAATGTGTGTGGACTATCGAAAAGTGAATGCGGAGACAAAAGCGGATTCATATCCCATACCACGGTTGGAGGATTGCATTGAGAAAGTGGGGCAATTGAAATTTATCACAAAGATTGACTTGCTAAAAGGATATTGGCAGGTATCATTATCGGAAAGGGCAAAGGAGATATCAGCTTTCGAAATGCCAAGTGGACTAAATCAGTTTAAAGTCATGCCATTTGGTATGAAGAATGCACCTGCGACATTTCAAAGACTGACACATGAAGTAATTGCGGGTCTAAGCAATTGTGCTGTTTATATTGATGATCTAATAGTTTTCAGTCAGGCGTGGGAGGAGCATTTACAGCATCTGGAAGAATTATTTACTCGACTACAAGAAGCTAATTTGGTGATGAACTTGGCTAAAAGTGAATTTGCAAAAGCGCAAGTCACGTATCTAGGCCATACCATTGGATGTGGTAAGGTGGCTCCAAGAGATGCGAAAGTCAAGGCTATCATGGACTTCCCAGTGCCTACAACAAAACAAGAAGTTTTGAGATTTCTGGGCATGAGTGGGTTTTACCAGAAATTTGTACCAAACTTTAGCCAAGAGGTTGAACTATTAAAAAAAAACAAGAAGTTTCAATGGACACTGGAATATCAAAAGTCATTCAATAGTTTGAAAACTGTATTAACTACAACGTCAGTGTTGGCAGTACACGATTATGCCAAGCAATTCAAGTTGGTGGCTGACGCAAGTGATATAGGCATTGGGGCTGTATTGTTACAAGATGATGACACTGAAATTGAAAAACCGATAGGGTATTTGTCACGGAAGCTGAATGTCCAACAGAGAAGATATTCAACAATTGAGAAAGAGACTTTGAGTTTGATGTTAGCATTCCAGCATTTGAAATTTATGTTGCAAACAATTCATCGGAAACAATTGTTTACACAGACCATAACCCTTGGAGGTTTTTGGACAAACCTTGTGACAAAAGTGCAAGGCTTTTCGGATGGAGTCTACTGTTACAACCATTTAATCTGCATATTATACCTATTGCTGGATGAGAAAATCTGTTTGCAGTTGCATTATCAAGAGTTTGAAGCTTAAAGGAAAATGGGGCATTTAAAAAAAAAACCTGGACACTGAACTGGAGTGATTTCTGTTGATACCAAGGACTTGTACATATATATTTACGTTAATGCATGCATCTGGTAATGTAATAGTATAATAAGTATAGGAGATGGTGTGAGATGGGTTATTAAAATGAAGCCATCTTTTAGAATTATGATGGTTCTTTTTTCGATAAGGAGGGGGGGTGTCATGACACTATTAATGTATAAAATATTTTGGAAAATATTTTTCTTTTAAAATCGAGGTTTAGTCTGTGGGTATGTCTTAATTGGATTAAAGTCAGCTAGTCTGGGTGCTTTGATATGTACTAGTTTTGATATGTAAGAGAGAATGAATAGAGTATTCAAGAAGTGGGGTGAAAACTGACGCCTTTCTAACAGCTACTAAGCGATATGTTTATATTACTAATAAAATTGGTACGATGAAAGGGGTTTCATTGTTAAAAGGTAAAGTTCAAAGAAACCGGTGAGAAAATGAGAATTTGAATTCAATCAGTGATGGTAGGTATAAATTCAGTAGTTTTAGGGTGTGCAGAGAGGCAATGTAAGATCAAAAGGCAGCTGCAAGCCTCCAGCTGGCTCCACAGTGACTCCACAGTGAAAAGAACCTCATTTTGAATTCATAAGGTGAAAATGCTTTGCCTGGTGTTTGGGTAAGTCTATGGGTTGCTGTTGCTTTCATGGAGATTAGTTTGGGAATTTGTTAAGAGTTATGATAGCAGTAATTTGTAGCCATGTGTACATATGTTTTAACCTGTGTAAATTGATAAAATGTTTCATTTAGCTCAATGTAAAACCTCGAGAACCAGTGGTCTGAGCCCTGAGTTTGGAGTCGCATCTCAAACATAACACAAAATTATTGGTTTTGACAGTTGTTTAAAGTTTCCCTCTGGGATTTTTTAAATAACTCTGCTTTACCAACTGCATCTGTCATAACACAGCTATACCTTTACAGCTACTTTAGCTAAGTCAACGGATGAGGGATCAAACAGAGGACCTTTTGTAATGAATGACACAGTGCCATCTCAGGTTGACCTGTTGCTCTCAGCTACTGGATGTATCTAGCTTACTATTCTTGAAGTAAAAGGCAGAATAGGGTCACATTTTAGCCAAAGATAGTGGGAGTTTTAGAATTATGACGGAGATGATTCAAAAGTTATCATGCCAACTTGTACATTGCTGATTCTGCCTTCATAAAAGAAAATTCCAGACAGTCAAATCCACAAAAAAATATTCAAAAATAATGGGTAGGAAAAGACCAACCTGCCCACAAGTCGCAATGCCTTAGCATAATGATTCCCAAAACTTCTCACCCACCAGCTAATCTCCAAGAACAAAAAAAACACAAAACCAAATTTTAAAAACCTAAAACTGATTTCAGGATAAGAAAAAAATTCCCTCCAACCCTGAAGAGCAACAAAACCAGTTCAGCAAGTCACAATATTATAGGCTATGAGTTCCACCATAGCCAGGAACTGATTGAGCTGTTTTTAAAGAAATAAATCTGCAATCACTGCACAAGCTGTTAAAGCGAAGCCCCTTCTGCCCTCTCAGGTGGATGTAAAAGATTTCATGGCACTATTTCAAAAAAGAACAGGGACATTTCCCACATATTGGTCAATATTTATGCCTCAACCAGCATCATCAGAACAGATTATCTGGTTGTTACCACACTGCTATTCATGGGAGCTTGCTGTGCATAATTTAGCTGCCACTTTTCTTATGTTACAACAGTGACTACACTTACATTAAGTACTTAATTGGCTGTAAAGCACTTTAGGGCGTTGTGGTACTGAAAGATCCTTTATTCTTTTTTCTTTTTTAACCTTTAACATAAGCAGACCAGCTCTTTAAGCCTATTGAGGTAACTGAGGTGCCAAAGATATAAGAAAGTGAAGATATACTATGGCTGCTGGTACTGTGACACCAATTTTATAAAATCTGTGCATTTCTCTGCAGTGAACAAACAGTTTACACATGTTACACTGTGCTAACTTCATTAACACATCATATAAATGCATGACTCGTATATGATTAAAACACAGAAATATTAATACTCCCATTACACATGTATTTTTGAAGTTACATATATTGAAGTATCAGATTGCCTATTTCACTACCAACACAAACCAAGACACAAGCACTGTTATGTTTTGCGTTCTCATGGAACTTAGCATCACAGTGATTGTTGAGACACTTCCATTGTAAATCTCCCTGAACCATGTGATCTGAGTCTAAATTATAACAATGTTTCCCACAGCAGCACTGTAACAAGGAATCACAACTTATGCCACTCACAAGTCATTTGCAATATCTGAGCTGTTATGCAAGATGTACAGCCTAAACAACTGTTTTGACATTTTCTGAAACTCTCAGCAGTTGATAAGAAAATGAAGCTTTGAAAGCTAACAAGAATCTATTTTTCCCTCTCCTCTACTTGATAAAAGCACTGGTATGGACTGGCATGCTGCTGCTCACATATACTACTGCAGCGCACATATTGATACAAAAAGATTGACACATGAAAAGCCTCTACTACAAAAGTATGAGAACATCATCAGAACAACTTCCCTTTGTGCAGGGTACATGCAGTTTGACTTGGATACTAGAAAGTAGTGGCTAATAGCTTTACTTAAGACCATAACTTAAGTACATCGTTGAAACCCAGGTTCAAAATTTCTCCTATTTCTTTTCCAGTAGCTCGTCATATTTTTCTTCGTTCATGGATGTGGGCATCGCTGGCTAGACCAGCATTTATTGCCCATCCCTAATTGACCTTGAGAACTGAGTAGCTTGCTAGGTCATTTCAAAGAGCATTTAAGAGTCAACATGTAGGCCAGGCCACGTAAGAACATCAGATTTCCTTCCTAAGTGAACCAGATGGGTTTTTATAACAATTAACAATGGTTTCATGATCATCATTAGACTTATAATTCCAGATTTTTTATTGAGCTCAAATTCCACCATCTGCCATCGTGGGATTTGAACCCAGGTCCTCAGAACATTACCTTGGGTCTCTGGATTATTAGTCTGGTGACACTACCACTACGTTACTGCATCCCCTTACACTACATGGACTGCAACAGTTCAAGAAAGCAGCTCACCACCATCTCCTCAAGGGCAATTAGGGGATGGGCAATAAAAATAATGCTGGCCTAGTCAGTGGCTCCCACATCCCATGAATGGATAATAAATAAAAGCATTTATGTGATCCATCTACTGCCGCACAGGGTATTATTGTAGAGCTGGTTAGATGCAATATTCCTGATTTGAAGAGATTTCCAACAAAAATGGTAGACATGGGCAATACAGCTCAGGGTCATACGGACTCGAAACGTTAACTCTGTTTCTCTCTCCACAGATGGTGCTAGACTTGCTGAGTTTTTCCAGCATTTTCTGTTTTTGTTTCAGATTTCCAGCATCTGCAGTATTTTGCTTTTATCTTAGTGGGCAATACATTGGTTCTCCAAACCTTTGTGTCATGAAATGATATGAGGGTTCGTCCTCCCTATACTTCACACGTCAATATCCCAACCTCAGTAGTCTCGTGACAGAATACAACCTCACCTTTAAATACAAAGGAAACATGGGAGGAGAGAAACATCTTGGGCCACTCACAGCACAAAAGTGGCACTGTGATTAGCTTGGAGGCAAGTAAGTCCATCAGACGCATGGGAACACTACCAACTGCTCTAAGCTACACATCGTTCTCGAATTATAACACCCTTTCTTCACTATGGCTGCATCAAAAAAACCTGGAACTCCCTCCCAAACAGTACTGTTGATGTACTTAAACCACAGTAACTGCGGTGGTTCAAGAAGCTGCTTGCCACATCCTCCTTATGGACAATTAGGGATGGGCAATAAGTGCTAGTCTTGCCAGCAATGTTCGCTTTGCACAATGAATACAAAAAATCTGACCTTTTGGTTGCAGAATTGTGGACAAGAAAATTGTTATGGGAAAACCATATATTAAAAAAGGCAAACAAATATAAACAAATAAAACCTATTGGCCTAGAAATTCCTTGGGGCTTCTGCTGACCATCCCTTGTGTTTTTGTAACCCTGAGGGAACAATTAACCCAAAGTTACTTTGGCTCTCTGCTATTTTGGGAGCTTCTGAACAGCTGAAAGACAGAAGTTCCATCCACTCTTTACAAGTTAAATGAAGAGCCAGTGACTGCCTAGACTGGGGGCTCCTGGTCTCAATCATGGAAAGGGGCCTGGCATTGCAGTGGTGGTGGGTATGCCAAATGAGGTGAAGTGTACTGGCCTCCAAAAAGGGTCTGTCAGCTCCATGGGGGTGGTCCAGACTTGGATAACAATCTGGACACATGAAAGGAGCCACCTTTTCTCTCCCAAAAATTTCCCCGAGTTGCCATTCTTGATTGATAGGTCGAAGTGGTTAGAAGCAGATAGCAATTTTACATTCAAGGGGATGTTTATGCCTACATGATTGAGAAGATGATAGAGTGGTAGAGCAGGAGGGTGTCAAGATCGCACTTGTATGGTTGGAGAAGCACGTGGAATATAAACAGCAACACAGATCAATTGAGCCAAAAGGCATGTTTTGAAACTATAGATTATATGTAATTTTATTTGACAGGAATCAACAGTGGCAGATGCAGCCAAGTGCATTCTGTAATTTCAATGCCTTTGTATCATACCGACCACTATCCTCGAAGATTGCTGCCCAGAAACATCTAGTCATCATTGTAGGATGGTTTTCCTTTTACCCAATGGAAGTTTAAATCTGATACTAAGTCACGGAGATCTCTTGGTTACAGCAGCAGTATGTCAACAATCAAGTGAGCAGTCAATCAAATTAAAGAATACTCATCCAGTGTAAACCAGCAAGTTAAAAGCACTTAATATCTATCCTTCACTTTTGGTTGAAATTTTCAGATAGTTAAATAGGTAGAAGCTAAAATGCCAATTGTTATAAAAACAAAAAACTACTGCGGATGCTGGAAATCCAAAACAAAAACAGAATTACCTGGAAAAACTCAGCAGGTCTGGCAGCATCGCCGGAGACTCGTCAACTCTTTTCTTCTCTGCCGATGCTGCCAGACCTGCTGAGTTTTTCCAGGTAATTCTGTTTTTGCCAATTGTTATGCCCAGTAAAGACATATTATATTCCGAGCTTTCAAGATCTGAACTTCATTCAATGTGGACTCTTTAAGATGGTCTTTCCTTTTTAAAAATGAGCAACGTGCTGCAAAGATGACCACTGAAGGTCAGATGACCTAACTTGTGTATTCCAAAGCTGGTTCACTGTCTCAAAGACAAAAGAATACATTCCAGACTAAGAGGTGTCAACTACTGAGTACATTGGGAGACAAGCCTGAATTAAATGGCTTTCTTCTGAAACAAAGAGGATGACTATTTAACCCCCTCAGGATGAATGTCTTTAAACAATAAACCAGGATGTAAGCAAAAATAAAAGCAAAAAACTGCGGATGCTGGAAATCCAAAACAAAAACAAATCATAATTCAACAGAACAAAAACAAAAAATACCTGGAAAAACTCAGCAGGTCTGGCAGCATCTACGGAGAGGAGCACAGTTAACGTTTCGAGTCCGAATGACCCTTCAACAGAACTAAGTAAAAATAGAAGAGATGAAATATAAGCTGGTTTAAGGGGGGGGAGAGGGGCTGTGGGACAAGAAGAGCTGGATAGAGGGCCAGTGATAGGTGGAGATAAACAAAAGATGTCACAAACAAAAGGACAAAGAGGTGTTGAAGGTGGTGATATTATCTAAAGGAATGTGCTAATTAAGGGTAGAAAGCAGGATGAGCAAGGTATAGATAGCCCTAGTGGGGGTGGGGTGGGGGGAAGGGATCGAAATAGGCTAAAAGATAGAGATAAAACAATGGATGGAAATACACTTAAAAAAATGGAAGTAGGTGGGAAAAGAAAAATCTATATAAATTATTGGAAAAAACAAAAAGGAGGAGGAAAATCGGAAAGGGGGTGGGGATGGAGGAGAGAGTTCATGATCTAAAATTGTTGAACTCAATATTCAGTCCGGAAGGCTGTAAAGTGCCTAGTCGGAAGATGAGGTGCTGTTCCTCCAGTTTGCATTGAGCTCCACTGGAACAATGCAGCAAGCCAAGGACGGACCAGGATATAGTAGTTTTTTAGTACAGAACATGAGCATTGCTGAAAAAAGAGACATGTCTAAGCTTTTTGTCTTGCACTCATCAGGGCACTTGCAAGAATACCAATATAAGGGGAAAACAACAATTTCTGCTGTATGTGAAAAGAATGCTGATTGGTTGTCAAGTGGTATTATCATGGAGAATGCACCACTGATGGTGACTGAGAGTTGACTGCCAAGCATCGTTTGAAATTTAAACCAGTCAGCTTGACCTGACTGGTCAAGGCATTGCCCTGAGGAATGAATCAGCAAAATAGTTTTCACTTATTTTGTTTAGCTGAAACAGGCGCAATGTACATGTACATGTTCTTTCTGTCTGAAAAGAACAGACTCTGTGTATTAATATATGTTGCTTCCAGTACACGTAAATGCACCATACTGTGAGCCCGATTGACAATCTTAAATTGGTTGTCAACATAATTCGTAGCACACTAAGGATTATTTAGCAAATGTGATGAAAGAAAAATACTGCAGATGCTGGAAATCTGAAACATAAACAGAAAATGCTGGAAAAACTCAGCAGGGCTTGCAGCATCTGTGGAGAGAGAAACAGAGTTAACGTTTGTTTATTTAGCAATTGCAGAATCACGTCCAATGTTGGACACTGTGTTTGAGTTTTGCAAGCACACCCTGCGTTGCGAACAGCTACTGAGACATGCTGTTTGATATGATCCGCTAGTCTTTGGGACGTACGGCCTACATACTTAGCATCACACTGTCACTGAAATTCATATACCACATTACTCATTTGTGTGAAAGGCAGAACGTCTTTTTGGCTTGACAGCAGCATCCTGTTAGTGGTGAATGCCACTCGTATTGCTACCGCATAGTAGTAGTGTGAAACAGCTGACTTCGTCTGTTACTCAATTTTTGAGATACCTTGCCCTTCCAGGGTAATCTGAGGCAGGTTGAGCACCTTTCAGGGCTGAAAGTGACCGCCTTAGGCCCGTTCATGAGTTAACCGTCAGTCACCATCGGTAGTGCATTCCATGGCAACGTCACTTGCCAACCAATCAGCACTATCTTCACATAGTGTAAAATTGTTGTTTTCCCCTTATATTGGTATCTTTGCGAGTGTCCTGATGAGTGCAAGTTGAAAAGCTTAGACATGTCTCTTTTTTTTAAGCAATATTCAAACCAGAATGTGGCTAATCAACCCAAGACCACCACCATATTTGGAAAAGGAACTGAAATTGTGACGAGTCACATGTTAAGGCACGCATGTGTGTCCCTTTGTGATCTTCAAATGCTGTCTGCTGAAAGGCACAGCAGCAGCCGAAAGGGAAATAACATCTAGGCCTTAAGAAATGGAGATTGTAATATTATAAGGATTCCCAGCCTGTTTCTTTTTGGGGTCCGCAAATACAGCAAACTGAAAACTTGGTAACGAGACTACAAGCAACTAACTTCTTGACCTGCAGAAAGCCCATCCCTTTGAGAGAATCCAAAAACGACTTTGGCATATGATTGGCTGTTGAATTCACCTAAACTACCATTCAGGAGATAAGATGTCTTCTTCATCAGGTCTACAATGTGCAAGACAATCACGTGAATTATAACTATTATTTTGATTATAATCTGTAAAAGTGCACTATTCTCTTCAACTGTACTTTCCTTTAGTGTGATTGTGTGTTTGAATGTGTAAAAGAGTGGCACAACATTAGATTTGGGGTGAGCGTATAAATAAACAATCCTCTTTCTTTATTTAAACCCATGAAAAGCTTGCTGCTGGTTATTCAAATTGCCCACACAATCAGGGGTTAAACACACACAGACCTTCCTCCCAAAAGGTCAATGAGTACAGACAGTTGGGAAATGAACAGGGACTTCAGCAGTTCTCTCTCACCCTGTCTGTAATACAATAAAAACGAACATTACGGAGAAATTTGATATTTGACAAAATATAAAATTTGCTTTCAGGGCCTGTGAGGGTGCTTCACAATAATTATGAAGTTAGTATGCTGTTGAAAATCCAATTACACCTCACTGCCCATGTTGCTGATGCCAAAGAAAAGCGCACACAAAGACCGAATGATATCTTTGACATAGATGTTCCCCTTCCTGGCATCAGTTTGAATCTGGAACCTAGTCAAGGGGATCTCCAGCCATCCAACAGTGATGTCATCAAGCAAGGTAAGCACACAATCATTTCGAAGTATCTTCATGGA
Organism: Cetorhinus maximus; assembly: GCF_964194155.1. Taxonomy (NCBI): domain Eukaryota; kingdom Metazoa; phylum Chordata; class Chondrichthyes; order Lamniformes; family Cetorhinidae; genus Cetorhinus; species Cetorhinus maximus. Next base: position 173,275,098 of record NC_135881.1, on the reverse strand, counting down.
CAGCAACCCAGGAAGTAAAGGCACTCATGAGTCTTCACTTTGTAATCAAATTTTATGGAGAACAAAACAAATGATTATTTCATACCCATCGGATTAAGGTAGAAGTGGAAATATCATGTACCTCTTTTTAAAATAAAAATGAGGAATTTCATCATAATGGAGAAATATAAAATTAGCTTTTTGGGGCCAGAAATGTTCATCAGGAATAATTATGAATTTAGAACGTTGTTAAAAACTCAATTACAAGGGCATGTTCAGTTCAGTGATTTCTATTTGATTGGAGACCACAAAGTCTTAACAGCGCAACTTATGGAGAAGTGTAGAATCGTTGACAGCAACTTCTGGATTTCCTTATTAAATAGTGTATGTGCAGCTCCAGATGTTGCTATCAGTTTCAGAGGAGGAATGATGCTGACAATTTCAGCAACAATACTGCCATGAAATCCAGGCTATAATTACACAAAAACATAAAACATTTCAGGCTGGGTGATATTTCGCAATGGTATTCCCTAAAGGTTAGTTCTGGGTGCATTACTCTTTTCTATTTTTAAAAACAATCTAGAATCGGGTACAGAGAGCACCATTATAAAATTTTCAGATGATACAAAACTTGGCAAAGTAGAATATAGGTAGGATGCTATAATGGGCAGATATATGACAGATGGAGTTCAATGTGGAGAAGTGTGAGGTGGTGCACTTTAGAAGGGCTAACATAAAGAGACAGTATACTACAAGTAACATGATTTTGAAATATATAGATGAGCAAAGAGACCTTGCTAACCAAATACACAAATCCTGACAGGCAGCAGGGCAAGTTGGTCATGTGGTTTGAAAAGCAGTTGGTGAAGAACAGAATATAAAAGCAGGCATATCATGCTGGAACTTTAAAAATCAATGGTTAAGCCTCAACTGAAGTATTGTGGACAGTTCTCAGCACTACACCTCAGGAAAGATGTAAACATAGGAACACAGGAACAGGAGTAGGCCATTCGGCCTGTCGAGCCAGATCCGCCATTCATCTAGTTCATGGCTAATCATCTACCTCAATGCCACTTTCCTGCACTATTGCCATATCTCTTAATGTAATTAGCATCTAGAAATAAAGCCCTGAAAGAAGATGATTGTGATTACCAACTGCCTTGAGCAGTTGAATATATTTATTCAGACGTTTTTTTTCTACTTTTCTGAACTCAGTAGTCCTCACAGACCCTTGTGGCAGAAAGCAGGCAGCAGAGTTAACTTGAAAAGCTGCAGAAAGCCAGTTGGGTATCTGCCAGCAACCCGAACAAGGGGCTGAGGCATCCACAGTCATGTGGTCTGTAAAGAAAAAGTGGAGGGTCATGTAGCCAAAAAACTGATGGAAGGATCCTCTTAGAATCTTGCCCTGGAGGGTAGCTGGACCACTGAGGAGAATTAAAGTGAATTCCAGAGGGCGGTGGCATACCTTTAGGTTGGTCTCAGGAAAAGTGACTGAACCTGCAAAATTTCATAAGAAAAGGGAACTCGTGAAGGACAGTGGAGGTGGCGGGGGTGGGAGTGAAGTATAAAGTTTATAGCAGAAGTATTTATAATCTATAGTGCTAAGTCAATAGTGTTAAGTTAATAGTACTTAATTCTTCTTATAGGTAATAAAGTTTGCTTTTAAAAATGTGAAATCTTGCGGCATAGTTCTGCCGGTTGACTGCTGAGTGTTTGGGTTTATTTTTAATTGTTAACAATCTCTAACAGGATTCTAACAATAGATCTTTTTTTAAAATCATCACTGGGTCAAGATCCTGGAATTGCCCAGTAAGACTATTGTAGAACCACCAACACTACAGAGACTGTATCACTTCAAAAAGGCAATCATTCAGAACAATCCGGAAAGGGCAATATGCCCTTGCCAGTTTTGCCCAAATCCCAAGAACATTTTTTTAAAATTGTGAATCTATGTATCAATTTTTCAGTTTCATTTACTTTCCAGCCTGAGTTCAGAAAAGTAGGAAAAAACAACCTCTGAATAAATATATTCAACTGCTCAAGGCAGTTGGTAATCACAATCATCTTTCAGGGCAGCTAGGGATGGGCAATAAATTGAGCCTTGCCAGCATCACCCACTTCCTGGGAACAAATAAAAGATATCAGAGTCATGCTGCATAAAAGGAAGAACACACAAAATTGGTTAATTAACAGTGAACCATCTTAAAACGATACTGAAATGAGTAAGTAAATAGCAGAATCTGCACTTTGTCAGAGATGTCCATAGATCATTTGTTCACAGAGATCAGCTTTCAATGTAGGTGCAGAATGAAAATACATCCTCAGATAAGTATGCAGGTTCCCTATTTTTATCCCCACCTAAACCAGCTGGGCCATACCCGAACTGTTTATAATACTAATTTAACTGTGGTCTGCAGATGATGTCAAGGAGCTTTAAAGAGACTGGGATCCGACAGTTGATATGTAACCCAGTCAAGTGAAATTTACCATTAAAAAGAATACCAGGTGTAAATTACTTTGTTCAGAGCTACTCCGTCAACCTAAATTGCGTGAGACTTTCTCTGATGCTTTGCTAAAGCATGTTACAGCTCCTGCAAATGAAAAATGTGACAAAATCTCAACACAAAGGCTCATTTATGTAGCCATCAGTTACACTTTGTATTGTAATAAGTTGGGGAGAGAGGGGTGTGTACAGAAGAGGAGAGGAGGGATTAATGTATTTTTCTCCAATAAAACTTTATCATGGTTTGCAGGTCAAAAGTCTCTTTTACAGTCACTGTGTTGAACATGTGTTGCAATCCTGTTTTCTAGATTTATCAAACGTCGTGATATGATGATGCAAATTTTATTAAAACGCATAACAGCATGACTATGAAAAAGGCACAACCTCAGGTCCAAGTACTTCACAGACAACGATGTGCTTTTGAAGCGTAATCATTATTATACTGTATTAAACTCAACAGGCAGTTTCACACAGCAAGGTCCCAAAAGAACAATGAAATGAACAATCAGGTTATTTGCTTTAGAATTTCACTCTGATGGAAAATCATCAACCTAAAATAATAACCCTGTTTTTCTTCCTCTATAGATGCTGCCTTACCTGTCGGGTGTTTCCAGCATTTTCTATTTTTTTTTATTTCTAGCATTACCAATATTTTTATTTTATTGCCCATTTCTCTGTGGTTTGCTCATTTATTATGCTGGTCTCAAATTTTTAATGCATTGGCTGGAATGATATTTGAAACTGATTTCCCAACCTGATGTTTTTGGGAAGAGGTGGATAAAACAGGCAGAGAACACGTGTGGACAGACAGACTTGCATTCATCTTTCATGACATAACATATCAAAACGTTTTACAAATAATTAAGTTCCTTTAAAACTGTAGCATTGTTGCAATGTTGGAAACACGACAGCTAATATTACACATGGGCGCCACAAGAAAGCAATGCGATAATGCCCAGATCATCCGATTTTAGTAACGTTAGTTAAGTGATAGATAGTAGCCAGGGCATCAGAGAGAACACCCCTGCTCTTCTTCAAAATCGTGCCTTGGTATCTTTTACATCCAGCTAAGAGGACAGTTTAACAACTCATCCTAATGACAGTACCTCCAATAGTGTAAAGCTTGGTCAGTACTGCTTTTGAGATTCAGTGTACATTTTAAATTCAGGTTTCTGGGGTGGGGCATGAACTTACAATCTTCTGACTCAAGAATCAAGAGAGCTACCACTGAGTTAAAAGCAAAAAGCTGCGGATGCTGGAAATCCAAAACAAAAACGAAAATACCTGGAAAAACTCAGCAGGTCTGACAGCATCTGCGGAGAGGAACACAGTTAACGTTTCGAGTCCGTATGACTCTTCAACAGAACTAAGGAAAAAATAGAAAAGAGGTGAAATATAAGCTGGTTTGAGGGGTGGGGGGGGGGGGGGAGACAGGTAGAGCTGGATAGAGGGCCAGTGATAGGTGCAGATAACCAAAAGATGTCATAGACAAAAGGACAAAGAGGTGTTGAAGCTGGTGATATTATCTAAGGAATGTGATAATAAAGGTACAGATAGACCTAGTGGGGGGAAGGGATCGAAATAGGCTAAAAGGCAGAGATAAAACAATGGATGGAAATACATTTAAAAATAATGGAAATAGGTGGGAAAAGAAAAATCTATATAAATATTTGGAAAAAAGGGGGATCGGAAAGGGGGTGGGGATGGAGGAGAGAGTTCATGATCTAAAATTGTTGAACTCAATATTCAGTCCGGAAGACTGTTAAGTGCCTAGTCGGAAGATGAGGTGCCGTTCCTCCAGTTTGCGTTGAGCTTCACTGGAACAATGCAGCAAGCCAAGGACGGTCATGTGGGCATGAGAGCAGGGTGGAGTGTTGAAATGGCAAGCGACAGGGAGGTCTGGGTCATGCTTGCGGACAGACCGAAGGTGTTCTGCAAAGCGGTCACCCAATCTGCGTTTGGTCTCTCCAATGTAGAGGAAACCGCATTGGGAGCAGCAAATGCAGTAGACTAAATTGAGGGAAGTGCAAGTGAAATGCTGCTTCACTTGAAAGGAGTGTTTGGGCCCTTGGACGGTGAGGAGAGGGGAAGTAAAGGGGCAGGTGTTGTGCCTTCTGCAGTTGCATGGGAAGGTGCCATGGGAGGGGATTGATGTGTATGGGGTGATGGAGGAGTGGACCAGGGTGTCCCAGAGGGAGTAATCCCTGCGGAATGGGTGAAGGGAAGGTGTGTTTGGTGGTGGCATCATGCTGGAGTTGGCGGAAATGGTGGAGGATGATCCTTTGAATGCGGAGGCTGGTGGGGTGATAAGTGAGGACAAGGGGGACCCTATCATGGTTCTGAGAGGGAGAGGGAGGTGTGAGGGCAGATGCGCGGGAGATGGGCCGGACACGGTTGAGGGCCCTGTCAACCACCGTGGGTGGAAAACCTCAGTTAAGGAAGAAGGAAGGCATGTCAGAGGAACTGTTTTTGAAAGTGGCATCCATCAGAACAGATGCAATGGAGGCGAAGAAACTGAAAGAATGGGATGGACTCCTTACAGGAAGCGGGGTGTGAGGGGCTGTAGACGAGGTAGCTCTGGGAGTCGGTAGGCTTGTAATGAATATTGGTGGTCAGTCTATCACCAGAAATTGAGACAGAGAGGTCAAGGAAGGGAAGGGAAGTGTCAGAGATGGACCATGTGAAAATGATGGAGGGGTGGAAATTGGAAGCAAAACTAATAAATTTTTCCAGGTCCAGACGAGAGCATGAAGCAGCACTGAAGCAATCATCAATGTACCGGAGGAAGAGTTGTGGGAGGGGTACCACTGAGTATTGGCTGACGCATGGTAATGGTTAAAGATACAGCATGCTATGATTTCTGGAATGATACTGTAAGGAGGGGCTATTGGCCCATTAGAGAAATTCCTTTCCATTCAAATCGTTTCATGAAATAATTTAAATACTCAATAAAAATCAGTATGATGCATGCATGTGAAAAAAGTATTTTCAACAACCAAGGTTCTCTTTGCCAAACAGACAAAATGCATGAATGAATGAAGGATGACGTTCATAAAAGCTGAGAAATTGTCAGTATCTTTACAATGAATAGTACTATTCAGAAGTATGCTTTAATAAGTTGTATTGCCATTTGTATATCACAAATAATAAATCTGGGAAATGTTGTGCATTTACATAATTCAAGGTTGTGATCGAGAAACTCATGGGTGATAGTGACAACAAATTAACTGAGGGATTCATTTGACATTGCGAATCACGAGTGAAACTTAGCTGGATCTAGGTTTCTTATACTGTCTTTTTCAAGTTAATGGGAGGGATTTTCCGGTCCTGCCAGTGGCAGGCATCATGGTGGGCGGGACATGAAAATTTGAAGTTTGCCCAAAAGTCAGTTTTCTGCCAGCATAAAAACAGGTTGCAATTCCCCCCCCGAGACTTTCATGGCAGGTCAGATTGCCCACCACGCCATGTTGGGAAATATATTTGCATGCCATTGCATCTCATGAATGCTGGTTAAAAACCCAGCTCACCAAAATCACGTTCACATTCCGAATCTAGTCATCATGCCGGCAGATAATTAGATGGGCATAAATTACAACCAGATATAACTGACGTGCGCCTGGCGAACTGCACTTCATTCGCAATTTTGAGGTTTGTATGCGCAGCGTTCGCCTACCTTTCACTGCATTGCTCTCGCAGCTGCTCCAACTCCATGCCAAGGCTCAGGCATGACCAGCAGGAAGGGAAGGTGGGATGGGAGCGTGCTGAAACTAGACAAAGGCAAGGGAAGGGGTGGAAGGCCCATGCTTGGATGGGGGTGTGCTGACTAGACACAGGGAAGGGAAGGGGGTGCATGGCACATGCTTAACTTGGGATGGAGTCGGGGTAGAGGTGACTGGAGCCCAGGGTGGACAGGGACACATGACTGGCAGGGGGGTGGTGGTGACGGGAGTACAGGAGGGGAGAGGAGGGGTGGAGAGACGCATGACTGGGGGGCTTTAAAGGAAGTGGGGGGAGGGGGTGATAGCTCTGAGGCAGCCCTTGGGCAGCACACACCATGTAGTCAGGGCTAGAAAGCAAAGGCAGTCCTGGGGCAGTGCGCACCATGCTATAAGGTTATGCCTGGCACACATGTCTTGGTCCCAAAGTCCAGGGGGGGTGAGGGCCTGTCTCTGCTGCGTCAGTCATGCATAGCATGGTGTGCAGGACATGGTCAGTCCCTCACATATTTGGGTCCTGGGCAGCAGATGACACAGTCAGAGGAGGCATCTGCTGGCTGTAAATGGGGAACTGGTAACTAAGTGGGGGGCACTCAATGGTCTCACGTGGGGGGGTGAGTCTCGGCAGGCCACTGTGCATAGGGCCTCAAAATGGGGAGGGGTGAAGTCAACATGGGGCATGGGGATATTCACAAGAAATAGTTCAGGGAAGGACAGGGATATCTACAAGAATAATGATGGGGTCCAGGGTTAAAGGGGGAGGCAGGAGAGAGTTCGGAGAGAGGGAAACTTGTACACGATGCTCTTTCAGGACAATAGGAGGAACTTGAACGGTGACACGGGGCGGTGTGGAGGGGGGGTGGGGGGGTGGTGGGGTTTAGAAACTGGTCTTATAAAAAAAGCAGAGCAGCATCATTTCAACAGCCAATTCAGAGGCACAGCTGAAAGTTACCTTGGCACTTTTGGGCCGATTGAAGGGACACCCTAAAAATTTCTGATTCAGGGTATGGAGAGCAAGATGCAGCTGTGAAATGTTAGGAAGACTCAAATGCCAATTGAAGGATTTGGGCGCATCAACTCATGGTGTGCATTCTTGCGAGAATCCATTATGGCTTGGGACTAAATGTTGATTGGGTATGAACGACCATTTATTCCTTTCATAGGAATGTGCAAAGGTCAGAAGGATCCAACAGTAAAGGGGCCACGGTTAAAGTACACATGCAAAATGCTCCAAAGAACCCTACACGTTGCAGCTGCGAGGTTCAGTCTTTACATGGCTCAACAATTATTGTCATTACATTAGTGCAAGGTTGGGCTCCAGTCTACAAAGGAGGCAGCCTGACAGTGCCCTGACTGGGGCTGATAGCGCCTGGCTGCACTCATCCAGATCCAACCCCTTTTGAGAATGCGCTGTTATGCCTTGGTTGTTGGGTGGGAGTGGTGAGGGGGGGGTTGCGGAACGCACCTACCAGTTACCCTTAAAGCTGTGCTACAGCTGCAAGAGAGGATCTGGGATGGAATGCCTTGGAATGAGGGCAGCTCAAAGGCTTCACAATGACTCCCTAGCTTGGCGATGAAAGGTGACCATTGCAGGGTAATGTTCAATCACGTCCCTAATCAATTTTTCCACAGGCATGAGGGTAAGTGCAGAATGCAGGCAGCAGGCAATGCTGCTTTTTTCATGGCTTTCATGCAGCTGAGAAGGAGAAGAGCCTGTTGCCATCGGGCAGGGCAAAGGGAAGAGTCTCATACTGAGGAAAATGGGCTAGGGGGGGCCCAATAAAGACCCAGGAGCTGAGTAGGAGAGACCAATTTCACAGAGGCATTTGGCACAACCCAGGGTACACCGAAAACACCTCTTATACTTGCAAATGAGCTAGAGACAGCGCCAAAGACGTCTTCTCTTGGCAAGGGATGTGGTGGTTCGCATCTGCCATATTCTTTGGGAGGATCTGATGCCACATGGACTGGGAGGCCATCCATTGCCAGTGACTCTAAAGGTGATCGCCGCACTCACTTTTTTTTTGAAAGTGGTTCTTTCCAGGGCTCCACTGGGGACCTCTGCGGAATATCACAATCCTCCGCTCATAGATGCATCCAAAAGGCCACTGACACCCTATTCAGTAAGGCAAACCATTACGCTCAGTTCTCCAGCCTGCTCCAAAGAGGTGATGAGTTGCTAGATGGAGGATGGAGGGGCTGCACGTCTCCACCGATGAGGAGGGCGTCAAAAGGCATGACCTCGATGAAAGTGAGGATGTTGAGACCCCAAAGGAAGGGCCAGATATGGCAGACATGCTCGTGAGACCATTACAGCCACAAGGTTCCACAATGAAGACAACTAGCTTATACGAGCCAATTTCACTTGTACCCTCCATGCGGGTTCGACAGTAATACCTTCTTTGCTATCGTCAGCATCTCAATGCAGGGCATCAATCTCAGAATGAGTAGTCACAATCTTGCGTGATGATGGCTTTATCCTTGGAAGGCTAGACAGTCGTCATGCTCTCATAGGATAAGAACTCCACCTGCTCTCACTGTGAAGTAAGTAGACATGGTGCAGTCCTTTCAGGCATCGAGCCAACATTTCAGTGCCTATGGCAGCCTTCAATGGTAGGGTCAACACTACAAACCCCAGTGCACTCTTGGCAATATTTCTGGAGCGTTGCAAGGCACCTCAAGGAGGACAATCATCAATCAATCAATAGCTCATGCTTGACCATCTGAGGACTAAATCCAGGCTGTGGCATCTCTCCGAAGGCCATCTCTCATGCAAAAGTATGGCTATGGGCCAAGTGCTGGTAAATGGGATTAGGTAGGTAGGTCAGGTGTTTCTCACGTGTCGGTGCAGACTCGATGGGCCGAAGGGCCTCTTCTGCACTGTGTGATTCTGTGAAAAGTAATGTTCTGGCCTCATCCTCAAACTGAGTCCCCAGCATGAGATCCTTCTTTGGGACGCTGTAATCTGTCACTCTCAATCATGAACCTGCGAGTCAGGCCACCTTTGCGTGTACAGAGATAGTTTCAGCACCATTATCCTCTGATCATTGACAACAATCACTCATGATCCAGCGTTCGTCTGGGGTTCCCAAGGTCACACTCAGCATTGCCTCGGCATCTGGGTGTGAGGTGGCCCAGTTAAACTCAGTGACTTCACTGAACATAAAGTACACACATCAGATGTACTGGAGCTTTGCTCCAATCGCATTTGAGGCCTCCACATTTTCATTCCAGCAGATTAAGATGTACACTGCTGGCACGGTCACAATCAAATAGCCATTTCCACTGCCCTTCTGAGAGCTAGCATGTGGATTCTGTCAAGCCACACTTGCCAGATCTTCAGGGGCAAACTAGCATCCTCCCATGTAATAGGCCGGCGTCATGAGGCTAGACACACACATTTAACCTCGCATAGTCGAGGCCGTCTAGCAGACATTTCAGGAGTCACCTGGCTAGCTAGGCCCATTGCTCTGTATCATGCAGGTGGAGATTGGGAACTATTATAGAGGTAATGTTTAGCCGTGAAAGCGGTCAGGATGTCAAGTTACAGGCCACCATGAACAGCGAAGGTCCCTACTGTTAATTGAAATGTAACCAACACCTAGGCCATTGAAAAACACAGCGGGTTAGAATGATTCCAATGCGGGGTCGCCATTAAAACCTATAACAACCACAGAGAACAGACTTCAGTGCAGCAGCATCGGGACAATAAACAAAATAGGAAGATCTATACTCATGAGGCCAAATGATAAGATCCTCTGATGCAAGTCTAACATATCCGAGTGCATATCTGGCACAAACTGCTGACCCAGGGTTTCCATGGTGTTCACCACCTTTCCCATAGTGACCTCGATGCACTCACATGGCGGTGCCAGTACATCAGACAGAATGTGGATGGACACCTCCATCCTCCACTCTAATCTGGTGACGGCCTCTGACAACCCTTCCTGTCTTTGGAGCTCCAACATCACTCTGAGGGCTGATTTCAGAGGTTGACATCAGACTTGAACTCAGCAGGAGCCTGGCCTCCAGCCATCCTCCTGAGTGTTGGTGACATTCGCCGTCACTGCCTCTGCTCACTGTGGAGCCAAATTTGTGATGTACTCACCAGGTGGTGGCCATGAGCCTGCTATAAAACTAGGTCCCACCGAGTTGTGTCTCTCTGAGCTGGTGGAGGGTGCAGGTGAATGCACTGACAGCTCTACATCTAGTGGGTACTCAGCATCATCATCTGAGGCGGTCAAGGGGCTGGGGCTGATGGGCTGACTGTGCCCCTCTGCCTTATTTTTGCTGGTGGCTGAAATAGAGAGGAGAGATAATTAGTGATTGGCTGGAAATTCACCTACATGAAAGAGCACTCACAATTCCGGAGGGTGGCAAGGGCTACTGAATGGACCCTCACTGGCTTGCTGGGAGGCACTGATCTCGCCTTCGGCGCACAAATGATCTCTGTCCTCGCTGGCCAGCTCTGCTGCCTGCAGCTCAAAGAAGGTGAGTGGCCTGAGCTCCAGCTTCCCCCTCCTGATCAGTCCCTGTTGTTGTGGGCAATCTTGTCTTGTTTAAAGACAGATGGACAGACTGTGAGCAGGACAGATGCCAAAGCAGATGATAAGCATGCATGCCTGCTGTGTGTGCTAAGTGGACCTATGTAAGGGCTGAAGACGTGACTTGTTCAAGATGTGACAAGAGATGTAAATGTTAAACTGTGTGGGAGAGATTCAGAGATGATGTCTCTTCTACTAGTAGTGTGAGATCTTTGTACATTGCAACCCTGCGAATGCCTGATGACCTTCTGAGAGTGTGAATTGAGAGCAGGAGAAGGTTGACTTACCCTGGTGGAGTGGATGAGATCATCATCTTTCTGCACAGGAGAGGGGTCCTCTTCTGTGGACCACAGGCGCTGACTGCCCTTGTGGCCTCCTATCAGGTGTGGGTGATGAGGATGGTGGACCTCCAGCTTCCATCACAGGGGTAGAGGATCTCCTAACGGTCCTTGACTGCATGGGGAAGTTACTCCTGCTCAACATATTTTCGAAGTGTCCAGGCAGTCTACTAGGCCTCTCAGGGGTCTTTTTAACTGATTTTCCAATGGTTTTAATATAAGGAGAGTAGGCACTCCCACCATTAAGTAGTCCCCTATAGGTGAACTTCATTCAAGTCTTCATGTTACTTATGTTATGCAAACATGATTTTTTTTAATGATGCATTGCAATCACAAATTCCATTAAAACAATGATTAATTTCCATATGGATGCATTCATTTGGCCAGTCATAGTAATTAATTTAGGGTGGAATCATCCCAGATTTGCACTAAGTGCGGTAGCGGGTGGGTAAAACGACGTTTCACTTGATGGTGGGTTTTTACGCCGTATCACCCCAAACCCGCCATATTATTTTTGCATTCCTGGGAAACACGCCGTTTACATGGCGGGCTGGCAAATGAAAGCCCGCCCGCCATTACCTCGCCGCTTTATCACACCGGGTGCCATGTTTAAAGTCCAGCCACGCACACACATCTCAGTGCTGCCAGCCCATGGCTATTGCAGGGAACTTGTCCACGAAAGGCAAAAATGACTGCAGCTCCTAGGTTTAATGACGCATCACTGGAATGCCATATGGACATCATGGAAGCGCGCCATGATGTCCTCTATCCCTGATCCGGCCGCAGCACGGGCAGTGGCATCACCAATCCAGCATGGCAGCAGTGATCAGTGCCAATGCTGCACAGAAAAGGTTGGCCGTCCAATGCAGATAGAGGATGAATGGTCTCATCTGTGAAGCCATAGTAAGGCAACCATTTCATCATTCTAAACTGACACAATCAAGCCCATCACACATTCACTGACATCTCACTTATTGCCTGCTCAAGGGACATCACCATCCATTCTCACACACATACCCTCACATGTCCATCTGGCCTCATCTCCTCTGGAGACTGCCTTCTCAGACCTCACCATCTTGAGACCACTTGCACAGATCAACGTGTCCCCATGCACACCCTGGGATACCCTCCTTCCCCAGTACAGCCCTCATCCTGCAGCCTCTTCCCTTGACTGAGGCCACTTCTCCCCTTCCCCAAGCAAGACCTTGCTCTGCAGCCACTGAAAAGCCACCCACATATGGCTGATCCAGTAGCTAGAGATCTATCCGTGAGCCCCCTAAAACTCGTGTGGTGCTGTCTGTGAAGCCTGGCGCTGACGACCGCGAGTGCTGACCAAAGAAAGGTAGACAAACAAACCTTGACGTCCCGAGCAAAATGCAGCCCGCCAGATGAACGTCGTTAATGTGCTGTTGTGAAACACGCTGGCATGTTTTTCCGCCGACATGGGCGGATGAGTCCGGCTGGCTGGCCTTATAATGGTATGCTGATGCATTACAATGAGGTTCCCGACATCCGATGGCAGGAAACGCGCTCCGTCATTGGCAGACGGAGCAGACGATCGCACACTGGTTTCATTTTTGGCCTTCTTGCCATATTGTCCACTCATGCCACTGAACACACTTGGCGCCGCCGAGCACGGAAAATCCCGGCCTTAGTGTTTGGTAATTAGCAAAGGAACTTGAAATAGGGGTTCCCTGACAATCCATACAAGGACAAACATAATAGAACACAAACATTTTTCAATACACTGCTGACGCCATCTTGAATTTTATTTCTTTGCATTTTTCTTTACTTTAAGCAAATTCTTGTATTAATCCACAATTTAGCAGTTCTGAGGGTGTTAAGTGGGCAGACTGCTACGCTCACTAGGGCACTGTTCACTCCATAATGGTGAGAAACAGTCATTTTATCACAAAAAACAATTAATGCTGCTCCATATAGTGTCAAGTATAGAAATGTAAAGCCATTAACCATGATTAAAACAGTAACATCACCACCAGCAAATCAGTGCTGGTTATTGTTTAGTGCCAGACAGCTGTTTACTCTAACACTTTGAGGACTGTGCCAGTGCCTTTTTGCATCATTTAGTCACTCCCTTTTACTTCCAGGAGTTGCATGCTTTCAATGTTTAAAAAAAACACATGCCATCGGCCCTTATAACCCTTGCCCATTTTTGACAGGCAAGAGTATTAAGGGTTACAGAATCAAAATGAGTAAATGGAGTTAAGGTACAGATCAACTGTGATCTAATTGAATGGAGGAACAGGTTTGAGGATCTGAATGGCTTGCTCCTGCCCCGACCTATGTTTTCAAAATAAGGAGATAACTATAGGATTATTATAATATAAAAGCAAAATACTGCGGATGCTGGAACTCTGAAACAAAAACAAAAATAGCTGGAAAAACTCAGCAGGTCTGGCAGCATCTGTGGAGAGGAATACAGTTAACGTTTCAAGTCCATATTACTCTTCATCAGAACTAAGGAAATATAGAAATGTGGTGAAATATAAGCTGGTTGAGGGGGATGGGACAGGTAGAGCTGGATAGAGGGCCAGTGATAGGTGGAGGCAAAGAAGAGATTGCCAAAGATGTCATAGACAAAAGGACAAAGGGGTGTTGACGGTGGTGATACTATCTAAGGAATGTGCTAATGGTGACATTAAGGGTAGAAAGCAGGACAAGCAAGTGACAGATGGCCATAGTGGGGGTGGGGTGGGGGGAATCAAAATGGGCCTTTTCAACACACCGCCCTGCTCTCATGCCCACATGTCTGTCCTTGGCCTGCTGCAATGTTCCAGTGAAGCTCAACGCAAACTGGAGGAACAGCACCTCACCTTCCGACTAGGCATTTTACAGCCTTCCGGACAGAACATTGAGTTCAACAATTTTAGATCATGAACTCTCTCCTCCATCCCCACCCCCTTTCCGATCCCCCTTTTTCCAATAATTTATCATTTTAAAAATATATTTTTCTTTTCCCGCCTATTTTTAAATTTATTTCGATCTATCATTTTATCTCCACCTTTTAGCCCATTTCGATCCCTTCCCCCCACCCCACCTCTACTAGGGCCATCTGTCACTTGCTTGTCCTGCTTTCTACCCTTAATGTCACCATTAGCACATTCCTTAGATAATATCACCACCGTCAAAACCCCTTTGTCCTTTTGTCTATGACATCTTTGGCAATCTCTTCTTTGCCTCCACCTATCATTGGCCCTCTATCCAGCTCTACCTGTCCCACCCCCCTCAACCAACTTATAGTTCACCACATTTCTATATTTCCTTAGTTCTGATGAAGAGTCATATGGACTTGAAACGTTAACTGTATTCCTCTCCGCAGATGCTGCCAGACCTGCTGAGTTTTTCCAACTATTTTTGTTTTTGTATAGGATTACTATCCTATATATGACCAGTCACCACAAACGATCGATAGTTTTGTTTCGAGTCTTTGACTGTTTCCCTATCAGCAAATATTAAAAGAGAAAATTGCAATGGAAAGCAATATACACTATTTAGGGCTGTCTAGTATTATTTAGAGAGAAGATTGAAGGAATGCTTAAATTCAGTTATCATACTAAGCTAATTTTTCAGAAATTACTATAAACATAAAACCAAAGACATAGGCAAACTTACACAAGACACTGAAAACTTAAAATTGAAGGTTTCAAGTTAACATATACAGGTATGATGTCTCAAAACCAGCAACCTCAGGACTGAGTCTGTGCTGGATTTTGGATCTTGCTGGATTATGGGTCAGTCAACTTGAGCAATGGGCCGTTCAGAGTCAAGGGAGTGCGGGAATAGACCGACATGCAAGTGGTGAAGTGGATAAATAGTCTGGCACCACATCGCGCCAATGCAGTGCTTTGCCGAATCATCCAATTGAGATTTTATGTTTTACTCAATTAAAACTGAGGCACATTCTAAAACTGTCTGGTTTTCAGACAAGTCCTGGTTTTGAGACAGCTGGACGTGAGACACTGTACCTGTATATATTAATTTTTTTTTGAATTCATTCATCGGATGTGAGTGGCACAGGCAAGGCCAGTATTTATTGCCCATCCCTGTTTCCCTAGAGAAGCTGGTTGTAAGCCACCTTCTTGAACTGCTACAGTCCATATGATGTAGGTACACCCACAGTGCTGTTAGGAAGGGAGTTCCAAGTTTCTGACTCAGCGATAGTGAAGGAACTCGATGGAGTTCCAAGTTAGAATGGTGAGTGGTTTGGAGGGGACCTTTGTTGTTAAACAATTTCAAATCAAGGAGGCTTTACTTACAAATAAGGAGTTAATACACACAATGTGTTACATATATAATAACTACAATGTTGAGGTAATTCCTACACTTTCAGTATTTATCACCATGTATTGTGAGATACTAAATTTATGGCTATTCTCTGGATTTCTTGTTCACGATGCTACCATCTGGAGACCTCCATGTTGTTTTGTGGATGTTCTTGTGTTTGAAGAAGGCATTCCCAATGCTGAGTCCATTACTATTGCAGAAGGCCAGCAGACATTCGCTGTTTCCGTTAAGCATACCTGCTGATTCATGGGGCCAGATCGCACCATTTTTAATTCATTTACGTGATGTGGGCTTTGCTGGTTGGGCCAGCATTTATTGTCCAACCTTAGTTGACCTTAAGAAGGTGGTGGTGAACTGCCTTCTTGAACAGCTGCAGTCCATGTGGTGTAGGTATACCCACAGTGCTGTTAGGAAGGGAGTTCCAGGATTTTGACCCAGTGACAGTGAAGGAACAGCGATATATTTCCAAGTCAGGATGGTGTGTTGGAGGGAAACTTCCAGATGCTGGTGTCCCCATCCATCTGCTGCCTTTGTCCTTCTAGATGGTAGTGGTCGTGGGTTTGGAAAATGCTGTCCAAGAATTCCTGCAGTGCATCTTGTAAAGGGCACACACCACTGCTACTGTGCGTCGGTGGTGGATAGAATGAACGTTTGTGGATGGGGTGCCAAGCAAGCAAGCTGCTTTGTTCTGGATGGTGTCAAGCTTCGAGTGTTGCGGGAGCTGCACTCATCCAGACATGTGGGGGTTATTCCATCACACTCCTGACTTGTGCCAGTAGATGGTGGGCAGGCTTTGGGAAGTCAGGAGGTGAGTTACTCGTCACAGGATTCCTTGCCTCTGACCTGTTCTTGTAGCCACAGTATTTATACAGCTAGTCCAGTTCTGTTTCTGGTCAATGGTAGCCCCAGGATGTTGATGGTGGGGGATTCAGTGATGGTAATGCCATTGAACATCAAGGGGCAATGATTGGAGATGGTCATTGCCTGACATTTGTGTGGCGCAAATGTTACTTACCACTTGTCAGCCCATACCTGGATATTGTCCAGGTCTTGCTGCATTTGGATATGGGTTGCTTCAGTATCTGAGGAGTCGCGAATGGTGCTGAACATTGTGCAATCATTGCTTCTGACCTTATGATGGAAGGAAGGTAATTGATGAAGCAGCTGAAGATGGTTGGGCCGAGGACACTACCCTGAGGAGCTCCTGCTGTAATGACGTGGAGCTAAGATGACTGACCTCCAACGACCACAACCATCTTCCTTTGTACTAGGTATGACTCCAACCAGCGGAGAGTTTTCTCCCTGATTCGCGTTGACTCCAGTTTCCTAGAGCTCCTTGATGATACACTCGATCAAATGCGGCCTTGATGTCAAGGGCAGTCACTCTCACCTCACCTCGGGAGTTCAGCTCTTTTGTCCATGATTGAACTAAGGCTGTAATGAGGTCAGGAGATGAGTGGCCCTGGTGGAACCCAAACTGGGTATCAGTGAGAAGGTTATTGCTAAGCAAGTGCTGCTTAATAGCACTGTTGATGACCCCTTCCATTACTTTACTGATGATTGAGAGTAGACTGATGGGGGCAGTAATTGGCCGGGTTGGATTTGTCCTCCTTTTTCTGTACAGGACATACCTGGGCAATTTTCCACATAGCCGGGTAGATGCCAGTGTTGTAGTTGTACTGGAACAGCTTGACCAGGGATGCGGCAAGTTCTGGAGCACAAGTCTTCAGTACTATTGCCGGAATATTTTCAGGGCCCTGCTAAGTCCTCGCCAGTTGCCACTGAGCTTAGCATTGAAGTCGCCTATCAGTAGCTTGATATCATAGCTGGATGCCTTGTCCAGCATGTCCTTCAATTGGTGGTAGAATTCAGCTTTCTCCTCCTCTGTCTACTTCCACTGGTGCATAAACTTGCATGACAGTGACTTCTGTGTGTCTTGTGTGGAACCTGGCAGTGATGATATAACGACTTACTGGCTTCCACCCAACTAATGCTTGTCCTGAGTATCTGTTGAGTATGACGCCAACTCCAAGAGTGTAGTGTTCTTCTTGCCCAGAGTAGAGGATCTTCATTCCTCCATTGCTCATTTGTCCTTGGCCTGTCCAGATGTGGGATCAAACAGCCACCTTGTGTTAGGTAAGGTCCATCTGAAGATGAAGAAAGAAACAACCACGTAGCCACAATGACCACTTTCAATTGAGAAATTGACGGACAAGGACATGTTGGACAGTTTCTGGCTGGCCCTCTACAATAGATTCAAAATATTACTCAGGCCACATTGAGGAACAGTGCGAAATCTTCAAAAGACGGATTAAGAAGAGTGCAGAGGTCACCATCGGGCAGATGAGAGGAGCCAACAAAGGACTGCTGTTCACTGACCCAACATTAAAGTTGACTGATAAAAGAAAGCTGGTGAAGAACAAGACGGACCAGGAAAAGAACGTTGAGCAAAGATGAGAAGACAATGACAAGTTCAGAAGACTGGATAAAACCTTGAGGAGCAGCTGCAGGAGGGACAAATGAGGATGGATAGAGTTAAAAGGCAGGGAGACACAAGAAGCAGCAAACTGGATTGATTCCAAGGTGCTGTACAGGATCGCACTGACTAGTGCAAGAACCAACAGCACTATACCAATCAAGATCAAGGACGGCAGGACGCAATTGATGGACAAGGACATGGTGGTGAACAGTTTCGGGAGATCCTCAACCAGCCCAACCCCAGCTCGATGTTCAATTTTGATGACAGCACTGCACCTCTGTAGCTGAACGTCAACCTGGGAAAAATTGCAAGATCAGGGGTCCAAGGAGCCTGAAGAACAACAAGGCACCTGGGTTTGATGAGATACTAGCAGAACAAGTGAAATATGGCAAAGACACCATCATAACAGAGCTCATGGACCTGTTCAACAAGATCTGGACTGTGGAGGATGTCACGGATGAACGGAAGTGAGGTTTAATCGTCAAGCTGCCAAAGAAAGGGAAACTCAGCGACTGCAACAAATAGAGGGGCATTAACACTGCTGTCAGTACCTGGCAAGGTCTTCAGCAAGATGCTCTCAACAGATTGAAAGCAGAGGTAGACTGTACTCTTCGTGAAGAAGACGCAGGTATCCAGGATGGCAGATCATGCTGCGAGAAGATCTTTATGCTCAGGAACATCATACAGCAGCACCTAGAATATCAGAAGCCACTTGTTATCAACTTCATTGATTTTAAGAAGGCCTTCAACAGCATCCATCGGTAGTCCCTCTAGTATATCACAAAACAGTATGGCATACTGGAGCGGTATATTAACACCTTCAAATTCTCATACCGCAACTCCAGCTGCTGCGTCAAGACTAGAACAGGTACCACGGACTCCTTCAACATCACCACAGGGGTATGGCAAGGTTGCATACTCTCTCAATTCCTTTTCCTCTTGGTTCATGATTTCATCATGAGGGAGGCAATGGTGGGTGCAGACTTTGGCATCCCATGCCAACACCACCAGTTGATGGATTTCGCAGATGACATCGCCTTGCTGGCTGAAGAATTGCTTGTGCTTCAAGACATAACCTCTAGTCTTGAGAGTAGCAGTGCCAACGTTGGTCTACACATCAGCTGCGAGAAGACCAAGATAATGATGACTGGATGGCAACAAGGCCCTCTCATCACCATCGAAGAACAGAACATCGAGGACATCGACCACTTCCTATACTTAGGAAGCAACATCTCCAGGGAGGGTGATGCAGAGGTCGATGTCCCACAAAAATCGACAATGTAGCATCGATTATCCAGCAGCTCCACAGGGTCTGGGCATCAACTTGGCCTTGAAGCTGTGGCTCTACACATCCATAGTAGTAGCAACTGCAATCTATGCCAGTGAGACATGGAAAAGAACAGCAAAGGTGTCATGTAAGTTGGATATTTTTCACCAGCAGTGCGTACGCAAGATCCTAGGCATCACATGGAGACACAGCATCACCAACAAATGATTGGTAGAGAGGACTGATCAGGTGTACCGGTGGGACATTGTGATGGAGACGCGACTAAGCCTGGTAGGACATGTATTTCACCTTCCAGACATATGTCCCAACAGAGTGGAAGTAGAATGGACACCATCAGAAAGAAGTAAAAGGCAGGGACGACGAAAGACGACCTAGTGATGTACATTTAAGGAGGACCTCACCTGGGCTGCAGTGAAAAAGATTGGAATGGACAGGGGCCAGTGGCGGAGACTTGCTGCTCAGTGGCCCTCATTTAAAACAGGCAGACTCTGATTGGTCAAGGATTTGCCCTGTGGAATGAACCAGCAAATGGTTTAGACGAAACAGGTGCAATGTGCGTGCATGTACTTTCTGTCTGAAAAGAACAGGGCCTTGTGTATTAATATATGTAGCTTCTAGTACATGCGAATGCACCACGCTGACAGCCTGACAACCTTAAATTGGTTGTCGGCGTTATTTTTAGCACACTGCGGATTATTTAGCAAATGCTGTCCAATCACAGAATCACATCTAATGTTGGACACTGTGTTTTGAGTTTGGCCAGCATTTGCTAAATAATCCTCAGTGTGCTAAAAATACGTTGACAATCAATTTAAAATTGTCAGTCGGGCTCGCAATGTGGTGCATTTGCGTGTACTGGAAACTACATATATTAATACACAGGGGGCCTGTGTATTGCAGACAGAAAGTGCATGTACACACATTGGCGCCTGTTTCAGCCATACAAAATAAGCGATAGCCATTCACTGGTTCATTCCTCAGGCAATGCCTTGACCCATCAAAGTCAAGCTGCCTGGTTTAAATTTCAAACAATGCTTGGCAGTTAACTGTCAGTCGCCATTAACTGCTGCATTCTCCATGGCAATGCCTCTACCAATCAGAGTCCACTTGCCAAACAATCAGCACTTTCATCTCATACAGTCTAGAGTTATTGCTTCCCCTGACATTGGTATTCTTGCGATTGTCCTGATGAGTGCCAGACGAAAAGTTCCGACAGAATGTCTTTTCAGCAATACTCAAGTTCTGTACCACCAAACGACCATTTGTATATCCTAACAATTATTTCACTCGCTTATGCTGATTTAGCTGTTCTTAGACAGAAAAACAGCCGGGTACCACTACGTGCTTCATCAACCCTGGGACAGGGAGAGAAAAAGTCTACCACTGCTCCTTCCCCTGATCGTCATCCACTGACTTACGCTCGCAAGTACGCAGGTATGAACGTTAAGAAATAGACTTTGTTATAATACGGCAGGTGGTAATTGCCGGGCTGTTGAAATCACAATGGGAAACTTGGTCAAGCTATCACAGCAATTTGCAATTTGTATTTTCATTACCAGAAGGAATGTGTACTGAAAGGTACGTGTACTGAAGTCAGAAGTAAAGGTTCCACTACCACTTTTGGAGATAGTAAATATTAAATTAAAACCTTTACTAACAAAATAAAAGAAAGCTTAAACCGACAGGATTACAGTTATACAGTTAAGTTTAGTCACAACATTTCCCAAAAGATTTCTACTTAGCTAGACTCATAAGTAAACACCCCTTTCAAGGCAACAGTCCCTATAGATTCTTTAGCATTAAAATATCCAGTAATATTACTGCAAGGCACACACTGTTGCTGTAGGGGAGGTATCTCACAGGGTTTCTTTCTCCCTCTCACTCGACAATGGAAATCCAAGGCGTGTAACAAAACCTTGCTTTCTGGAACCAGACACTTCTCTGAGGTGGCTAGAAGTTGCTTCCTTTACATGTCTGTCTTCGCACAGCAGTCTTGAAGATCTCACATGGCCGCATACCCCATACAGCTTTCAACCTTTCCTTAAATATGTTTTTCCTCTTTCATCTTCAAATTCATTGTTCTCAACATTTTTCGAAAGTTACCATTCCCAGAATATAAAAATCTTTCATGAAGTCTTTACGGCTACCACTTTCAGGAAAAGGAAACTTAATAATTTTGCTTTATTTAGTTATGATATTTGCCTGTTGTAAAACTCCCTTTTCTTTCTCTTTGAAACTCAACAGCTCATTTTCTCCTAATACAAATTCCTATTCATGTTGTATTTCCATGTATCCATCTTAACTTGTCCATCTTCACTTCAAAAACGGCTGCTTTTACACCTAATCCTTTGATGATTTAAAGCTTGCAGTCTGACAATCTTCAGTTTAATTAAATTAGTCTCACACACACAAACGTACACACAGTCCCCAAAAGCCTGCTTCACAGTATCGCGCAGTAATATTGGAAAAAATGATATTTTCTTTGCACCTCCATCCTTATGGGAAAATGAACCGTCATAATTCTAAAAGACAGTTTCATTTTCTCAACCCATTTCACATTACTTACTATTCTTATTTGTATACACAAAACTATTACACTACCAGGTACATGCATTAACATGACAATATACACAAGACCATTGCATCGACAGAGGTCATTTCAGTCCGGTGTCCATGTTTCAAATGTCCAACTTCTTTGAAGTTTAAACTCTTGACGACACATCTGCCATTAAATTTTCTCATTCAGCCACATGTATAATTTGTAAATTAAGCGGTTGCAGTAATAAGCTCCATCTGAACAAAATAGCATTCTGGTTTCAAAATTTTTCTAGAAATTTTAAAGGATTGTGGTCTGTATAAATAATGGCTTCTGAAGAATTGCTTGCAAGATAAACCCCGAAATACTGCAATGCTAACACCAGTCTTGGAGTCCCTTTTTCAATGGTTGAATATCTTTTCTGAAATGTATTCAGCTTCCATGAAAAATATCCTCCCAGTTTTTCAATTCTTCTTTCATCTTCTTATAACACAACACCAATGCCCACATCACTTGCGTCAATAGCCAACTTAAATCGCTTGGCATAACTAAATGCTGCCAAAACTAGTATAGTAGTCAACACAGTTTATAAACTGTCAAATGCATCCTGACAAGCCTGAGTCCATTGAAATTTCTTCGTTTTTTTATAGTAATTCAGTCAATGGAGCAAACACATTGCCAAAATTTGGTACAAACTTCTGATTAAATCCACTCATGCCTAAAAATCTTAAAAGTTCCTGTTTTGTTGTAGGCACTGGGAAATTCATGATGGCTTTTACTATCTGGTGGGGCCACCTGACCATGTCCAACCGTGTGGCCTAAATATGTAACTTGCGCTATCGCAAATTCACTCTTAGCCAAGTTCACCACCAAATTAGTGTCAAACGGTTCTTTTCGATGTTGAAAATGCTCCTCCCACGTTTGACTGAAAACTACCAAGTCGTCAATATAAACAGCACAATTGCTCAGTCCTGAAATTACTTTGCTTGTCAGTCTTTGAAATGTTGCTGGTGCATTCTTCATACCAAATGGCATATCTTTGAACTGATATGGTCTATCTGGCATTACAAAAACTGATATCTCTTTCACTCTTTCCGATAAGAGTACTTGCAAATATCCTCACAGTATCACATTTAAATTCTTAAGCACTTCTTCATTGTCCAAATTAATTAGAGGAAAGTCAATTTCAGAATCCTTCATTTCTAACCTCTTTTTCCTTATCTACCACTGCTAATACCTCCTTTTGGTTATCTTCCCTGTTAAAGTACATTATAAGCATATAAATGACACAGCCTCTGGATCTTTCTTCTATCTGGGGTATTTATTAAATAATTTACTTCACTCAGTGTCTTTCAATCCGGTAAAGCCCACTAAACTTGTCTTTAGTGGTACACCTGACACAGGCAACAAGACTAACACCTTCTCTCCAGCAACAAAATTACGAGCTTTTGCCCTTTTATCTGCACTTGTCTTCATTAACCTGCTGTGATATCTTTAAACGTTCCTTAGCTAACTCACATGCTCTGTTCAATCATTCTCTGAACTTTGTCACATAATCCAGGAGAGTAGTTTCCGATCTTTGACCCACTAGTTTCTCCTGAATCAACTTAAGTGGTCCTCTTACTTCATGACCATAGACTAATTCAAAAGGACTAAACCCTGTTGATTCATTAGGGGCATCCCTAATAGCAAATAACAAGAATGGAATCCCTCAATCTTATCCTGTGGGTAGTCTTGACTAGATGATCTCATCATGGTCTTTAAAACTTGATGCCATCCCTCTAAAGCACCTTGTGATTCAGGGTGATAAACTGAGGGCTTCAACTGCTTTATTCCGAGGCTGTTCATTATTTCCTAAAACAGCTGTGACATGAAACTCGAACCCTGATCCAACTGTATTTCTTTTGATAACTCATTTCTTGTAAAGAATTTGGTCAACTCCTCTGCAATCTTCTTTGCTGTAATATTTCGTAAAGGTATCACTTCCGGAAATCTAGCAGACGCATCCATGGTTGTCAGCAAATACTAATTTTCACAATGGGTCTTAGGGAGGGACCCTACACAATTAATCAGGACCCTGGTAAAAGGTTCCTAAGATGCTGGAATCAGAATTAAAGGTGCAGGCTTAATTACTGCTTGAGGTTTCCCTATCACTTGACATGTGTGACACGTTCGACAGAATTTGACTTCACCATTATGCAGTCCAGGCCAATGGAAATTTTTTTTGTATTTTTACCCGTTTTCCTAATTCCTAAATGTCCAGCTATTGGAATTTCATGAGCTACTCTCAATATTTCATTTCTGTATCCAGATGGTATTGCTATTTGATGTACTACTTTTCATCTGCCAGAACATGAGGAAGTCTCTGCTTCCTCATTAACGCATTACCTTTAAGGTAATAACACTCTGGAATATATTCTGCCTCCGTTGCTGAATAAACTGACTGGTATAACTGCTTTATTTGTGGATCGTTCTGCTGTGACTCTACTAATTTCACTGAACTAAACACTTCAGCTTCATTCTCGCCAACCTTTTCTTCCTGAACAAACTTTTCAAAGACAGATCCAGCTAACTGGATGTCAGCATTCTTCCCGTCTTTTAGGTTCTTCTTCTTCCTGTTTCAACCTGAGAGTCTGCGATCTCATTACTACACAATCTGGAAACAATCCAGGATGCTCTTTCTGCAACACCTCTATTGATTGCATCTCTACAGGTGACTCGACCACTGTAGGCATCACCAAAATCTGTGACCCAGCTAAATCATTTCCTAGGATAAATTGAATCCTGCAATGGGCAATTTTTCCACCTCATCAGTTTTCTACCTACTTTTTAAATTTACCTTACACAATAGAATGTGTTTAGCGTATCTATGATTCCCACTTATTAATACTCTTTCCTGCAAAACCCTCTCTGGACAACAAATACCACTATCCCATAACATTAAGGACTGACTAGCCCCGGTGTCCCTTAAAATTTTGGTGTCCTTGCTTGCTCCACCCTGTACACATGGATAGACTTTTCCTTCATATATAAAATATTTAAACATCTCTGTAATCTGCCCTTCAGAACTCCCTTGGGTAAGCTGTGAACACACTCCCACCTCTCTAGCTACCACTGATTCTTCCTGCTCCACCTTTACACAAACCACTGGTTTTTCTTGCCTCTAGATCTCCGAACCCACAGTATTCTTATTTCCAGAACTTTTCTGAGTCCCAATTACTGCAATAGGTTTTCCCTGTAACCTCCAACACATTGACTTTGTGTATCCGACCTTATTACAATGGAAACATTTAAGTCTCCAAATGTCACTTCTACTCTGAGTAGTCTGAGGAGAAATTTCCTGATAATTCCCAGCTGTCCCTTCTCTTCTCTGACTACCTTTCTCCTTCCCACCTTCTATCCTTCTCGGATTTAAAGGGGTGACAGAAAAAAAAGTTTTGATCTATGGGCCAGCTCATAATCATCAGCTATCTCTGCTGCTAGCCTAGCCGTTTTAACCCTCTGTTCTTCCACATGGGTTCTAACTACTGAAGGAAGTGAACCTTTAAACTATTCCAAAAGAACACGCTCTACCTACCAACCTACTCTGTAAAAGCAATGTCGAGATTTCTTCTAGCTATTTCATTTGCTTAGCTATCTTCTCAAATAAAATAAAGAATGCCTCTACAACCATTTCCTGAAACTTCGGAAGAGCCTGCACTAGGTTTTGGGTTGAAGGAGGTCGTTTCACCATCAGAACCTTCCTCAACATCTAAGATCTGTTTTTTTTTAAAACCCAACCTTTTAAGCTAGTATTTCCTTTCTCTCACACAAACAAAAATTGCTGGAAAAACTCAGCAGGTTTAACAGTACTTGTGGAGAGAAAGGCAGAGTTTAACGTTTCGAGTCCGTATAACTCTCATTCAGAACTAAAGAGAAGTAAAAATGTGGTGAAATATATACTAATTAAGGGGAGTGGGGCAGGTGAAGCTGGATAGAAGGCCAGTGATAGTAACATTAACTCTGTGTTTCTCTGCACAGATGCTGTTAGACCTGCTGAGTTTTTCCAACAATTTTTCTTTTTGTTTCAGATTTCCAGCACCCGCAGTATTTTGCTTTTATCTATTCTCTTTCTCTCTCCTCCATTGCTGATTTCTCCAGTTCTCTTTCTTGTCTTCTTTCTCACTCATCTTTGTGCTTGCTCCCTTTGAAATGCTTCTCTTTTCTTTTTCTTTCCCTCCAGTTCAAGTTCTTTCATTTTCAACTCTTCATTTATCTCCTAATGTAAATTCCTATTCCCATTGTATTTATATGTATCCCATCTTAGCTTGTCCATCTCCACTTCAAAAATGCCTGCTTTTACACCTAACCCTTTAATGATTTAAACCTTCAATCTGACTGTCTTCCGTTTAATTAAATTAATCGCACACACATACAAATGTAAGCACAGCACCCACAAGCCTGCTTCACAGTATCCCATAGTAAAATTGGAAAAAAATGATATTTTATTTACATCTTGTAGTGGGGAATAAGGTTGCCAACCCTCCAGGATTGCCTGGAAACTCCAGGATTTAAAAACTAGTCTCCTGGGTGCTGTTACAAGTAACCAGGGAGAAAAATCTTAGGGCTATTAAAACAAACTGTGTTGTTCACTAGTTATAAAAATTTTAACATGGAAAGAAAGGCTGTTTGACAAACAGTTAAAAATTATTTAATTGGGTAATGGTGACTCTATTCATTATCCAATTAGCATAGGAAGGTAATGCACCATGATGTTGGGCATGACAGGTTACCAACAACGAGAATGTGGAGGCAAGTGATGAAACCTCCAGGAATATGTTCAACCAGAGTTGGCAACCCAATTGGGGAATAACTTGCTGACATTCAATTTAGGTTCAAAACATGAAAAACAATCACTTAAGCAAGGGAACATAAAGTTTACAGCGCCTATAGAAGCATATTCCAGCACAGAACGCAAACAGAGAAAATTGGAGCAGGATAAAAAGGTAAAGCCAGAGAGAATTGTTTTGAAGAAGTCACAAAACAAAAGTTTGGCAGAAAGCAGGGCGGGGGAAGAGGATGAGGCAGGTGGTGGTGAAAGTCTCTAGTACTAGTCCACAGACAAGGTTCCTGTCATCTCTCTACTTGTCTTCCAGTCTCTAATTATTTGTCACTCTCTTAGGTTTCATTTTAGGTTGCCTTCCACCCTTTGTCTCCTTTCTTTCTATGTATGTTTTTCACACACTTTCATTGTCATCTCTACATTCATCTTTACTTATC
Source organism: Cetorhinus maximus (assembly GCF_964194155.1). Taxonomy (NCBI): domain Eukaryota; kingdom Metazoa; phylum Chordata; class Chondrichthyes; order Lamniformes; family Cetorhinidae; genus Cetorhinus; species Cetorhinus maximus. Next base: position 173,248,151 of record NC_135881.1, on the reverse strand, counting down.
TCCAACTTTCTCAATTTTTCTCCCTGCTTTTGTCAAAGTTGACAGACATTCCTTTCAAGTAAATTAATATTCCCTTTCTGTGACCTGCTTAGAGTTACTATGGCAACTCTGAGCACTGCTGCAAAGGTTTTTCCAGCAATAAAATCACTTACGAAAGTTTACCTGACATCATTGCAGGCTTTCTCCCCTGCTCATAATATTGAAGGATTTATTTTATAATTTAAGAAATTGAATTTAGTGGGTACTTACTGCCAGTAATTCTTACTGGAAACTCATTCCACAAAATTACGATTTTGAAAATACACTACTAAATTCTCATTTGTGACCTCAGTAGGACCTTAAATGTGGACACTGCTGGGTTCATTTTTTCCTTTAAAAAGAGCTTTCTTTGTTGTATTCAATCCCCTTCATGACCTCTCCCCTCCCTGTCTCTGTAATCTCCCCCAGCCCTAAATGCTCCAAGATCTCTGAGCTCTTCAGATTCCGATCTAATTTTCATTGCTAGACCACTGGCAATTAAGCTGTCAATTGCCTCGGCCCAAAGCTTTGGAATTCCCTCCCTAAACCTCGCCACCTCTCTTTCCTCCATTAAGTCATTCCATTAAAACCAGTGACCACACTTATGGTTGTCTGTCTAAAGGAGCTAGAGTTTGACAAGGTGGTAGGGGAGGACTGGAAGGCGGGCAAGCCAGCAAATGCACAAAGAGGAGTCTTTGGTTTATGTGATAGACATATTATGTGATAGACAAAAGGATTAAAGTGAGCAGAAGTTCTCACATCGACTAAGCTGCCATCCTTGAAGCAGTGCTGAACCATAGGGACTGACGACAGAGAGAGGGTCTTGCAGAAATTATTCATCAGAAAGATGCAAGGGGAGTTGGCAGCTGAGCTCCGTGAGCCTGACGCTGTCTATGATAATGGGGGCCACCTAATTAGAGGTGGGCAACAGCAACAGGGTGGAGAAGCTCCAGCGATAAAAGCAGTCATATGATACACCTGGAAGTAGGGGTGCCGGTTGAGGAGCAAGAGAGGCAAGAACACAACACCCATGGAATCAAAAGTACTGCCAAAGGATCAGTTTTCTGAGCATTTTGCATGAGCAGTGCCACTGACAGTTTTGCCTATCGAAGCAGATGCTGGTTGTGTAGCCTGCACTCCTGAAGAATTACTGAATGCCTCAAGGCTCAGGGGGACACCCTATACCAATTGCTGACAAGTTGACAGCAGCCTTGATCTTTATAGCCCCAGGCTCATCAGCTGTCTTAGGTGGAATCTCACAATCTGCAGCCCACCACTGCATATCTCAGTGTTAGATGCATTTTTTGTGAGGACAACTAACTTTGTTGCCTTCAACAGCTGCAGCCAGTCAGGCACAGAGGGCTTTTGGTTTTGCTTCAATGGCAGGATTTCCTCAGGCGAAGGGCATGATCAACTGCACACATGCTGCCATCAAAGGTCCATCATCTCAGCCTTGGGCTTCAATCAATTGGGTTTCCACTCAATAAACATTCAGCTCAACTGTGACCATCGTAAGTGCTTTCTTCAGGTTTACGCAAACTTTCCTGGCAGCTGTCATGATACATTCTTTAGGCAGTCAGAGATGCCGCGGCTGTTTTTCCACTGCACAGGCTCCATGGATGACTCCTGGTGGACAAGGGATGCCTCGTGAAGGGATAGCTGCTGACCCCAGTAGAAAACACTGCAATTGAGGCACAGGAAATACAATCTCAGTACAATGACCACCTTTGAGTAGGCCACTGGCCTCCTCAGGACGCAATTCCAGTGCCTTGACAGATCGGGAGTGCCTTGCAGTACTCCCCCACCAAGGTTTCCCATATTGTTGTTGTGGTCTGCTGCACTCTGCACAATATCGCCATCCAGAGAAATGCAACCGAAGGAAGTCAAGGGGGAAGAATGTGGAGGAAGGTCAGCTGGAATTCACTTCAATGTAACCCAGACATACATCTTGTGTGGAGACACAGTGACCATGATGGCAGGGAAACCAAGGAACCCCAGTCCAAGAATGCTTCTCTTGAGCTGGGCAGTTTCTATCAGACATTAATTCAATCTATAGGGGCCCTTCTACAGAGTACAAGGACAGATCCCTTCTGCTGGGAATCGCCATGCATGATGCAGCAAGTTATCTGCGAAACTACATGACCACGTGTCCCTCTCGGAGCTCATGCTCAGGCAGGACCTATGGATGATGTTGAAATCTCCCACATCATATTAGACGACAAATGCCACTGTTTCACCTCAATAAAATGCATTTATTTCACAAAGCCTTCATAACGAGGCATCCAGGTGAACTTCACGATGTTAACGGTATTTCTCTGCCTCCTGTGAAAGGTCCTACATGGTGCTCCCCCTGTGGCTGGAGCAGATGTGGAGATAGGCTGTTTGAGAGGGTGTCACAGTGGCTGAGATGGCCTTGGCACCCTTCCTAAAGTTTGTGGTGCGCGTAATGGCACTGTTATAGGCTGCATCAGCTGCATTTGTACAGGTACAGCCTTGTTCATGGGGGTGCGAGCCTGAATTGTACATCTCAGTCACAGGGCCAGGGGGAACCAGTTTCAGAAGATGGGGTGGGGTCCTCATCCCTTCTTCCCTCAGCAATATCATGACCCATGTACATGTCTACTCTTATCAGATGAGTGAGAAAACCTTATTGTGTCAATACAATTGACCAGTCAAGACTACAGAATGCATCAGACACACATGTTGATGCCAACATGCTGCTTCTGCATCCATTTGGTGGATTGTCGATCTGACTCTCCACCACACTTTCAAATGAGGAGCGCACATGCTCATATGCCTGAATCACTGTGATATTCATGTCCTGAATAGGTTCCTCCACTTTCATTGCCAAATGAGTGAGAACAACTTATTGTGTCATCAATGCAATTGACCAGTCAAGACTACAAAATGCATCAGACACACATGTTGATGCCAGCATGCTGCTTCTGCATCCATTTGGTGGATTGCCGCATTTGACTCTCCACCACACTTTCAATTGAGGAGCGCACACGCTCATATGCTTGAATCACTGTGATATTCGTGGCCTGAATAGGTTCCTCCATTTTCATTGCAAGGTACTGCATGGCTGTAAGAAACTCTGACGGATGTCCACACATTTCCCATTGCTGCTCCACTAGTACCTGCTTTGTGCATGGGCCTCCGAAGTTCTGCATCTCTGACCAGATAAACAAGGTTGGAACTGTACTCTGATGGGAACTGCCCATTCGGCGTTCTCTGCCTCCATTACCTGCTTCTGCTCATGTATCATGATGCTCACCTTGTGCCAACCATTTTAAATTTGCAATAGGCCCTTGTAGCTTCGTGCATCTGTGATCCACTATTTAAAGTGATGCTCCTGTCATTGCATTTGCTCAGTTCTTACCTTAACCGCATGCCAACCTTACATTGCTTTAATCACTTCCCACAGTTGAGGATTGGCAATAGGCAATGATCTCCTAGGTGTACCTAATCACTGCCTGTGTGGAGGTCCTCATGCTCAGAGGTGTGCCTTTTCTATAAGGTTCTGAGGGCTGACAGCTTGGCTTTGTTCCATACTCACCTTGCCAGAATGCACAAGGTCGATTAAGTGTTTTCAGCATTGAACCCAGATTCTGCTCACCATGCTGTGGCTGCTAACTTCTCTGGTGACCACCAGCCATGCCTCCTTTGTTTGCCTGGCAGGCATCCTACTGCTGCTCTCTGGAAAAATAATGTTGCGCCTGGCTCACACTATCTCCATCTTCACCTCCAGGGAAGCAGAGAACCTAGGGGCTGTCCTACTAAGGCAGGTTGCCATGTCCCTTCTCTGGTGCACTGTCCCCTCAGCACTGCTTTTGTCTGTCTACTTACACTTTGAAGACTGATGGCATCCTTTAAATGGGACCCACCACTTCCAGGTCCCACTTCCTACCCGCACTCACTGTCCTTGATGGGACGCATAGTGTAGAGGCAAATCTACAAATTGATTACCTTCTGAAAAAAACTGCCACTTGGTGCACTCCGATCTTCAACAGGATCGGGACCTGGAAATGGTTTGGATGTCGGTGTGCCACCAACATCTAGAAAGTCCAGTCCAACATCTCTATATGCCTTTGTGTCAAATTTCATTTGATTACACTATATATGCAAAAATATAAGCTGTTGGTATACAGGTTATTGTAACCTCTTCCACTATTATCCTGCATATATCCACTAACCTGCTACAAAAGCAGAAAAGTTACCTTTTCCCAAGTCCGAATGCCAGTCTGCAGCTGTTTGTATGAAGCTGCACAAGAAAGCAGCCGAACTGACCAACCAAATTTTTCTTCTCGAAGGCAACTAACAGGGCTTTGCTTATTAGCTGCTTCAACAGCCTGCCTGGCATCAGAAAATTATTTTGTGGGTAATTTTAAGTGAAAGCCTACAGTTCCATCACCACCTGTCAAAAATATACTTCAACAGGCTGTCCCACCACACTTGCCATGAAACACTATTCCAAAAGTGGTCAGCACATTTACTTTTCATATTAGTGGCCTACTGGAGTCAGGATTCAGCTTTGTATTCAACTGAACATTCCATAATTTACAACAATTCAACATAATGTCCATATTTGGATGCAAGCTAAGATTTTCTCTTTACAGCTTATTGTGTGGCATACATAGGTTGGAATGAGGTTACTGTTTTTGATTCTCCACAGGTATATGAACCATGAAAGTTTGTGTTCAGAATGCAACATGTCAGCCGAAGCACTAACAGAATAGGTGGATGACTTTGTCTGCAGATATTTGTACTGTTTTGGGGCTCGTTCCCCTTTCTCACACCGCCTGAAAACACAACAGCCATTTTCATAGAATTAACAGTACAGAAAGTGACCAACCAGCCCAACAAGTCTATGCTGGTGTTTATGCTCCACGAGTTTATGCTAACCCTACCCAAATTCATCTCATCCCATTCATACATTCTTCTATTCCTTTATTCCTCATGCACTTAGCTAGCTTCCCTTTAAATGTTTGATTCTATTTGCCTCAACCACTCCATATAAAAGTGTGCTTCAAATTCTCACCATCCACAAGTAAAGAAGCTTCTTCAGAATTTCTTATTAGACTTATTAGTGATTACCTTGTATTTATGCCCCACAAGTGGAAAGGTACTTTCTACGTCTACCCTTACAAACACTTCATATTTTTAAGGACCTCTTTCAAGTCACCTCTCAGTCTTCAATCACCTAAAGAAAAGAGCTCTAAACTGTTCAATCTTTCCTGATAGCTGTACCTGCTTAGTTCTGGTATTCTTCTTGTAAATATTCTTTGCAATTTTTTCAAGTGAAAGCTAAACTTGGAAAACTATCGATTTGATCACAAGTAGGGCTTTCCTTCAAATTTTTCTAAGGCAGGCTGTATTTTTGCAAGGAGAATGTATTACAGATAGTTCACCATGTAATTTCTCAGTAAAATTCAGCCAATCTTCTCAGAATGGTACATTAAGCTAATAATGTACAAATGGTCACTGGAGATCTATTACAATGAAAGTTTATGAACAATTAGTCAGCACACAAAACACAAATGACATTCATCTCCTTGAGGATGCGACTGTAATTGACTAACCTGTAAATGCTCCCATCATACTTTTAACGATACAGCTTTTACAAGAAAGACAGAGAAAAGAAGTGGTGAGAGCAATGAGGTGCAGAGTGATCCACCTTTATGAAGGACAAGCTTAAAAGAAATATAATTTTCCCATTTTAGCCTGAAGAATGTTGACAGGATAGCAATTACAATATGAGCATTTAATTTCATTTGGCTGATAACAGGAACAGCATTCACAACTTATTTTGATAAAAACTGCACTGATCTTTCAATCAGAATGCAAACCAAGCATAACAATTTTCACATTATATATTTGTTTCTACAGCATATGAGTTTGACTGTTCCAAGTAAATAGCCTTTTTAAAACCAGAAAGTAAATGTTTTAACTGTTTGCGTTTTGTACGTGCATCAATGCATTAGGAAAACACTGTTTTGTTAAGAAATCAATTTTTGTTCTTTCCATCAACTGTTACGAAGTTATCAAAAAAGAAATCAAGGCAACTTGCCTTCATATCTTCCCCTAATTGTGTTCCATTGACAGTCTGACTGAGAAAGGAAAGCAAGGAGGGAGAAAACCTACATCTGACCACTCAATAGTCATAGTATGCACGGTCACAGCAATGTGTTGTGCAATTTCAATACTTTAAACTCTTTTAGTAATTTGGTACATTCAATTAAAACTAACTACAAAATATAAAATAATGATGTACCAAAATGTGCACCATTGGCAATAAATCACCAATTTTGCCACGAACAATGTGCCAAAATAACCTCTTGTTCCCTCGTGAGGGCTGGCAGCCGCATTCTGCTCTCTCGACACAATGGTGCAAATACTTTCTCAAGATATGCATGAAAAAATATAAATTAATCAGCTGGCTGTTCCGTTAATAGTATGCACACTAGTTTTAAGAAACTTGCATTCATACGCTGTCTTAAAACAATTAATTGCTTTTGATAGATGTTATGTAGGCAAAAGCTATTAAATATTGCATTAATTCCTCATGTGAATGTTATACAAATAGCTCAAAGCAATAAATTACCGAACTAGATGTGCCCATCTTTGCTACTAGGAAAAGAAATAAAAACCACATTTAAAATATAAATATTCAGTTTGTACAACAACTGTGATATCAAGTATTTAAACCTTTATTTGATAAGGGGATTTATTTGTTGCAATGATTCTAAGCCCAGGGAGCAGCTCTGCACTCCCAAAGTTATGTAGAAGGGCAAGGGCAGTAAGTGCATGGGAATGCCATCAACATAAAGTTATACTCAATCCTGACTTGGACATATATCAATGCATCTGCATCGAGGTCAAAACTCTTGAGCTCCCTAACTAACATCATTGTGAGAGCACCTTCACCACATGTAACTATAATGATTCAAGAGCGAGGCTCACCAGTGCCTTCTCTTTGGAAACAAGGAATGGGCAACACATGTTAGCATTCCTACCAGCTTCCATAACCCCAGATATATAGTTTTATATCCATTTTATTTATAACTATTTATATCATATATCCCCAGATTTATATAGATGGAAAACTACTTTTAATACTTTCTATTTGTATATAGCAGAATGGAAACAGGGTTACAGGGACATTTACTATTCCAACTTATTTTATCAATTATTTTAATCCCCTGGATAAATATCACCTATTGTTTGCTATGTAATGTATTGCTTGTCATTCAAGCAATGTCCAGGCCGATTTTGGTTGAAGTAGGAAATCCAAAATTAAACTTTTTCCTTCGCAATTTAATATGGGAGCTAACTTATTTTTACACCCTGCAAGGACAGCTGTTGCACATTTGTGTCCTTGTTACTTACTTTTTAAATTCTTTCACAGGACATGAGTGTCGCTGGCTAGGCCAGCGATTTTACTGCCCATCCTTAATTGCCCTTGAGGTGGTGGTGGCAGTCATCCGCCTTCTTGAACCGCTGCAGTCCATGTGGTGTAGGTACATCCAGAGTGCTGTTACTACTTCCCAATAAATGATTATGCATGCTGCCACAAAAAACACAAAACAGCTCCATTATGAAAAAAGGACTCCAAATCTCTATGGTGAAATTCTGAATCTTGGTTAGATTTGGACAGCAGGGGTGCTTTGCCGAAAATATAAACTGTAGTACTGAATGTTCAGCTGGTGAACTTACAAGCTGGCAAATTAATCTAATAATTGCATGCCACATCACCATCTGGTGAAGTACATGGCACAATGGAAATTTAATTGAGTTTTCATATGGTAAAGGGATGAGATTTTACTCATTTTGACACTTCCGACTCTACTAACATTCCTACAAGGTGAAGTAATAAAGATAATCTGTCAAAACTGGAGTCAATGGGAATCGGGTAAAAACTCTCCACTGGCTGGAGTCATACCTAGCACAAAGGAAGATGTTTGTGGTTGTTGGAGGTCAGTCATCTCAGCTCCAGCACATCACTGCAGGTGTTCCTCAGGGTAGTGTCCTTGGCCCAACCATCTTCAACTGCTTCATCAATGGCCTTTCTTCCATAAGGTCAGAAGTGGGGATGTTTGTTGATGATTGCACAATGTTCAGCACCATTCACGACTCCACAGATGCTGAAGCAGTCCATGTCCAAATGCAGCAAGACCTGGACAATATCCAGGCTTGTGCTGACAAGTGGCAAGTAACATTCACGCCTCACAAGTGTCAGGCAATGACCATCTCCAACAACGTTCAATGGCATTACCATCACTGAAACCCCCACTATCAACATCCTGGGGGTTACCATTGACCAGAAGCTGAACTGGACTAGCCATATAAATATTGTGGCTACAAGAGCAGGTCAGAGGCTAGGAATCGTGTGACAAGTAACCCACCTCCTGACTCCTACAAGGTACAAGTCATGAGTGTGATGGAATACTCCCTACTTGCCTGGATGAGTGCAGCTCCCACAACACCCAAGAAGCTTGACGCCATACAGGACAAAGAATCCCACTTGATTGGCTCCACATTCACAAACGTTCACTCCCTCCACCACCGACGCACAGTAGCAGCAGTGTGTACCATGTATAAGATGCACTGCAGGAATTTACCAAGGCTCCTTAGACAGTACCTTCCAAATCCATGACCGCTACCATCCAGAAGGACGAGGGCAGCAGATATATGGGAACACCACCACCTGGAAGTTCCCCTCAAAGCCACACACCATCCTGACTTAGAAATATATCGCCATTCCTTCACTGTCGCTGGGTCAAAATCCTGGAACCCCCTTCCTAACAGCACTGTGGATGTACCTACACCACATGGACTGCAGCGGTTCAAGAAGGCATTCCACCCCCCCCCCCCCCACTCTTTCTGAAGGGCAACTAGGGATGGGCAATAAATGCTGGCCCAGCCAGCGAAGCCCACATCCTGTGAATGAATATAAAAAATAAATAAATAAATCCTGCATGAACTTCTCTGCTTATGCTGGAGGAAGGGGGCAGTGCACCAGGATATGCATCATGTCAAGGTTGTGACCTTCTACAAGAACAAGGACGACCACAGCGATTACAACAACTATCGAGGTATCACTCTGCTGAGCACTGTGGTAGAGTATTTAAGTTTACCCCGAGTACCAGTGTGGTTTCAGGACGGCAAGATCTATAATTGGCATGATCTTCCCACTCCAGCAGCTGCAAGAGAAATGCCCTGAACAAAGGAGACCACTGTATAATGCCTTCGCCAACCTCACCAAGGCATTTGATCATGTGAGCACAGGGGGTCTATTTAAGCTGCTGAAGAAAATTGGCTGCCCACCAAAGTTCCACTTTACACAATGACATGAGGTCAGCAATGATGGGGCAACATTGGAACCCTTCAAGATCCTAGTAGTGTAAAACAAGCTGCATTCTGGCGCCACCACTTGTTGGCATATTCTCCTCTTTGTTGCTGCCATATGGCTTCAGTTCATCAGATACCAGATCTAACAAAAAGCCGTTCAGCCTTGCCTGTCTGAGATCTAAGGCAAAAGTGGGCCAAGTCTTCATCAGGGAATTGCTCCATGCTAAAGATGTCACACCAGCATTGCATATCAAGGAACACCTCCAATGGCAAAAAGACAGAATTGTTTTTATTCTTTCATGTGGTGTGGACCTCACTGGTTAGGCCATCATTTATTGCCCATCCCTAATTGCCCTTGAGAAGGTGGTGATGAGCTGCCTGCTTGAACCGCTGCAATCCATATGGTGTAGCTTCTAGATTCTCTCAGGTCCATAGAGTCCGGCTTGTCCATCGGCAGCAGGAAGACAAGTGTCATGGTCCAGAATGTTGCCATATTGCTATCAATCACCATTGACAATGTGATGCTGGAGGTTGTTGATAGCTTCAAATATCTAGGCTCCACAATCACTAGCAATCTGTCACTTGATACTTAAATCAACACTTGCATTGCAAAGGTTACAGCTGTTAAATTCAAGCTGAGTAAGAGAGCATGAAAGAACAGCAACCTGATCAAGAACACCAAACTTCAAGTCTACGAAGCCTGTGTCCTCAGTGCATTTCTCCACTGTAGTGAGATTTGGATGACATGTGTTAGACAGGAGAAAAGGCTGAACAGTTTTCACTTTCGCTGCCTCAGACCTTGGCATCTTATAAGATGAGCTCCTAACCTAATTATGTGCCTTTATTAAAGGCTGCCTATTCCCATCTCCATTACATCACCACATTTCATGCCTTCATTACCTCTAGACTTGATTATTCCAACACAGTCCTGGTGGTCTCCCATATTCTGGTTTCTATGAAATTTGAGGTCTTCCAGAACTCTGCTGTCTGTGTCTTAACTCTCAATAAGTCCCATTCCCCTACCACCCATGCTCACTGACCTACATTGATTCCCAGTCAAGCAACATCTTGATTTTAAAGTTCTCATCCTTGTTTTCAAATCCCTCCATGGCCTCACCACTCCCTATCTCTATAATCTCCTACAGCCCCACAACTCTCAAAGATATGTATACTCCTTAATTCTGGACTCTTGTACATCCGCAGTTTTAATCACTCCATCATTGGTGCCTTCAGTTGCTCAGGATCCAAGCTCTGGAATACTCTCCATACACAGCTCCACCTTGCTATCCTCCATTAAGACACTTCTTAAAACTTACTTTTTTGATCAAGATTTTGGGCATTTGTCCTAATATCTGCTTATGTAACTCAGTGTCATTTTTTTTAAACAATGCTCCTGTGAAGCATCTAGGGATGTTTCATTACGTTAAAGGTGTTATATAAATATGTTGTTCTTTAACTCTTGATGGCACAAGAACGCCAACTCAGAGGGCTTGGAGTGTGCTAATACCATCAGAGTACACTCATTACTAAGCCAACGTCATCTGGGATGGTCCAATCATGTTCACCAGATACATGACGACCACATACCCAAAGGCCTTCTGTACAGTGAAATGGCCACTGGGTCATGACCTGCTGGACATCCATACTTCCGCTACAAGGACACCAGCAAGTGAGATATGAAGATATGGACATCGACACAGAAAACTAAAAGTCAACCGCCAACAGCTGCAACCTCTGGAGGCTCACTGGATGGATATGGGAAGAGATGAGAAGAAACAGAAAGAAAACAGAAAGTTGAGCTGGCTGAGAAGAGGGCCCAGAGAAATCAGAGGCCAGTGTATCCTGCATCTTGTCAGCCCATTACCTTGATCTGCAGCAAATGTGGCAGAGACTGCAATGCCAGAGTGAGGCTCCTGAAGCATACTCGGCCACATTTAACACAGAATTGATCATCAAGATGCAAACCATCATCTCAAAAGACACACTGCTGACAGGAATTCCTTATGTACTGGGTTTCTTAAACTACTTCAAAATGGCAATGTAAATGTGAAAATTAATTCAGAATCCCTGAGCTGGGGAGGGGCGCGGGGCGGTGGGTGGCAATCAACCAGCGATCCTGCTCTTAATCACAATTTAACAATCTCTGCTGGAGAGTACAGGTGTGAATGTTAGTAACATCAGGGTCAAGGCCACATGTGATTATACAAATCGTCAAATAGCCTGCTGGCACATGATGAATGGCCACATGGATGAGATATTAAAGGGTTACCAATGCCAGTGGATCTACATTCCAGAGTGAGTGGTCATCTTCAGAAAGAAATGAACAAAATTGAAAGAAAATATACTTAAAATGTTTTGAGGCAGAACCAATGTACCATTAAAGTACATTTCAATTTTACTTTGTTATTCTGTGACACATTGCATTAAAGAGGTCAACCAGAAAACAAGCACCACAATAAACATGAAAGAGGTTGTAAGAACTACTTGTGATATAGCTGCCATTTTACAAATCATTCTCTTTGTATATTCTATATTTACATTCAAATTGGAACAAGATCAGGGCACTGGAATTTTTTGTTAAAATTGAAACTTAGCTAAATGTTTATTCGGCTCATTTTTGGGACTGAGCACCTACAGAGTACAGTAAAGCAAATTCTCTCTGGAGTAAACCCACAGATGGGACGTGGATGCAGGCAATCAGTTTCTCACTTATACAGAAAAATTGCATCTGCACTTACTCTTGGTATCTGAAAAGCTCAATACATGCAAACTTGAACACGATCATTAGTGCCCAGTTACTTAGAAAACAATCAAGCTATTCAATATACCACTCAGGCTGTCTACAGAACAGGAAGCCAGAGTCATTGAAAAGAAAAACAGACTTGCATTTGTACAGCACTTTTCATGACTGCTGGACATCGCAAAGCAATTCACAGCCAATGAAGTACTTTTGACGATAAAAGCAAAAAACTGTGGATGCTGGAAATCCGAAGAGAAAAAAAAATACTTGGAAAAACTCAGCAGGTCTGACAGCATCTGTGGAGAGGAATACAGCTAACGTTTTGAGTCCGTATGACTCTTCACCAGTACTTTTGAAGTGTGGTCACTGTTTTAATGTAGGGAACATAGCAGTCAATATGTGCACAACAAAGTTTCACCTATAACAATGACCAGATAATCTATTTTTTTTGACTGAGAGATAAATATTGGCCAGCACATCAGGGATAACTCCCCTGCTCTTCGAAATAGTGCCATGGAATCTTTTACATCCACCCAAGCAGGCAGGTAGGGCCTCAGTTTAACATCTCATCATCCTAAAAACAGCAGCTCCAACAGTACAGTGCTCCCTCAGTGTTACAACAGAAGTGTCAGCCTTGATTTTTGTACTCAAGCCATGGAATGGCTTTTGAACACAGAACCTTGTGACTCAGAAACAAGGATCTGGTAAATCTGGTAATCAAGATGAGGGGGCAAAGGGACTGAAGTTTGTGCTCACTCTGCAGATGGTATAATGAATTAAAAATCTGTTCATCTGCTTAGTGGGAAAGAAATTGGGTCTCCTTCAAAGGAACAGCAACTGGCGTTTATTATATCCACAGTGCTGTTAAGGAGGGAGTTCCAGGATTTTGACCCAGCAACATTGAAGGAATGGCGATATAGTTCCAAGTCAGGGTGGCGTGTGACTTGAGAGGAAACTTGCAGGGAGTAGTGTTCCTGTGCATCTACCCATGTCCTTCCAGCTGGTAGAAGTGGCGGATCTGGAAGTTGTTGTCAAAGGAGCATGGACGAGTCAGTGCAGTACAATTTATAGATGTCATACGCTGCCGCCAATGGAGGGAATGAATGTTTAAGGGGATGGATATGGTTTTGATCAAGTGGGTTAATTTGTCCTCGACGGTGTCAAGCTGCACTCATTTAGACAACTGGAGAGTATTCCATCACACTCTTGACTTGTGCCTTGTAGATGGTGGGCAAGCTTTGGGGAGTCAGCAAGTGAATTACTTGCTGCAGAATTCCCAGTCTCTGAACTGCCCTTGTAGCCAAAGTATTTGTATGACTTATCCAGTTAAATTTCTGGTCAATGGTCACCCCTCATCCTGGATGTGAATGGTGGTGGATTAATTAATGGGAATGCTGTTGAATGTCAAGTTGAGATGGTCAGATTCTCTCTTTTGAAGATGGTCACTGCCTGTCATTTGTATGGTGCAAAAGTTACGTACCACTTATTAGCTCGAGCTTGAATGTTGTCTAAGTCTTATTGTATAAGGGCATGAACTACTTCATTATCTGAGGAATTGAGAATGGTACTGAACAATGTGCAGTGAACATCCTCACTTCTGACCTTAAGGTTTGGGGAAAGACATTGATGAAATAGCTAGAGATGGTTGGACCTAGGACACTGCCCTGAGGAACACCTGCAGTGATGTACAGAGGCCAAGATGATTGATCTCCAACTACAATCATCCTCCTTTGTGCTAGGTATAACTCCAACCGGTGGAGAGTTACTCCCAATTCTCCTGGACTTGAGTTTTGTTAGAGTTCCTTGATGCCTTATTCAGTCAGACATCTTAATGTCAAGGTCAGTCACTATCACCTCACCTCTGGAATTCAGTTCTTTGCCCATGCTTGGACCAAAGTTGTAATGAGGTCTGGGGATGAGTGGCCCTGGCAGAGCCCAAACTGAGCGTTGGTGAAGCTATTGCTGAGTAAATACTGTGTGATTGCACAATTGATGGCACCTTCCATTACTTTGCTGATGATCGAGAGTAGACTGATGGGGTGGTAATTGGCCAGGTCAGATTGTCCTTTTTGTGGACAGGACATACTGCAGCAATTTTTCACATTGCAGAATAGATGCCAGTGTAACAGCTGTTCTGGAACAGCTTGGCTGGAGGCCTGGCTAATTTTGGAGCACAACTCTTCGGTACTGCAGCCAGAAGTTGTCAGGACCCATAGCCTTTGCTTTATTCAGTACATTTAGCCATTTCTTGGTATCATGTGGAGTGAATAATATTGGCTGAAGACTGGCAACTATGATGATGAGGACCTCAGGAGGAGGCTGATATGGATCATCTACTCTGCACTTCTGGCTCAGGATGGTGGCAAATGCTTCAGCCTTGTCATTTGCACTACTGTGCGCCTTGATTATTCAGGATAGGGATGTTTGTAGAGCCTCCTCTTCCAGTTTGTTGTTTAACTGCCCACTATCATTCACAACTGGATGTGGCATAACTGGATGTGGCATAACTGGATGTGGCAGGGCTGCAGAGTTTTGACCTGATTTGTTGGATGTGGGATCACTTAGCTCTGTCCTTTGAGCACAAAGATGAGAATTTTAAAGTGGAGGTATTGCTGGATCAGAAGAGGTAGGGCAGCAAATGCATGGATAATGGGTGGACAGGATTTGTTGCATGTTAGGATATGGGCTTCCAGCTTTTAGATGCGTTTTAAGTTATAGGCCAGGGTTTTCCCATCGGCAAGTGGGGGGCGGGGCCTGCTCGCCGATGCGTAAAATGACGCGCAGTGATGTTGGGTGGAACTCCCGTCACCACGCCCCATTTAAATTTTCAGGTAGGCGGGGGCACAGCAAAATCAGCTGTGCGCCCGCCGGCTTGTCAATGGCCAACTGAGGTCATTGACAGAGTCATTAAAGTAATTAATGGACCTGCCCATCCAACCTTATGGTTGGCGGGCAGGCCAGGAGCCCTGGCGGGCATCAGAGAAAGCATGAAACCTCATCCATGGGCGGGATGAGCTTTCATGTAGGTTTTTAAAAATTTAATTAGTGTTTTTAAAAGTTATGGACATGTCCCAATTCATGTGACAGTGTCACATGAAGGGACATGTCAGGGAATTTTTTTTCTATTTTTAATATTTTTCAATGTGCAGCCAATCTCCCTGAGGCAGCACTTTGCCTCAGGGAGATGAGTGCGCTCTTTCACAAAAGAGCGCACTCTCAGGTTTAGGGATCCCCATCATCACACCCCCCCTCCCCCCCAACCTTCTCCCGCCCACACAGGTAGCGCATAACGCTTCCATGTGGATGTCACACTGGGCGGGCCTTAATTGGCCCGCTCACGAAAAATGGCAGCGCACCTCCGCACGCCCGCTCTTCAACTTCCACCCCGACGGGGGGAAAATTCTGCCCAGACTTGGCAGGCTTACCTACTTAATGAGGAAAAAACTGTTTGATTCTGAAGTACAAGTATATTTCAGCAGGAGTTTTTGTTAATTTGTTTGAATCACTGGTCAAGTGATCAAATAGATGGTCAGTGAGCAGGTTGTTACTAAGTAACTGCTGCTTGATAGCACTGTTGCTGACCCCTTCCATCACTTTACTGATGATCGAGAGTAGACTAACGGAGTGATAATTGTATGGTCAAATAGAACCCCCCAGAGCTGAAAGCAACTATATTTTGGATATCTAAGGCACAGTTAGAAGGGCAGTGAAGGATTATTCCACAGAAATTTTGAAACATTTACATTTTGGTCCAAATATAGCTTAAATTATCAGATTAGAGTAAGTACTACAATTCCATGTTGTTTCTCTGCTAAGAATGTGAGAGAAAGGGGAAATTGAGCTCTACTAGGCTACATCATCAAGATTCATTTGTGAAGAATGACCAATTGGGTCAAGTATCTAAGACAGCCGAGTGTTTGTGTAAATATACACCATCAAGGATTAAACGTACTCAAAAAAGGGGTTGACAAAATTTGAGGGAATTCTGTTTTAATATACCGCTACTTCAAAGAGCACGATGGACCAAATGACCTCCTTCTGTGCTACAAGGTTCTATGATTCTATGAGTTCAAGTTTATAGACTTGGCAGGCTTGTCAGAAGAGCAATGCATTAGTTGAGTCTGGAGAAGCTGCTTAATGAAGGGCAGGCAGTTGTGTAGTGGTATTGTCACTAGTAATCCAGAGACCCAGGTTCCAAACCCACCATGGCTGATGGTGGAATTTGAATTCAACAAAATCTGGAATTAAAAGTCCAGTGATGACCATGAAACCATTGTCCACCTGGTTCACGAATGCCCTTTAGGGAAGAAATATGCCATCCTTACCTGGTCTGGCCTACATGTGACTCCAGATCCTTGACTCTTAAATGGCCTAACAAGCCACTCAGTTGTGTCAAACTAAAAATAAGTCAGTGAGGAATGAAACTGGTCAGACCATCCTGCATCGACCTAGGAACCAGAAACAACAACGGCAAACTCAGCCCAGTCAACCCTGCAAAGTTGACCTTACTAACATTTTGGCTTGTGCCAAAATTGGGAGAGCTGTTTCACAGGTTAGGCAAGCAACATAGTCATACTCAGGGAATCATACCTTACAGATAACGTCCCAGACCCAACCATCACCATCCCTGGGTATATCCAGTTCCAGGACAGACCCAGCAGTGGTGGTGGCGGCACAGTGGTATACATTCAGGAGGGAATTGCCCTGGGAATCCTCAATATCAACACTGGACCCCATGAAGTCTCAAGACATCAGGTCAAATATGGACAAGGAAGCCTCTTGCTGATTACTCGCCCCCTCAGCTGATGAGTCAGTACTCTTCCATGTTGAGTAACACTTGGAGGAAACACTGAGGGTGGCAAGGGTACAGAATGTACTCTGGACAGGGGACGTCAATATCCATCACCAAGAGTGGCTCGGTTACACCACTACAGGCCGAGCAGGCCGAGTCCTAAAGGGCACAGCTGCTGGACTTGGTCTGTGGCAGTTGGTAAGGGAATGAACAAGAGGGAGAAACATACTTGACCTCATCCTCACCAACCTGCCTGCCACAGGTGCATCTGCCCATGACAGTATCGGTAAGAGTGACCAGCGTATAGTCCTTGTGGAGACGAAGTGTGTCTTCACATTGAGGATACCCACCATCACATTGTGTGGCACTACCATGGTGCTAAATGGGGTAGATTTTGAACAAATTTAGCAACTCAAGACTGGGCAGCCCATGAGACACTGTGGGCCATCAACAGCAGCAGAATTATACTCAACCACAATTTGTAACCTCATGGTGCAACCTATCCTTCACTCTACTATTACCACCAAGACACGGGATCAACCCTGGTTCAATGAAGAGTGTAGGAGGGTATGCCAGGAGCAGCATGACTGCCTAAAAATGAGGTATCAACATGGTAAGGCCACAACACAGGACTGCCTGTGTGCCAAACAGCATAAGCAGTAAGCGACAGATAGAGCTAAGCGATTCCACAACCAACGGATCAGATCTAAACTCTGCAGTCCTGCCACATCCAGTTGTGAATGATGATGGACAATTCAACAACTCCCTGGAGCAGGGGACTCCACAAATATAGCCATCCTCATTGATGGGGGTGCCCAGCATATCAGTGCAAAAGATAGCATTTGCAACAATTTTCAGCCAGAAGCACCGAGTGGATGATCCATCTTGGCGGCCTCCGGAGGTCCCCAGCATCGCTGATCCAGTTTTCAGCCAACTCGATTCACTCCACGTGATATCAAGAAATGGCTAAAGGCACTGGATACTGCAAAGGCTATGGGTCCAGAAAATATTCCAGCAATAATACTGAAGACTAGTGCTCCACAAAATGCTGCGCCCCTAGCCAAGCTGTTCCAGTATAGCTACAACACTGGCATCTACCCAGCAATGTGGAAAATTGCCCAGGTATGTCCTGCACACAAGAAGCAGGACAAATCCAGCCTGACCAATTACCACTCCATTAGTCTAATCTCGATCATCAATAAAGTGATGGAAGGGGTCAGCAACAGTGCTATAAAGCAGCACTTACTTAGTAACAAACTGCTCACTGACGCTCAATTTGGGTTCCACCAGCATCACTCAGCTTCTGACATCATTACAGCCTTGGTTCAAACATGGACAAAAAGCTGAACTCTAGAGATGAGGTGAGAGTGACTGCCCTTGAAATCAAGGCAGCACTCAACCAAGTGTGCCATCAAGGAGCCCTAGCAAAACTGGAATCAGGGGAAAAACTCTCTGCTGGTTAGAGTCACACCTAGCATAAAGAAAGATGGCTATGGTTGTTGGAGGCCAATCATCTCACTTCCAGGACATCACTGCAAGAGTTCCTCAGGGTAGTGTCCTTGGCCCAACCATCTTCAGCTGCTTCATCAATGACCTTCCTTCCATCGTAAGGTCAGAAGTGGGGATGTTCGCTGATGATTGCACAATGCTCAGCACCATTTACAACTCCTCAGATACTGAAGCAGTCCATGTCCAAATGCAGCAAGACCTGAACAATATCCAGGTTTGGGCTGACAAGTGGCAAGGAACATACATGCCACACAAGTGTCAGGCAATGACAATCTCCAACAAGAGAGAATCTAACCATCTTGATATTCAGTAGCATTACCATCGCTGAATCCCCCACTATCAACATCCTGGGTGTTACCATTGACCAGAAACTGAACTGGACTAGCCAAATAAATACTGTGGCGACAAGAGCAGGTCACAGGCTAGGAATTCAGCAGCAAGTAACTCACCTTCTGGTTCTCCAAAGCCTGTCCATCATTTACAAGGCAAAAGTCAGGTGTATGATGGAACACTCTTCACTTCCCTGGATCAGGGCAGCTCCAACAACATTCAAGAAACTAGGCACCATCCAGGACAAAGCAGCTGCTTGACTGGCACCCCATACACAAACATTCATTCCCGACACCACCGACACACAGTGTGTACCATCTACAAGATGCACTACAGGAACTCACCAAGGCTCCTTAGACTGCACCTTTCAAACACACGACCGCTACCATATAGAAGGGCAAGGAGGCAGACACATGGGAACACCTTGAAGTTCCCCTCCAAGCCCCTCATCATCCTGATATGGAACTATATCGTCGTTCCATTACTGCTACTGGGTCAAAATTCTGGAGCTCCCTCCTTAACAGCACTGTGGGAGTACCTACACCACATGGGCTGCAGTGGTTGAAGAAGGCAGTTCACCACCACCTTCTCAAAGGCAATTATGGATTGGCAATAAATGCTGGCCTAGCCAGTGATGCCATATCCCATAATTGATTAACAAAAAAGAATGCTCACTCCCATGGTAAACAGTCAAATTATAAAAGTGTTCGACAACCAAGAGTTTGTTACTTCTTTACTTTATTCCTCAGGGTGTTTAATATTTATTTTTGAGATGGGACATATCATTGTAAATTTAATATTTCAACTCAATATTAAAAGCCTTTCAACCATAATTATCTCTTTACAAAAAAAGCAACAATGGTGGACAGGTAAATAGCTTTTGGTTCATTCAGCTTTTCCCACACAATCACGATACCCTGTGTATCACAATGTGTGCATTTCCCCTCCCACCCAAAATTATGTGATGCCAGATGGAGACGAAGACCCAGATAAAAATCCAGGACAATTTGGGAAAAAGAATCTTGGAAACGCATCTCTGACCACTCTTTAACCATAAACAGGGTGATCAGTGATTTGCTAATTGTCGAAGAACTTTGAAGAGCAAACATAGGTTATGCCCTTATTGCCCAAGATTTGTCACCATAGGATATTGAAGGACTGGTGTTATAATACCATGTAGGTTCACCTCACTATTTTATATTGATCATTTCTGTAATGCTAACTGAATTTAGCACAGCTTTATTGGTGCTTGTAGCACAGTAAATGGTAAATTTACAAATTCAAGAGTGGCATGAACCAATTATTTTCATCTTTTCAAAAGGAATGCATTGTACAATCTCAATCAACTTTGTAACCTATTAGCATATCATAATTTTTGTTCAGCCCACATGTTATAACTTTTTTCAGAGATGCTGGACAAGACTATATTCAGGATCTTCAACTTAAGGGCCAACTATGAACACAGCATCATCAGAGCCAGGGAAATGTTGTCATCTGACTGGGCATTTTTAATTGGTATTCAACAGAGCAGAAACTATAAAAGGCACTTAATTTGTACTTCCCTAACAGGACAAAATGACAACCTCTCATTAAAAGAGCGCAGGCGCAATTTAATCTGTCCTTTCCAGTTGCTAACCAATTGAGATACATAATGGTCGCTGGTACAAATGCAGAGGAGATGAGGCTCCACTTTTGTTCATTTGGCAGAAGGGGGAGTGACTAATGGGAGCACCTGAGTACTAATATTCCCTGAAAATTCAGTTTGTAGCTTTAAATGCAGCAACATTTGTATTATTTTACAAGACTTGGGTAAATTGGAGTTTAGAAGAATGAGAGGTGATCTTATTGAAACATGTAAGATCCTCAGGGGACTTGACAAGGTAGATACCGGGAGGATGTTTCTACTATTAGTTACAGTAATTGGGGTTTGCTGATTATACTGGTACCAAAACCAGGTGGAACATAGAGACTGTGTGTGGGCTATCAAAAGGTGAATACGGTGACAAAAGCAGATTCATATCCTATACCATGGTTGGAAAATTGTATTGAGAAAGTGGGACAATCAAAATTTATCACAAAGATTAACATGTTAAAAAGATATTGGCAAGTACCATTATTGAAGAGAGCTAAGGAAATATTGGCTTTTGTGAGGCCCAGTGAACTATATCAGTTTAAAGTTATGCCGTTTGGTATGAAAAATGCACCTGCAACATTTCAAAGACTGACAAAGTAATTGCAGGGTTAAGCAATTGTGCTGTTTATATTGACGACTTGATAGTTTTCAGTCAGACACGGAAGGAGCATTTACAACAGCTGGAAGAATTATTTACTCGGTTACAAGAAGCTAATTTGATGGTGAATTTGGCTAAAAGTGAATTTGTAAAAGTGCAAGTTACATATCTAGGCCATACCACTGGATATGGTAGGGTGGCTCCGAGAGATGTGAAAGTCAAGGCTAATGTGGATTTTCCAGTGCCTACGATAAAACGAGAAGTTTTGAGATTTCTGGACATTAGTGGGTTTTATCAGAAATTTGTACCAAATTTTAGCAGTGTAGTTTCTCCATTACGGAACTATCAAAAAACAAGAAGCTTCAATAGATGCAGGAGTGTCAGAAGGCATTTGACAGCTTGAAAACTGTATTAATTTCAGTTTTGGCTGCACTCAATTACGCCAAGCAATTTAAGTTGGCCATTGCTGCAAGTGATATAGATGTTGGGACTGTACTGTTACAAGATGGCAACACTGGAATTCAAAAACCAAAAGGGCATTTTTTACGGAAGTTGAATGTACAACAGAGAAGATATTCAACGATCGAAAAGGAGACTTTGGGTTTGGTGTTAGCGTTGCAGCATTTTGAGATTAATGTTGCAAACAATTTGTCAGAAACAATTGTTTATAAGGACCACAATCCTTTAACGTTTCTGGACAAATTTAGAGACAGGAGTGCAAGGGTATTCAGATGGAGTTTATTACTGCAACCATTTAATCTACAAGTTATACATGTAGCAGGACGAGAAAATCTGATTGCAGATGCATTGTCAAGAATTTGAAGCTTAAAGGGAAAATTGGACATTTAAAAACCTGGACACTGGACTAGAATGATTTCTGTTGACACAAAGGGTTTGTGTGATTATGTTAATGCATGCATATGATAATGTAATAGCATAATAAGTAAAGGAAGTATTGTAAGATGAGTTCAGAAAATGAAGCCGTCTTTTTAAATTATGAGGGGGTGTCAGGAATATATAATAATACTCATAATGTTATTGGAATTTATTGTGAAGTAGAATAATAGCGGGTCTGTGTCTATGGGTCTATGTCTGTGTGTGTGTGAGAGAGAGAGAGACTTAATTGAAGTAAAGGCAGCTGGTCGGAAGGCTTATATGAATTAGAAGTAGAGCCAAGTTTGAAATGTTAAATAGGTAGACATAGGTGTAAAGGGAACATCTGCATTTTCAAATATACCAGACTAAATTGATTTCAAAGGAGGGGTGAAATGTGTCACCTAGCCAGGTGAAGTTCAGAAACAGTGTGTTTATTTTTCTCAAAGATTACTGGTAAAATTGGTACTATGAGAGATTTTTATGATCAGAGAGGTAAAATCCAAAGGCGTAGTTAAACAATGGGAATTTGCATTCAAAGGGGAAAATATGTATAAAGGAGTGAAGGTTGTGTATAAGGGTAGGCATTCTAAGATCTAAACAGGTGTGAAAAGCCTTCAGCATCTAAGCCTCAAGCTGCTGTCCACAAAGAATTGAAGTCAAGAAAACTCACTTTGAATTGAATTGTTCGGGGTATTGTGTTTCTTTGCCTGGTTCGTTTAAAATCTGTGTGTCTTAATGTTGCCTTAACGAAAGTGTAACTGGGATTTAGGTTAACTAGGGGATTTAGAAGTAGTAATTTGTAGATCTATGTATGTATTTAAAATCATTTCTTTTATTAATAAAGGTTTAGTCTAGTTCTGTAAGAAACCTATAAGACTTGGTGGTCTTATTACTACTGAATTCAAGGCACGCATCTCGAAATTTATACAAATTGCAAAACAGTTGTGGCAGTTGTCTCAAGCATCTCCTTGGGGTTTGAGCAGCTCAGCAATTATCATCAGCTGTGCCATAACAATATGTGGAACTCTCTTCCCCAGAAAGCATGGAATTTATTCAAGGAAGAGCTAGACAGATTTTTGATAGACAAAGAGTCTATCCTGGGAGGCAGACAGGAAAGTGGAGTTGAGACCACAACCCAGATCAGTCATGGCTTCGTTGAAAGGAGAAGGTTGAAGGGCTGAATGGCCTTCTCCTACTTCTAAATCCCATGTTACTATGTCCTATGTTCCTAAATTAGCAGCTTTAAATAATATTTGGAATAACTTTTTTTTGCTTCACCAATCATATTTCCTCAGCTCCACCTGTGATATGGGCAAAGATTACCCTGAAGTGTCATACCCAATGGGTATTTAATTCATTTACAAACTTTGAAAACGAGAATCTGGAGGGTATCAATGAGCATCTGAAAACACATTAGTTTCCACATGTAAGCTGCCAACATACAGTTTTACCTCACCCCCTTTCTACATATTTTCCTGTCTCAATCCCTCCATTGTCTCTATATTGCCAAAGCACTTGTCTGACATCCAGTGCTGAGTGAGCAGAAATTTTGTCTAATATTGGGAAGATGAATGACAAGGTCTTCAGTTCCCCCTCACAAACTCTGCGACCTTGGTGTCATATTTGCCCCAAGATGAGCTTTTTTTCTTTTTATTTTTTCATGGGATGTGGGCTTCGCTGGCTAGGCCAGCATTTATTGCCCATCCCTTGTTGCCCTTGAGAAGGTGATGGTCACATATTCACTATCATTAAAACTACCTACTTCTGCTTCCTTATCACCCGATTCTGCCCCTGCCTCAGCTCCTCTGTTGTTGAAACCCTCATCCATGCAACTTTACCTTAGACCCAACTATTCTCACTCCTGTCAGTTACCCACACTCTACCCTCTATAAATTTGAAGTCATCTAAACCTGTATTAACGAAAGGCAATTTTGGTTTATATACATTTATTGTAGAATCTTTATTCCAAAAGAATATTAAAGGTCATAGACCTGAAACATTTATCCTGTTTCTCGCCCCACAGACGCTGCCAGGCCTGCTGAGTATTTCCAGCATTTTTGATTTTTATATAGAGTTCTTTCTTACAGGAAGATTTCTCAGGAAACTTTGCAATGATGAGGAAAGTGTAATTGGACATTCAACACGTGGAAATGGAAAAACTTGGGTTGGAAACGAAAGACATAGTTGAAGAGAAGACTTTTAAAGATGTTTAGGAAAGCAAGCCAGGAAAGCAAGAGAGGAAATAAGGTGGAATGGACAAGGTCAGGAGTTTTATAGCACAAAAGCAAGATGGCTGAACAAGCAGCCATTGATGGTACAACAAAGGGATCAGAAGCCCAATGTTGGAGGACTGGAGAGTGCCTGGACTGTAAGATAAGAATCAAAGTTGGGTGGAGTCAGGCTATTAAGTAATTTGAAAATAAATATGAAAATTCAGGACTCAACACTTTGAGGCACAAGAAACTAGTAAGATCGAATAAACTTACATTTATATAATGCTTGTCACCTCAGAATATTACAAAGCACTTCACTGCTAATAGATTACTGTTGAAGTGCAGACAGTGCAGTAATGTCGGCAGCGCAGCAGCCAATTTGTACACACAGGTCCCACAAACAGCAATGTGATAGTGACCAAACAATCTACTTTAGTTATGTTGGTTGAGGGATGAATATTAGCCAGGTCACGATGGAGAACTCCCGTGCTCTTGTTCAAATAGTGCAATGGAGAGGGTTAAAGGCTCATCTGAAAGATTACACCTTCGATAATGCAGCACTCCACAAAAAGCAGGACAAATCAAACCCGACCAATTACCACCCTGTCAGTCTACTTTCAAACATCAACAAAGTGATGGAAGGAGTCGCCAACAGTACTATCAAGCGGCACATACTCAGCAATATAACCTGCTCACCACACTCAGTTTGGGTTCTGCCAGGAACAGTGGGGAAGCAGTGGTGTAACGGTATTGTCACAGGATGAGTAATCCAGAGACCCAGGGTAATGCTCTGGGGCCCAGGTTCGAATTCCATAATGGCAGATGGTGGAATTTGAATTAAATCTAAAAATCCTAAAAATCTAATTATGACCATGAAATCATTGTTGATTGTCGTAAAGACCCATCTAGTTCCCTAATGTCCTTTAGGCAAGAAAATCTGCTATCCTTACTTGTCTGGCCTACATATGACTACAGATCCACAGCAAAGTGGTTGAGTCTTAAATAGCCCAGCAAGCTACTCAGTTGTATCAGTTATATCAAACTGCTAAAAGTCAATAAAGAATGAAACCGGACAGGCCACTCAGCATCGACCTAGGCACTGGAAATGACAACGACAAACTCAGCCCTGTCGACCCTGCAAAGTCCTCCTTATGAACATCTGGGGGTTTGTGCCAAAATTGGGAGAGCTGTCTCACAGACTAGTCAAGAAACAGCCTGACATAGTCATCCTCATGAAATCATATCTTACAGATAATGTCCTAGACACCACCATCACCATCCTTGCTTAAGTCCTGTCCCACCAGCAGGATGGGCCCAGCAGATGTGGCCGTACAATGATATGCAGTTGGGAGAGAGTTGCCCTGGGAGTCCCCAACATTGACTCTAGACCCCATGAAGTCCCATGGTATCAGGTCAAACATTGTCAAGAAATAAAAACAAAAATGCTGAAAAAACCCAGCAGGTCTGGCAGCATCTGTGGAGAGAGAAACAGAGTGAACATTTCGAGTCCGTATTACTCTTCTTCAGAGCTTGTTGGCATCGCTGGCTAGGCCAGTGTTTATTGCCCATCCCTAATTGCACTCAAGGAGGTGGTGGTCAGCTGTCTTCTTGAACCTTCTCTCCTGGTGATTACCACATACCGGCCCTCCCCACTAGCTGATGAATCAGTACCTCCTCCATGTTGAACACCACTTGGAGGACGCACAGAGAGTGGCAAGGGCACAGAATAAATTCTGGGTGGGGGGACTTCAATGTCCATCACCAAGAGTGGTTCAGTAGCCGCATTACAGATCGAGCAGGACAATTCCTAAAGGACACAGCTGCTAGGCTTGGTCTGCGGCAGGTGATCAGGGAATCAACAAGAGGGAAAAACATACTTGACCTCATCCTCACCAGTCTGCCTGCCAAAGATGCATCTGTCCATGACAGTATTGGTAGGAATGGAGGCGAAATCCCGTCTTCACATTGAGGATACCCTCCATCATGTTGTGTGGCACTAACACAGTGCTAAATGGAATAGATTTCGAACAGGTATAGCAACTCAACACTGGACAAGCATGAGGCGCTTGGGCCATCAGCAGCAGAATTGCAATCAAACACCATCTGTAACCTGAAGAAGAGTCATGCGACTCAAAAATTTAACTCGGTTTCTCTCTCCACAGATGCTGCCAGACCTGCTGAGTTTGTCCAGCATTTTCCACAGTATTTTGCTTTTATTATAATCTGTTACCTCATGGCCCAGAATAGACGCCACTGTACCATTATCACCAAGCCAGGGGATCAATCCGGGTCTGATGAAGGCTGCAGGAGGACATGCCAGGGGCAGCACCAGGCATTCAATGGCTTTACCATTGCTGAACCCCCCCACTGTAAACATCCTGGGGATTACCACTGACCAGAAAGTGAACTGGGCTAGCCATATAAATACTGTGGCTACAAGAGCAGGTCAGAGGCTCGGAAACCAGCGGCAAGTAACTCATTCCTGACTCCTCAAAGCCTGTCCACCATCCACAAGGCAAAGGTTGGGAGTGTGATGGGATACTCTCCACTTGACAGGATGAGTATAGCTCCAACAACACTCAAGGAGCTTGACACTATCCAGGACAAAGCAGCCCACTTGATTGGCACCCCTTCCACAAACATTCACTCCTTCCATCACCAATGAACAGTGGCAGCAGTGTGCACCATCTACAAGATGCACTGCAGAAACTCACCAAGGTTCCTTAGGCAGCACCTTCCAAACCCACAACCGCTACCATCTAGAAGGTCAAGGGCAGCAGATGCATGGGAACACCACCTGGAAGTTCCCCTCCAAGCCACACACCATCCTGACTTGGAAATATATCACTGTTCCTTCACTGTCACTGTGTCAAAATCCTAGAACTCCCTTCCTAACAGCACTGTGGTTTACCTACACCACATGGACTGCAGCAGTTCAAGAAGGCAGCTGACCACCACCCTCTCGAGGGCAATTAGAGATGGGCAATAAACACTGGTCTAGCCAGCGATGCCCACATCCCATAAATGAATTTTAAAAAAATTTTAAAAGGGGAAAGGAAGAAAATAAATCAAGACACCAGAAGACATCCTATCCTGCCTAATGAGAAAAAAAATCAGTCATAAGTACATGCATTAAACTAAGATTAGCAGCCAATAACGTTGTACAATTTAAATAAAAGGTACCAGCTGTTAATATCTATTTTACTGGACATGAAGTTTTGGCCCTCACAGTACTTCATATTGGGTGAGCAGAAATGACACAATTCACCATTTTCCTGAATGACTTATTTCCCCTACAAAATATGTAAAAATAAAAATATTAAGGTTATGTGAACTAAACATACCAAATTGAAACATTGTTAGCTGACACAGGCTGGACTTTCGCAAAGAGCCTAAATTAAGTCCAGCCTATTCTGTTCCTCCACAAACAGCTGATCCTGATGTTGGTTTACTGTGGGAACTAAGTGCAAGGACATGTATATCCTCCAACATTTTTATTCCGAATGGTTCATATTTGCATTTCACAAGCTAAATAATTGAAACATTATACTGATGACTATTTTGCAACATGTTTATTACATGTAGTGAAAGCAGCGGAAAAATAATCCTTAACTTATGTTTGAACTCTGCCCAGCCATAAAAGTCTTTGGATGAAGTCTTCAGAATCTATATCAGTAGCCAATATCAACAATACTGGAGAATAGTAGACATAGACAAAATGATACTGCTTGTGGGGGAATACAAGCCTAGGAGTCATAAATATAACATAAATAACTAATAAATCCAATAAGAAATTCCCAGAGAGTTGTTAGAATGTGGAAATAGCTACCGCACGGAGTAGTTGAGGTGAATAGCAGAGATACGTTTAGATAAGAACATGAGGGAGAAAGAAATGGAAGGACAGGCTGATACGGTTAGATGAAATAGGGTGGGAGGAGGCTCATGTGGAGGATAAACCCTGGCACAGATCTGTTTCTGTACTGTAGATTCTATATAAGTCAGAACTTGTATTGGTCTGAGATCTCAATTCAGGGTTTAACTTCTGCACTAATAAATCATTTTAATCCCTTCCCTCCAAATTAATAACAATTGTATTAAGTTGTAATAATGAGTTAGGATGTCTGATCAATATAAGCATGTGTATGAAGTATAATTACTTAGTGACTATGAGGAGAAGAAACTGCTGTTTGAATGTTATTCCCAAATTTAAGAGTCAGCCTGCTGCCATTACCATGTACTTAGAGATTTGCAGTTTTCAAACTTACATTAGTGTCACCCACTCTTATAAACATACAGCACCAACAATGGAGCTAGGTCTGTATTACTTTCAATGCAAGATAGATTGGAAGTAATTATAAATGTTAAAAACAGCATCAGAAAAGACAACATGTATATTGCGCCTTTGAAGACAAGGGTTCATGAAAACCACATCATGAGAGGGCTGCAAAGACAAACATTAAAAAAAAGTGCACACACATTCTGTACACCCCACTGAAGTGGCAAGTTAGTTGAGCAATTCGGCATGTTAAATGAATAAAAACACAAACAAAAGTTGCCAGCAAAATGCAGTTTTTTTAGAGCATGTACAGTAGATACTGGGATAACATGGATTGGTTTACATCAAGTCCAAAAAAAAATCTGAATGAAGTGATCAGATGGATGTCCTACAAACTGCTAAAAAGAATTTACTTTGTGCACAACAGCACCTGTTTTAAACTTTGCCATTAGTTTTATGTTCACATTGGCATAACAGTCACTGCAGCAGCTAAATACAAGCATAGAGTTGCTGGGACTGCACATTCTTTATGGTGCTATTCTCAGTGATCTTGTATTTTGACAGCTCTATACCAATATAAGGAACTGACACCAAAACCCAAGTGTTACTGGATATTTGAATGTAGGTCAATATCACCCATTGTACTTTCCTACTTCTGTAAACTGACTCCTCAAGTTAACGCCACAAATTTCTTGCAATAATTTTCTGTCAAAGCACAGAACATGGTCGTGCGCTTTGGGCAGTATGGCTTACTCCATGACTCAAGGTGGCAATTATGCAACAGTTGCTCACATGAAAACAATCCACAAGCATATGTCTTACTTAATGAGTTAAAGCACATTTTTAGAATGTGGCATTATAATTTTCTTCCCTTTCAGCTCTATAGCAAGTTTCAATTGTTCAGTTGCTGTTTAGTACTACGTCAAACATGCATACGTATAGCTTGCATTATAAATAGCTGCTTTTTATATTTATTTTCATAACTTTTCCTTCCTATTTCCTACTTATGTTAAAAGAGCAGAGAAAATGTTTATCTCAGAGTGGTACAATTCTGAAATGGGGCATGCATCTTGCTGCCTTTTTACTTTCACCATGAAACTATTGTGAACTAAACTAAGTTTTTGGATATGTTACAGACAGGACGGGGGTTTAATTTAGAACAGGCCTGATTTCTCCACTCTCTACCCATCTGTAAATAGAAAGGTGTTTTTGATTTTTGATTTCCTCCTTTTATGAGTGATGGCGTATGTTCCCCAGCTCTTCAGTTTGTAGTGGTCCATTCCTCTATTAATAATCCCACAACAAATTTGAGACAGGGTAAAATAAGAGCGTTGGTTTATTTTACACATACCATTTTAAAAGGAAAAATAATAATTTTATAAAGTAACCAAGATGGGATAGACATATTTATATTTTTCCCTTCCTGTCTTCTAGATGGGTTAGGGTGTAACCTTGTGAAAATCATAAGATTTTGACAGCTGAGCCCAGATTATGCTGTCAATTCATCATGTAATCAGGATGTTAAAACACAATAAGTTAAAAAGAGACCAAATTAAATGGATTACAAGGGTGTCCAAGAGAAAGCACATCAGTTAGCAAAAAACAAACATGTTAATTGTGGAAAAAATAATTAAAGATTAAAATAAACAACATTCAAGGCTCAACAGAATTGCAAAATAAAAGAATGGCTCAACAAAAGTAAATTCTTTAAAAAAAAGTTTTCCAACACTGCACAGTAAGGAGAAGTGAGCAGTGAAAAAGAGAAGGGTTTTCAAGGTGCTATTATACTCTCTGGTGTCACTGCATAGTACCCAGTTTACAGGCAAGCCTGTTGCCTACATCATAGGCAAGTCTAGAAAGAGTGGCCAAAAAGCAGCACTCTCACAGATTCACTTTGATAGCAAGTTGCCAGTGCCTTGCAGAAGTGGCAGCAGAGCAAACACATGCAGAATGACAGTGACAAACTGACAACAACTTACATGCAATTTTATTTTTCTGTGACACAAGAGAAGTGTAATTGTGATGAGATACACATAGGTCCAGGGTATGCCAATCCTTGGGCAATTGATCCACCATAAACCAATTTATACAGGCACATTACTGAATTACATGGGGGTAAATAGTGTGAATCAGCATTTCATTCACCACAAAAACATATGGATGCTATCACAAACGTCTGCTCAATCATAACTGACCAACATGTGATCTGGTTCTACATTATTTGATTCACTGTTAATGCAGTATTAAAATGACTGAGTTCAAAAATAGGAGATTTTTGGAAAAAAATTTTCATGGGATGTGGGAGTCATTGGCAAGGTCAATATTTGCTGCCTAACCCTCATTGCCCTTGAGAAGGTGATGGTGAGCCTAACAACAACAATCCGGACATTATATCAGGACAAGGCTTGCACAATCTGCACCCAGTTATCTCTGCACCAACACTAAGACACTGATAATAGACGGTTATCTTGTTGGAAGTCCATGCTTCTGAGGTAAAGTTATTCCAGTACACCTGTAACATTGGCAACTACCTGACCATATATTTGCCCAGATATATCTCATTCACAAAAACGGGATATGTTTAAACCAGCTAAATACCACCCTATCAGTCTGCTTTCAATCATTGCCAAAGTGATGGAAGGAGCCATTGACAGGCCTAAGAAGTCGCAGCTACTCACTGACCAGCAAATCAGGCGCCTCTGGAACCACTCAGTCCAGGTCTCATCACAGTCACATGAACACAAGAGTTGGTTTCTAAAAGAAAGAGGAGAGTAGCCAGTGATTTAATGTTTCGAATCGATGACCTTTCATCAGAACCTATCATCATGCTTGGGTATGCTGAGCGCAATTTCAAAATTTGTTGATATCACAAAATTTATGACTATTGTGAACTGTGAGGAAGATAATGACAGACTTCAAGAGGGTGTGGACAGGTTGTTGTAATGGGCAGACAGTTGGCAGATGAAATTTGGAGCAGTGTGAGAAGTGATACATTTTAATCAGAAATAAAAGGAGAGGCAATATAAATTGAAGAATACAATTATTAAGAGGTTTCAGGAACAGAGACACCTGGGGGTATCTGTGCACAAATCATTGCATGATGAAAGGTTAAGATGAAAGGCCATCGACCTGAAATGTTAAATCAGTAACTACTCTCACCTTTCTTTTGGAAATCAACTCTTTTGTTCACGTGACTGTGATGAGATTTGGAACAGGTGGTTCCAGAGGAAACTGATTTGAGTATCCGTGACTTAATAGGTCTATCAATGGCTCCTTCCATCACTTTGGCAATGATTGGCAGCAGGCCGATAGGGTGGTATTTCGCTGGTTTAAACGTATCTGGTTTTTGCGAATGAGATATATCTGGGGAAAAAATGGGCAGGTAGTTGCCAATGCCACAGGTGTACAAGAACAACCTAACTACCTCAGAAGCATGGACTTTCAACAAGATCAATACTTTCAACCATCTATTATCATTGTCCATTGAAGGTGACAGGATAGCTTAAGAAAGTGGTAAAAATGAATATGGGACCCTGTGCTTTATAAATAGAGACAGAGTACAAAAACGAGAAAGTTGTGATGATCCAATATAAAACACTGGTTCAGCCTGAACTGCAGTACTGTGTCTACTTCTGGGGTGCCACACTTTAGGAAGGATGTTAATATTTACGAGAATGGTTCCAAGGATGAGGAGGAACTTCACTCTATGTATATAATATATGTTAAAAAATGGACAGACTGATAAAGGCTGGGCTGCTTTCCTTGGAGAAAAGGTTCATAGGAGATTTGATGGACTGTTCAAGATCATAAGGGGTCTACATAGAGCAGATAGAGAGAAGCTGTTCTCACTGGTGGAAGAGTGAAGAACCAGGAAATAGATTTAAGGTGATTGGCAAAAAGATCAAAGTAATCACCAGGAAAAATGGGTTCATGCAACAAGTGGTTATAATCTGACATGCATTGCCTGAAAGGGAGATTCAATCATAGCTTTCAAAAGAAAATTGGATAAGCATCTGAAAAGGAAAGAATTTCAGGGCTACAGGGAAAGGGTGGGGGAGCTGAACCAACTAAATTGTTTTCGCAGAATTTAAGCATTGGCTCAATGGGCTGAATGGCCATCTTCAATGCTGCAACCATTCTAAGGGGATCTAAAGTTCTGAGGAGGATGATACTTCACTCACTCACTCGAACTTTCCTGGGAGTCCACTTGAATTTTAACCTCTTCCCTGGGATGTTCCTCTCATTTAAAAGACCAGTTATTGAATATCCAAGCAATTGTGCACAATATTAATTTTAATTAACATTTGGGATTTTATTGTACAAAGCAGCTTGATAGATTTTGGCCTGTGAACCTTGCAAATCCCCCTCCCTGCTGTGGATCGTCTCAAAGACAATGACTCAACTTACATTTCTATGGACAGAAATGGCATTCTAACCACTCCTCCCAATTAATTAACCTTTCCCCATATGCTGATCATGTTTTGCTATGATACCTGGTAGGCTCCATGCATTCTCTGACAGACAAAAGGTTCCAATGCTCCAGGCTGATCACTTAACGACTACTTTCCATTTATTATAAGCATGTGTTCAAATCAACCCCTCCTTCTACACCTTAAAAGGAAGGCATTGTCATGACAAGACAATTCAGGCTACACTTACTTCTGCTTACCAACCAAAATCAAGGAAATTTGGCAGGGAGGCTTATTACAGCCTCCGTGTCCACATCCAGATTTTCCAGTCCCAACATCAACAAGGAATGAGGTCAGTTGCCTGCTTCCTGACCTCACCACATGCAAATGATGATGGATAGGTGTGGCCCAAAAACCATCACAATTTCTTTCCAAAGCACCAGTGAGGGCACTAACTTCAGGGATTGCCATTAGGGGGTTGGTGGTACTTTCTCAAGCAGCAGAGATATCATTCATTTCCCTTTTTGAAGAGAGAAGGTTCAGTGGTGGGAACTTTT
Source organism: Cetorhinus maximus (assembly GCF_964194155.1). Lineage (NCBI taxonomy): Eukaryota > Metazoa > Chordata > Chondrichthyes > Lamniformes > Cetorhinidae > Cetorhinus > Cetorhinus maximus. Next base: position 173,214,849 of record NC_135881.1, on the reverse strand, counting down.
AACTCGTCTCAAGCCCATGGACTGTACAAGGTTTTAGGTTAGTGTCGTCAGGTGTATAAAAGTACAATTTGACTCCTCTGTGCCCTTTAAATCATACAACTCTTATTCTGTTGCAGCACTGCCACATGTTCCTCTGGCAGCAGTTGCAAGCTCCTCAATGATCACTGGGATCCTGCTGTGAATCCACCTTGAATAGTTATCTATTGAATAGTCATAATACCATCTCAGGAAGCAGGATGAGGATCATGGTACAGTCAGAGCAACAAAGTCCCATTGTAGTCTTTCTACATTAGGCAACGGAACATCACTGCCCAGCAGCAGTGGGACAGCCTGCAATCACCATTGCCATTTCACTCTTGTGTTGGCCTTAGTGCCAATTTATGAACACATGTACATACGAACATACAAATTAAGAGGAGTAGTCCGCCTGGCTTCTTGAGCCTACTCCTCCATTCAATAAGATCATGGCTGGTCTGATTGTAACCACAACCCCACATTCCTGCCTACCCCCAATAACCTTTCACCCCCATGTTAATCAAGAATCTATCTAGCTTTGCCTCAAAAATATTCAAAGACCCTTCTTCCACCGCATTTTGAGGAACAAAGTTCCAAAGACTCTCAACCTTCTGAGAGAAAAAATTTCTTCTCATCTCTGTCTTAAATGAGTGACTCCTTATTTTTAAACAGTGATCTCTTGTTCTAGATTTTGCCACCACAGAAAGCAGCCTCTCCACATCCACCCTGTCAAGACCGCTCAAAATCTTAAAGGTTTCAATCAAGTCTCCTCTTACTCGTCCAAACTCCAGTGAACACAAGTCTAACCTGTCCAACCTTTCCTCATGAGACAACCCTCTCATTTCTGGTGTTAGTCTAGTAAATCTTCTCTGAACTGCTTCTTACGCATTTATATCTTTCCTTAAATAAGGAGACCAGTACTGTACTCAATATTCCAGATTTGGTCTCACCAGTGCCCTGTAAAACTGAAGCATAACCTTCTTACTTTTGTAATCAATTCCCCTCACAATAAATAACAACATTATATTAGCTTTCCTAATTACTTGGTGTACCTGCATACTAGCCTTTTGTGATTCATGCACTAGGACACCCAGATCCCTCTGGATCTCAGAGCTCTACAATCTCTCACCATTTAGATACTAAGCCTCTTCTTTATTCTTCCTGCCAAAATGGACAATTTCACATTTGCCCATATTATACTCTGTTTGCCAGATCTTTGCCCACTTACTTAACCCATCTATGCCCCTTCGTAGCCTCATGTCCTCTTCATAATTTTTCATACATGTGTCATCAGCAAATTTAGCAACCATTTCTTAGGTCCCTTCATCCAAGTCATTTATGCAAATTGTAAAAAGTTGAGCCCCCAGCACTGATCTCTGTGACACATCACTTGTCACATCCTGCCAGCCAGAATAAGACCTATTTATGCCAACGCTCTGATTCCTGTTAGCTAGCTAATCTTCTATCCATGCCAATATATTACTCCCTACACCATGAGCTTTTGTTTTCCACAATAAACTTTGATGTGGCACATTATCAAATGCCTTCTGGAAATCTAAGTACAGTACATCCACCAGGTCCTCTTTAAAGGAGTCACATGTGCTGTGGATGAAGAACTCCAATAAATTGGTTCAACATGATATCCCTTTTACAAAACCATGCTGATTCTGCCTGATTGCCTTGAATTTTTCTAAGTGCCCTGCTATAACAGCTTTAATAATAGCTTCTAATATTTCTCTCCCCTTTTGAATAAAGAAGTAACATATTTGCTATTTTCCAATCTAATGGAACCTTCCCTGAATCTAGCGAATTTTAGAAAATTAAAACCAATGCATCAACTCTCTTACTTGCAACTTCTTTCAAGATCTTAGGGTGAAATCCATCCAGACCTGGGAATTTGTCAGCCTGCAGCCACAACAATTTGCTCAATACCACTTCCCTGGTGATTGCAATTTTCCCGAATGCCCCCCTCCCTTCCATTTCCTGATTTACAGCTATTTCTGGGATGTTACTTGTGTCCTCTAGAGTGACGACCGAAGCAAAATACCTGTTTAATTCATCAGCCGTCTCCCTTCTTTCCATTATCAATTCCCCAGACGCACTCTCTGTAGGACCAATGCTCACTTTGTTAACTCCTATCTTATTTAAATATCTATAGAAACTCTTACTGTTTTTATACTACTAGCTAGCTTTCTCTCGCACTCTAATTTTACCTTCCTTATTAATATTGTCATTCTTTGCTGTTCTTTATATTCTTTCCAATGTTCTGACCTGACACCCATCTTTAGAACCATAGAAAAGTTACAGCACAGGAGGCGGTCATTCGGCCCAACTTATCCATGCCAGCCCGAGGACACCCAGGTGCCCTTTCTAATCCCACCTTTCTGCACCCGGCCCATAGCCCTGCGGCTTACAGCACTTAAGGTGTAGATCCATGTACTTTTTAAAAGAGTTTAGAATTTCTGCCTCTACCACCAACTTGGGCAGCGAATTCCAGACACCCACCACCCTCTGCGTAAAAAAGTTCTCCCTCATGTCCTCCCTACACCTTCTGCCACTTATCTTGAATCTATGTCCCCTGGTTCTAGAATTCTCCACCAAGGGAAACAATTTTATCCTGTCCACTCTATCTATTCCCCTCATAATTTTGTACACCTCAATCAAGTCACCTCTCAGCCTTCTTTGTTCTAAGGAAAATAACCCTAACCTATCCAATCTCTCCTCGTAGCTACACTTTTCTAACCCTGGCAACATTCTTATAAACCTCCTCTGCACTCTCTTCAGAGCTATTATGTCCTTCCTGTAATGTGGTGACCAGAATTGCACACAATATTCCAGTTGTGGCCTCACCAGTGTTTTATACAATTCCAACATTATATCCTTACTTTTATATTCTATACCTCTGCCAATGAAGGAGAGCATTCCATATGCCTTCTTTACAACCCTGTCTACTTGAACTGCTGCCTTCAGGGACCTGTGTACTTGTACGCCAAGATTTCTCACTTCATCTACCCCTCTTAGTATATTCCCATTTATTTTGTAATCCCTGTAACTGTTTGACCTCCCTAAATGTATGACCTCACACTTTGCTATGTTAAAATCCATCTGCCACTTTACCACCCACTCCAACAACCCATCTATATCGTTTGAGATTATAACAACAAAAAGTTACTGCGGATGCTGGAAATCCAAAACAAAAACAGAATTACCTGGAAAAACTCAGCAAGTCTGGCAGCATCGGTGGAGAAGAAAAGAGTTGACATTTCGAGTCCAACATGACCCTTCAACAGAACTGAAGTATCGTTAGGAGAGGGGTAAAATATAAGCTGGTTTAAGGTGGGGGGCAGGGGGACAGAAGTTGAGGGTGGGGTGGTTGTGGAGACAAGCAAGCAGTGATAGGAGCAGATAATCAAAAGATGTCACAGACATAAGGATCAAAGAGGTGTTGAAGGTGGTGATATTATCTAAGAAAAGTGCTAATTAAGAATGGATGGCAGGACACTCAAGGTACAGCTCTAGTGGGGGTGGGGTGGAAAGACTGGCAAGGTATTAGTTGTAGATTTAAAAATAATGGAAATAGGTGGGAAAAGAAGAATCTATATACATTATTGAAAAAAAGGGAGGAAGAAAAGGGGTGGGGATGGGGGGAGGGAGTTTAAGATCTAAGATTTAAGACCCCTTCACTTCCTCTCTCCTCACCGTCCAAGGGCCCAAACACTCCTTTCAAGTGAAGCAGCATTTCACTTGCATTTCCCCTAACTTAGTCTACTGCATTCGTTGCTCCCAATGCGGTCTCCTCTACATTGGAGAGACCAAACGCAAACTGGGCGACCGCTTTGCAGAACACCTGCGGTCTGTCCGCAAGAAAGACCCAAACCTCCCTGTCGCTTGCCATTTTAACACTCCACCCTGTTCTCTTGCCCACATGTCTGTCCTTGGCTTGCTGCATTGTTCCAGTGAAGCCCAACGCAAACTGGAGGAACAGCACCTCATCTTCCGACTAGGCACTTTACAGCCTTCCGGGCTGAATATTGAATTCAACAACTTTAGATCTTAAACTCCCTCCCCCCATCCCCACCCCGTTTCTTCCCCCTCCCTTTTTTCTTCAATAATGTATATAGGTTCTTCTTTTCCCACCTATTTCCTTATTTTTAAATCTACAACTAATACCTTGCCAGTCTTTCCACCCCACCCCCACTAGAGCTGTACCTTGAGTGTCCTGCCATCCATTCTTAATTAGCACTTTTCTTAGATAATATCACCACCTTCAACACCTCTTTGATCCTTTTGTCTGTGACATCTTTTGATTAACTGCTCCTATCACTGCTTGCTTGTCCCCACAACCACCCTACCTTCAACTTCTCTCCCCCCGCCCCCCACCTTAAAGCAGCTTATATTTCACCCCTCTCCTAACGATACTTCAGTTCTGTTGAAGGGTCATGTTGGCCTTGAAACGTCAACTCTTTTCTGCTCAACCGATGCTGCCAGACCTGCTGAGTTTTTCCAGGTAATTCTGTTTTCGTTTGAGATTATGGCTATCCTCTACACTACTCGGCCAATCTTTGTGTCATCTGCAAATTTCCCAATCGTGGCCCCCCCACGTTCATGTCCAAATCATTAATATATAACACAAACAGCAAGGGTGCCAACACCGAGCCCTGTGGAACACCACTTGAGACAACTTTCCTTTCGCAAGGGCATCCATCGACCATTACCCTTTGTTTCCTGTTACAAAGCCAACCTTTTATCCAGTTTGCCACATTACCCTGAATCCCATGGGCTTTTATTTTCCTGACCAATCTGCCATGTGGGACCTTGTCAAATGCCTTGCTAAAATCCATGTACACAACATCCACTGCACTACCTTCATCAACCCTTTTTGTCACTTCCTCAGAGAATTCAATCAAAGTTGTGAGGCAAGATCTTCCTTTAACAAATCCATGCTGACTATCCCTGACTAGACCATGCCTTTCCGCATGACAGTTAATCCTATCTCTCAGGATTGATTCTACTAATTTGCTCACCACCGATGTAAGACTAACTGGCCTATAATTGTTTGGCATTTCCTTCGATCTCTTTTTAAACAATGGAACTACGTTTTCATTTCTCCAGTCCTCCAGTACCTCCCCTGTATCTAGTGAAGATTGGAAAATCATCCTCAGAGCATTTGCTATCTCCTAGGAAAACTCAGCAGGTCTGACAGCATTGCAGAGAGGAATAAGGTTAACGTTTCGAGTCCGTATGACTCTTCAACAGAACTAAGGAAAAATAGAAGAGAGGTGAAATATAAGCTGGTTTAAGGTGGGGTGGGACTGGTAGGCCTCTATCCAGCTCTACCTGTCCCACCCCTCCTTAAACCAGCTTATATTTCACCCCTCTTCTATTTTTCCATAGTTCTGTTGAAGAGTCATACGGACTCGAAACGTTAACCATATTCCTCTCTGCAGATGCTGTCAGACCTGCTGAGTTTTTCCAGGTATTTTTATTTTTGTTTTGGATTTCCAGCATCCGCAGTTTTTTGCCTTTATCTGCTATCTCCTCCTTGACTTCCTTCAGCAGCCTCGGAAACAATCCATCTGGCCCTGGTGACTTATCAATTTTCAAGGATTTCAACCCTTTGTTCTTCCTCTCTCTTTATGACTATCCCATCCAATATCTTGCACTGTTCCTCCTGGACTACTATATCTACATCCTCCCTTTCCTCTGTAAACACGGAGACAAAATATTCATTCAAAACCCTTCCCACAGCCTCTGCATCTACACACAAGTTTCCATCTTCATCTCTGATAGATCCCACTTTTTCCTTCATTAACCTTTTAGCATTAACGTATTGGTAAAACATCTTTGGGTTATCTTTAACTTTACTTGCTAATCTTTGTTCATGCCCTCTCTTTGATTTCCTTATTTCTTTTTTTCACTTCGTCCCTGCACTTCCTATATTCGTCTAGGCTATCTGCAGTTCTTTGTGCCTATCGTACGCTTTCTTCTTCTGTTTGAACTTCCCCTGTATTCCTCTAGACAACCGGGGGGGGTCTAGATTTGGCAGCACCACTCTTATTTTTGTAGGGGACATGTCTACTTTGTACAATTAGGATCTCGCTTCTTAGTGCTTCCCACTGGTTTTCCACTGTTTTATCCTCCAGCGGTGCTGTCCAGTCCACCTCAGCCAAGTCCCTTCTCATTTCTGCAAAATTTGCCTTCCCCCAGTTCAAGACTTTTACTCCTGCTTTATCTCTCTCCTTTTCCATGGTAATGCTAAATCTAACTGATTTGTGATCACCGTCCCCGATATGGTCGCCAACTGTCACTTCACCGACTTGCCCTTCCTCGTTCCTCAAGACTAGGTCTAGAATTGCATCTCCTCTCGTTGGGTTTGTCACTAATTGGTTGAAAAAATTTTCCTGGACACACTGCATGAATTTTTCTCCCTCAGTGCCCCTTGGAACTTTTCTTTCTCATTGGAATGTATCTATTCTTTGCATTCGAAAATATCCCTTTAAACGTCTGCCACTGAACCCATATTGACCTATCCCTTAACTTCATTTGCCAGTTCACTTTAGCTAGCTCTGCTTTCATGCCCTCATAATTACCCTTATTTAACTTTAAAATACTAGTCTTGGATGCACTCATTTCTCCCACAAAATGAATGTAAAATTCAATCATATTATAATCACTGCTAATTAGGGGTGCCTTCACTATGATGCTATCAATTAATCCTATCTCGTTGCTCAACATTCTGTACTCAGCAAAGGACTTAGTTTCATCCCCTTATGCCCTCGCCTCAATGAATTTTGGGCTTGGCATGACCCAGGCCTTCTGTCCCTTGCCATTTCAACACACCATCCTGCTCTCTGGCTACATGTCCGACCTTGGACTGCTGCATTGTTCCAGTGAAACCCAATGCAAACCGGAGGAACAGCACCTCATTTTCCAATTAGGAACTTTGCAGCCTTCTAGACTTAACATTGAGCTCAACAACTTCAGACCTCCTTTTTTGAAATTGTCATTTATTTGTTTATTTTAAATCTTTTTCCCCGCAACCACCTCTACTACCCCCTCCCCCCGCCCCCACAGGCCATCTGTCACTTGTTTCTATGTTGTTCTTTCACAGAGTGACTCATAGATGCTCAGAGCACAGGAGGAAGTCATTTGGCCCATCGTGTTCACGCCAATCAACAAAGATCTGACAACACTAATCCCATTTTCCATGGTTGGCCCATAGTCCTGGAGGCTATGGCAACGCAAGTGAATATAAATACTTCTTAAATGTTAGGAGAGTTTCTGACTCAGCCACCCTTTCAGGCAGAGAGTTCCAGACTCCACCACCCTCTGGGTGAAAACTTTCTGCTCAACTCCCCTCTTAGCCTTCTACCTCTTACTTTAAATCTATGTCCCCTGGTTATTGGCCCCTCTATTAATGGAAAAAGTGCCTTCCTATCTACGCCCCTCATAATCTTATACACCTCTATCAGGTTCCCTCTCAACCTCCGTTGCTCCAAGGAAAACAACCCCGGTCTATCCAATCTTTCCTTGTAGCTCAGACCCTCCAGACCAGACAACATTTGGTAAATCTCCTCTGCACCCTCTCCAGTTCAGTAACATCCTTCCTATAATGTGGTGATCAGAACTGCATGCAGTGCTCCAGTTGTGGCCTAAACAGCGTCTAATACCAGTTCCAGCATAGCCTCCCTGCTCTTGTATTCTATGCCTCAGCTAATAAAGGCAAGTATCCCATATGCCTTCTTAACCACCTTATCTACCTGCCTTGCTACCTTCAGAGATCTGAGGATATGCACACCAAGGTCCCTTTGATCTTCAGTACTTTCCAGGGTCCTACCCATCATAGTGTAATCACTTGCCTTCTTAGCACTCCCCAAATGCATTACCTCACACTTTTCCGGTTAAATTCCATTTGCCACTACTCTGCCCACCTGACCAGTCCATTAATATCCTCCTGCAGTTTACGGCTTCCTCCTCACTATTTACCACCCTACCAATTTTTGTGTCATCCGCGAACTTCTTGATTGTACCCACCCTTGCTCATACCGACATCACGCTGACTCTTGTTCCGCTATCAACACATACTGCTTTGTTGCCTTATGCCACTATCAGCACATTTTTTAATCTTCACCTCTACCATTAAAAGTCCCTTTGTCTCATGTCCATGGCATCTTTGTCAATTTCTCCTTAGCCCCCACCTATCGCTAACCTTCTATCTTGCTTCAAGCTAAATACTGTGGATGCTGGAAATCGAAAACAAGAACAGAAAATGCTGGAAAAACTCAGCAGGTCTGACAGCATCTGTGGAGAGGAAAACAGAGTTAACGTTTCAAGTCGATATGACTTTTCTTCAGAGCTAAAGGGAAGTAAAAACATGATGACATTTGTACTGTTTAAGGGGGATGGAGCAGGTGAAGCTGGGAAGCAGGCCAACGATAGGTGGGGCAAAGGAGTGATTGGCAAAGATGTCATGAAGAAAAGGACAAAGAGGGTGTTAATGGTAGTGGTAACTGCTAAAGGAGGTGCTGATAGTGATATTAAGGTAAGAAAGCAGAATTTGATAATCGCAGGACAAGGATAAGCATTCTGAAAAGAACAACATGAACAAGTAGGGGTGGGGGAGGGGACAGCAGTAGAGAAAGAAGATTGAAAATAGATAAAAGGTGGGGATAAAACAATGAATAAATGAATAAAAATGAAAATAGATAACAATAAAGTGGATTAAAAAAATAAAAAAGATTGAAAAAGGAGCATTTTACTCCCTTTTTTCAATATTCATTTTTATTTTTAATTTCAATCCACTTATTTTTATTTTTATGTATTCTCATTTTTATTCATTGTTTTATCCCCACCTTTTATCCTATTTTCGATCTTTTATCCCCACCACCGTCCCCTCCCTCCACCCCACCCCCACAAGGGCCTTCTGTTACTTGTTCAGTACTGGCATACTGACCTCTACATCGCAGAGGCTGAGCGCCAACTCGCAGACACTTCCTCCTACCTCCTCCTGGACCATGACCCCGCCACTGAACATCAAGCCATTGTTTTCAGGACTGTCAATGACCTCATCTCCTCTGGAGATCTTCTCTCCACAGTTTCCAACCTCAGTCTCCCAGCCTCAACCTCCTACCCAAAATCAACAAACAGAACTGTCCCGGCAGACCGATCGTGTCAGCCTGTTCCTGCCCCATGGAACTCATTTCTTGCTATCTTGACTTCATTCTCTCTCCCCTTGTCCAGTCTCTTCTCACCTACATCTATGGTTCCTCTGATGCCCTACATCATATCAACAATTTCCAGTTCCCTGGCCCCACAACTGCCTCCTCTTCGCCATGGACGTCCAAGCCCTCTGCAGCTCCATCCCCCACCGGGATGGTCCAACGGATCTCCGCTTCTTCCTTGAACAGAGGCCTGAACAATCCCCATCCACCACTACGTCTGGCTGAACTTGTTCTCTCACTGAACAATTTCTCCTTAAACTCGTCTCACTTCATCCAAATAAAAGGTGTGGCCATGGGTACCCGCATGGGCCCCAGTTATGCCTGTCACTTTGTGGGGTATATGGAACATTCCCTGTTCCAGTCCTGCTCAGGCCCCCTCCCACAACTCTATCTCCGGTACATCGATGACTGTTTCGGTGCCGCTTCATGCTCTCGCCTGGGCCTGGAAAAATTTATTAACTTTGCTTCCAATTTCCACCCCTCCATCATTTTCACATGGTCCATCTCTGACACTTCCCTTCTCTTCCTTGGCCTCTGTGTCTCAATTTCTGGTGATAGACTATCCACCAATATTCATTACAAGCCCACCGACTCCCACAGCTATCTCGGCTACAGCTCCTCACACCCTGCTTCCTGTAAGGACTCCATCCCATTCTCCCAGCTCCATCGCCTCCGTTGCATTTGTCCCGATGATGCCACTTTCAAAAGAAGTTCTTCCGATATGTCTTCCTTCTTCCTTAAGCGAGGTTTTTCACCCACAGTGGTTGACAGGGCCCTCAGCCGTGTCTGGCCCATCTCCTGTGCATCCGCCCTCACAGCTTCCTCTCCCTCCCAGAACCATGATAGGGTCCCCCTTGTCCTCACTTATCGCCCCACCAGCCTCCGCATTCAAAGGATCATCCTCCACTATTTCCGACAACTCCAGCATGATGCCACCACCAAACACATCTTCCCTTCACCCCTCCCTGTCGGCATTCAGTAGGGACCATTCCCTCCGGGGCACCCTGGTCCATCACCCTTCTACACCTCGACCTCCTCCCACAGCACCTTCCCATGCAACCGCAGAAGGTGCAACACCTGCCCCTTTACTTCCCTCCTCCGCACCGTCCAAGGGCCCAAACACTCCTTTCAAATGAAGCAGCACTTCACTTGCACTTCCCTCAATTTAGTCTACTGCATTCGCTGCTCCCAATGCGGTCTCCTCTACATTGGAGAGACCAAACGCAGGCTGGGTGACCGCTTTGCGGAACACCTTCGGTCTGTCCGCAAGTATGACCCAGACCTTCCTATCGCTTGCCATTTCAACACACTGCCCTGCTCTCATGCCCACACGTCCGTCCTTGGCCTGCTGCAGTGTTCCAGTGAAGCTCAACGCAAACTGGAGGAACAGCACCTCATCTTCCGATTAGGCACTTTACAGCCTTCTGGACTCAACATAGAGTTCAACAACTTCATATCATGACCTCGCTCCTCCATCCCCACTCCCTTTTTGATCACGTTTTTTCTAACAATTATTATATTTTTTGTATATATATATTTTTCTTTCCCCACCTATTTCTATTATTATTTTTATAATTTATTTCCATCCATTGTTTTATCTCCACCTTTTAGCCTATTTCGATCCCTTACCCCCACCCCACCCCCACCCACCCCCACTGGGGCCATCTGTCACTTGCTCATCCTGCTTTCTACCCTTAATGTCACCATTAGCACATCCTTTAGCTAATATCACTACTGTCAACACCCCTTTGTCCTTTTGTTTATGGCATCTTTGGCAATCTCTCCTTTGCCTCCACCTATCACTGGCCCTCTATTCAGCTCCACCTGTCCCATCCCCCTTAAACAGCTTACATTTCACCACATTTCTTATTCCTATTTAGTTTTGATTAAGAGTCATATGGACTCGAAATGTTAAATCTGTCTTCCTTTCCACAATTGCTGCGAGGCCTGCTGAGTTTTTCCAGCAATTTTTAACTTTGCTTCAGATTTCCAGCATCCATAGTATTTTGCTTTTTTGTTACTTGTTCATGTTGTTCTTTTTTTCAATTCATTCATGAGATGTGGGTGCCGCTGGCTAGGCCAGCATTATTGCCCATCCCTAATTGCCCTTGTTCAGAAGGCATTTAAGAGTCAACCACATTGCTGTGGGTCTGGAGTCACATGCAGGCCAGACCTGGCAAGGACAGCAGATTTCCTTCTCTAAAGGACAGTAGTGAACCAGATGGGTTTTTACAACAATCGACAATGGTTTCATGGTCATTAGGCTTTTAATTTTAGATATTTATTGAACTCAAATTCCACTATCTGCAATGGCGGGATTCGAACCCGGGTCCCCAGAGCATTATGCTGGGTTTCTGGATTACTAGTCCAGTGACAATACCACTATGCCATCACCTCCCAACTCTTTTCAGAGTGCTTACCCTTGTCCTGCGATTATCACATTCTGCTTTCTTACCTTAATGCCACTATCAGCGCCTCCTTTAGCACTTACCACTACCATTAACACTCCCTTTGTCCTTTTGTTCATGACATCTTGGTTAATCTCTCCTTTGCCCTCACCTATCGCTGGCCTTCTATCCAGCTTCACCTGCTCCACCCCCCCTTAAACGGTATAAACTTCACCACATTTTTACTTCTCTTTGGCTCTGAAGAAGAGTCATAAGTCATAAGAGTCTGTTTTTCTCTCCACAGATGCTGTTAGGCCTGCTGAGTTTTTCCAGCATTTTCTGTTTTTGTTTCTATCTTGCTTCACATGTTCCACCCCTCTTAGACAGTATAAGTTCCATCACATTTCTATTTCTCTCTAGCACTGAAGAGGAGTCATAGACTCGAAATGTTTCTCTCTCCACAGATGTTGCCAGACCTGCCGAGTTTTTCCAGCATTTTCTGTTTTTGTTGTGAATAGAATAGGCCTTGACCACTTACCAGATGCTCACCAAACAGCTAGCTTATTCCCCTGTAGTAGAGCAAGAACCAGTTCCTACAGGGTGAGAAAGTTAGAAAAAGCAAAGGAGCATCTCCCTCCCCTCCCCACTGAACTCCCTCAGCTCACCAAACTTTCACACTCCGTTGAGATCGCACACACAGTCAACACCAGTAAATAGGTTAGCAAAGTGAACATGGTTTTCATTGGTCCCTACCAATTATTAACAGAACTCCTCAGAGCATAGATTTCAAGATTTAAGTGTCAGTTATCTTTGACTGAAAACGACTAACAAAGATCAGGTTGCAACCTTCTTTTGCATGTGATTACTAAGTATTAATGGGCTTTTATAAAGGGCACAGGGATGGGGTATGGTGGTGGTTGGAAAATATAAGTTGTTTTCAAAAGCTATCTGTCAAAGTACTCCTCTGTTTAGTTGTTGGTTTGTGGAAACTGGGGCTACATAAACTGATGAGGATTTTATTGGCAGTCTGAGTTAAGAATTTTCTGCATTTTAGGAAATATTTTATGTGGAGACTAGAAAAACTAAGTGCACTTTATCTTGCACTTGTACTTTAAGTGCAAATATGCCTAAATTTTTGAGAGAGCCACATATAAAGTTTAAATTCATGTTTTCACTAATTTTCCTACATCTCCACTCACTTGCCTAACAGATTCTCACGATCTGTTTAGGATTAATTCACTAATGAGGTAACAGTGCCAAGCGTAATCTTTTCTAAATCTCCAACCAAAACAATTTCAAGGAAGAAATATTTGCACATGTGGAAATGCATGGATTTTGAGAAGTGGGTTGCCTGTTTCCGAGGAGCACATATCTCCTAAGGCCACAGTTTGGCGCCCCTTGGATAAGAAATCCTTTGGCTCCCATGTCCACTCTGAGGATAGATTATTTAGCAATCTGTTTTCTCCTATTCAGCCGAACACCAAGGAATCATCGAAGAGAAAGTCTGAACACTTGAATGAAACCTTTGTATGAGAAAATGGCGTGCCTCATTAATGTGACAAAACAGGCTTTCATGAAATCTGAACAATTGTTTAAAAATTGCGCCTCAGAATAAAACACCACCAATTTGAACTGTAAAACGTCAATTTTTCGACAGAAATTAGCAAGTGTACATTTAAGGGGTGTAAGCCATAGAAACAGACTCACAACTGGACTTACGAACAAAACTTTCAGCTAGGATGCCATGTTTCTCAAAAAAGCAGCATTACTGATTTTATCTATCACAGTGGAACCTAACACGTACTCCCTTGAACATTTACCAAATTAATCTGAAAGTTTTAGAAAACATTTTCTCACAGAGGATAGGAGGAATGTGACATTGTTCATCATGAAACATTGTTTATGCAGAGTCCATGAATTATTTTAAAAGGAAATTACTTTGGAAAGAGTAATATATGGTCTGTCAACTGGCAGGAGAGTGCAAGTAGACAAGATGGGTTTAGTGGAGGAAACATCAGTGCATGCAATCATGGGCCAGGCCCATTTCTGTGCTGTAACATATAATTTGAAGAGTAAAATGCATTTTGAGCAATTTTCAAAATGTCAACACGAAACTCAGATAATAATATATATATTCTTTTGGTTTCTAATGTGAAAACAAAAATGGAGAATTGTGATTTAAGTTCACACCAGTATTTTGCTTAAAAGCACTTACATAAATACAAATTCTTTCTTACAGTGGCAACTGGAGGACAATACACTAGTATTTTTGCTTTCCATGAAGAACAGAAAATCAATGCACAAACAACGGCACTGACCTCACTACATGTAGTAATGGAAAATAATTAGCCTCAATTTTTCTTTAAATGCTCCTTGAAAAGGAAATTTGCAGCCTTTGCTGGGTGGGTTAAATTTAATCAAATTGAAAACAGTGTTCATGGCCTCTGCTAATAGGAATGTTCGCACAGGTTCAAATCTGCTTCCTGTAAATCAGCAGCGTGAAAGAAAGATGACAAGTCTGTGAAAACAGAAGGGTTCAGTTACTGAACTCAGGAAAGGCCAACCCTGAAATAGTTCATTCATACAGAGGACATGCTAGAAGAGACCATCAGAAAGAAACTCAACTAGGAATTAGGTGCAACCTCTGGGGGAGAAAAAGGTTATAAAGGTTATAAAATGTAATCAAGAAGCCTTCTGTTAGACACCTTCCACAAATAAAACAATGGAGGTTGTCGCTTGTACAAAAATGAGAACCATTTAATCTGTCAGACTGCTGGCTCCAGGCAATGAGTTTATCAGCCTGCTGCTACTTTTTATAGCTTGTGGACGCGTTCGACACCAGTGCTGTACATGACAATATACTCCACCATGGAAAAACTACACCACTCAATCTCAACTTGAGACACAATGCTGAGTATAGTGCTTTATTACACAAATAAAACAATGCATTTGATTTGTTGTAGGCCAAGTTAAATGGTACTCTAAGGATATCAGCAACATCTTTCCTTACCTCTAGATGTTCTAAAATATATGGAGGGTTGGTCATACCAAGCCTCAGCATTGCTCCCTCAGGAATCACTTGCACCAGTTTCCAAAGCAGTGTTGGAAGGTCTGTCCCGATGTCCCTTCCATAAGCCCCTGTGTCTTCACTAGTCAGCCATATTTCACAAACGCCTTCTGTTTGAGGGAAAAAATTAGAAAATTTAAAATCTTCGATATTCATGCTGTCTATGTTGATCTACAAAGTGCAGAGTTCAGTGCCTATACAGCTCCAGTTAATATGTCGCAACCCTTTCAATGTTCTTTTTTGATATCTATCACCGGGGTACAGGACACACTGAGATGCATCGCCAATTTGTGTGGCCTTGAGCAGTTTAACTGAAGGTTCTAAGTGATTCACAGCACTGGACCAAACTATTAAATCATTCAGCTGTTTTTTAGAATGTCAATTTGATATGATTTCTTTTTAAAAAGGCATATATATTACTTATAGTAACAAACATTACTTGGAGTATTTTTTAAACTTTAGGATGATTTTTAAAATATAACCTAAACATAAGTCTTCTTTGCAACAAAACACACTTAAAAAACACTCAAAAGAACCCATTCTCTCATGTTATCTTGTTCACAGCAAAATAGCTCTGGTTATTTGTACTTGTTGACTTTGAAGTTCCTATAGCTAAAAAAGTAACTGCTCACAAATTATTGCTGTAACTAGATTTACATTAAACTTAGTGAATTTCCAAACAGAAATTGTTACATTGTCTTACCATTAGCATTAACCAACAAACCTAACTATGTAGTTGAAAACTTCATCAACAACAACTTATTATTCAACAGTTCACAACTGGTGCAAACACCAGCAGAATCTTTTTTGACAAACATCATTATTTTATCATCTGAACAGTGAACCATTTTCACCTTTATTTGGGTGGGGATCATGATGGAAAATTACCCTTGTGTTGTTAGGTGTTCTGTAAGAGAGGACTGTGAACAGAATGGAAACTGCACTCCTGTGGGAAACAACACTGAATCCTTAAGGTGACGAGGTGGGGATTGTAAGCCCCCTGTCGAGCTGAGGCTTTAAATTAGTTCATACGAAGAGGAAACAGCTGTAACAGTAAATTATCAACAGGCAAGAGCTCTTCAACTTCCATGAGACTATCAGGAGAAGAATTAATTGCTTAATATAGCATTAGAATAAATAGCATTAAGCTTCAGTAAACACGTCAGAACGATTAAGGATGTACTTCACCAGAAGTGAAAAATAAAGATTATATCATCAGATGTTGAACGACAACCTAACAAATGAATTGGATGAAATTGACAAAGATAAAAACGTTTTCATAACTGTCTTTTTACAAAATATTGCATGTGGATATTGCAATTGGGAAGTTATATAATATGAAGGAGCACAAACAGGCAAATATAATTTTCAGCACTAAAAGGAATTTTGTCCTTGAGTTTGAAAAAACCACTGACTTTACTCCTTTCATCCTGTTTCTATTATTTAGAACAATGTATATGTGTTTAAACAATGAAATCAGGTAACTGGAGGCAGGGCCCAACAGTGCTAGGGAGTTGCACACCAATAGAAACACAAGTCATTCATCAAGGTGTTTCAGCAATCCATCATTTCATCTGTGGTATAATAGTACAACTCCCTCACACCACTGGAATCCATGATCCTCTAAGCTAAAAGCAGTCAGATGTCAAGAATTCAAATATGAAACAGGGAGAAGATCTATGAATCAAAAAGAGGTGACACTTGGGAAAAGATAGTTAAAAAAAAAAATCAGGATTAAAATCTAAAATAGTCACATGGAAGCACACAGGTAATCAACACATCACCTTAGCACCAACATAGTGGCCTGTATTTTGTGGTCAGCGACAAAAACATGACACTAGTCATTCATTACACCAAGCTTGCCCACCAATTTTCTGTGGACTCTCACGCTAAAGGTTTCTATGATTATAGGGCCTACAGCAATTTGGAACCTGTGTGAACAGGACAAAACTATGCATTTCCTTAACTAATCAGATCAATCAGAATGAAGAATCCTTACTGAGACATGCAGAGTCTGAACCAGAGATCTTAAGTTTGAATAGTTAATTCAATGTGAAATCAAGTGCAAAAAACAAAATAGAGAGGGGGAAACGTGGGATTAAGAAAGAGAGAGAGAGAGAGAGAGAGACACAAGAGACAGAAAGAAAATTTTTTAAAATACATTCTCTCATTTATATCATTAAAATCTGTAGGAATGAGATTCCACACTTGTAAAAGCTCATTTCTAAGGTCAAAGATGCCATGTGGTAGTAATTAAGAGTTATCAGGCTTTTAAAACAATTTCACTGGAATGGGCAACATTTTCTGGTGCCTTTAGTATGTATCAATCACCATTACTGCAACTTCATGCCCTTCCAAGTGTTTTAATGGCAAAATACTGGCATAGCGCACCTTCTGGAAGAGGAAGGCAACTCGAACAGCAACTTATTGGTTTCCATGTTTAGCTGCACATTTATAGTCCACAGAAATTAAAAGAATGGCTTGCATTTGTATAACGTTTTTCAGGACCACTGGACATCTCAAAGTGCTTTATAGCTAACAAAATACTTTTGAAGCGTGGACACTGCTATAATGTAGAAATTGCACCAGCCAATATATGTACAACAAATTCCCACAAACATCAATGACCAAACAATCTTTTTTATGATGTTGCATGAGGAATAAATATTGGCCAGCACACCATGAATATCTCTCCTGCTCCTCTCTGAAATAGTGCCATGGGATCTTTTACATCCGCCCATATCTCATCTGAAAGATGGCCCCTCTGACAGTGCAATGCACCATCAGTATTGCGCTGCAGCTTCAGCCTTGACTTCTGTGCCCAAATCCTGGCGTGGGACTTGAACCTGGAACCTTGTGACTCAGAGGCGAGAATGCCACTAATTGAGCCAGGGCTGGCTCTGATAGATTAGCTGATTTCTACTTTATTAAGTCTAAGCACTAACGCCTCTGTATTATTTCTACTGTAAAATGTGGCCTATTAATTATGTAAACATATGCTACCTAGACTGGGAACAGGATGCAGGAGAAATGGCCAAAGCCTCCACACACACAGCATACATTCAAGTGAGGAAGCTACACTTGCAGGAAGCATAGGTTGAAGATAAGGTCACAATTGCAAGTCCTGATTCTCTGGCACATGCTCCCTGTAAATGTTATATTTTGTTGGGAATGTGGAACTATCCATGAAGATCCAATGAAGGGAGATGATGCATCTCAATATATCACAATTGTCTGCATTTAATTGCAATTGGAGCATAGAATAAAATTCAAAATTTACATGAAATAAGAGCAAAAAATTTTGGAAAAATTCAGCAGCTCTGGCAGCATCTGTGGAGAAAGAAACAGTTAATGTTTCGAGCCTACACGACTCTTCTTCAGAGCTAAAGAGAAGTAGCAATGTGATGAATTTTACACTGTTTAATAGGGGGTCAACCAGGTGGAGCAAGGTATAAGGTCAGGGGTAGGTGGGAGCAAAGGAGAGTTTGACAAAGATGCCATGGACAAAAGACAAAGAGAGTGTTAATGGTAGTGGTAAAGACTAGGCACTTCCCAACCTTCCAGACTTAAGATTGAGTTCAACAACTTTAGACCACAAACTCTCTCCTCCATCTTTACCCCTTTTTTAATCAAATTGTTTTTTTTTAATTTAAATTTTCATTTTTCTTTTTTAATCTATTTTTATTTATTTATTCATTTTTTAAAATCATTTTCCCTAACGGCCCCACATGGCCATCTGACACTGGTTTCTATGTTGTACTATCACAGGGCACTGACCTTTGTACTGCTATCAACACATTCTGGTCATAACTTTATGCCACTATCAGTCTTTATCTTTAGTCTTTATCACTACCGTTAACACTCCCTTTGACAAAGATGTCATGGACACAAGACAACCTGTCCTTAGCTCCCACCTATCCCTGACCTTCTGTCTCGCTCCACCTGCTGTACCCCCTCGTAAACAGTATAAAATCCATCACATTCCTACTTCTCTTTAGCTCTGAAGAGTCATACAAACTCTAAACATTAACTCTGTTTCTCTCTCCACAGATGCTGCCAGACCTGCTGAGTTTTTCCATCATTTTTTCTTTTTATTTCATATTTACAACATCTGCAGTATTTTGCTTTCATCAAAATAACATGCCTTGCTGTAAAATCGAATAGGTTGTCAAATGGGCAAAAAAACATTAAATAAAAAATAAAAAGGTGCAAGTAAAATAATTATCAAAATAAATGCAGATGGAAATGATCCCTTTTCTCAATAGACTTTTTACATTCAATTTTTTTTCTTCCTTTTCGGAAGGGAAGGCTTCACGGACAAGATTCAGGGCAGCATGTGAGAATTGAATTGTGACCACCAGAAAGGTACACAACCATGGAATCATCATTGCTCAACGCGATGCCATACACAAACATAAACATTACAATATAGTTTCACTGACTAGCCACCAGAAGCAGCCACTCATGCCAATTTGTAATCCTCACATGGCTCAAAGCTGATGGAACCAATTGCCGCACGTTGCTGACACCCAGGCTGAAATCAAATAACTCAACAGAAAATAGGGATCAAAGCTGGGTCCCCACGAGTTGGTCCACTTAACTAGACATCATGGCTATCAAGAATTCTTCGCAATGAAAGAGCAAGTCATTAAAAATGGCTTGTAACTTTTCATTAATCTTGTAGCTGAAGATAAAGCTAAAGGATTTAAAAAACAAGTTAGGCGCTTTGAGCAAATACTTTGTTGCAGTGTGTGTAGAATGCGGAGCACTAAGATTTATAGCGCTATATATTCTCTGGGATAGAATTTAAAGAAACAAGTGATCCCAGTGACTGAAGGAATATATCTTTTTCAACTAAAAATGCTCAAAAAGATACATAATGGATTTATATTTCTAATTGCCTACCAGTTTCTTTCACAAGGCGGGTAGCTTTGTATTACAAATTAGTGGCTGCATTGTTTGTGAAAGGTAAAAGTCTTCATGGAATAAAGTTCACCACCTCCCATCTGTGTCTTTTATGTCAGAATAGAAAACCTTCAAAGGTCACAAACACTATTTAGAGTGGAAATTAAATGAATACCCAGGGATTATAATACAACATTTAATAAAATTAGTATGGCCCAGAACTCAGTTTCTCGCATGGTTGTTTTCACTTGGTCTTGCTCAGAAATTTACCATGTTAGCAATGTACAGTTCTAGACTGTAAATCACTAATGTCCTTTAGGGACGGGAATCTGTCGTCCTTACCTGGTCTGGCTGACATGTGACTCCAGACCCACAGCACTGTGGTTGACTCTTAAATACCCTTTGAAATGGCCTAGCAGGCCACTCAATTCTATCAAACCGCTACAAAGTCACAAAAAAGGAATGAAACCGTGGACCACCCAGCATCGATCTAGGCACCTGAAACGACGAAGGCAATAACAGCCCTGTTGACCCTGAAAAGTCCTCCTTAGTAACATCTGGGGACTACTGCCAAAATTGGGAAAGCTGTCTCACAGACCAGTCAAGCAACAGCCTGACATAGTCATCCTCACAGAATCATGTCTTACAGATAATGTCCCAGACACCACCATCACCATTCCTGGGTATGTCCAGTTCCACCAGCAGGACAGGCCCAGCAAAGGTGGCGGCACATTGGTATACAGTTGGGAGGGAGTTGCCCTGGGAGATCTCAGCATTGACTCTGGACCCATGAAGTCTCATAGCATCAGGTCAAACATGGGCAAGGAAGCCTCCTGCTGATTGCCACATACCGCCCTCCCTCAGCTGATGAATCAGTGCTCCTCCATGTTGAACACCAATTGGAGGAAGTACTGAGGGTGACAAGGGCGTAGAATGTACTCTGGGTGGGGGACTTCAATGTCCATCACCAAGAGTGGCTCAGTAGCACCACCACTGACCGAGATGGCCGAGTCCTAAATGACAAGAGATACTAGACTGGGTCTGCGGCAGGTGAAGAGGGAACCAACAAGAGGGAAAAACATACTTGATGTCATCCTCACCAACCTGTCTGCCACAGATGCTTCTGTCCATGACAGTATCGGTAGGAGTGACCACCTGCATAGTCATTGTGGAGACAAAGTCCTGCCTTCACATTGAGGATACCCTTCATCGTATCGTGTGGCACTACCACTGTGCTAAATGGGATAGATTTCGAACAGATCTAGCAACTCAAGACTGGGCATCCATGAGGCGCTGTGGGCCATCAACAGCGGGAGAATTGTACTCAAACACAATCTGTAACCTCATGGCCCGGCATATCCCCCACTTTACCATTACCATCAAGCGAGGGGATCAACCCTGGTTCAATGAAGAGTGCAGGAGGACATGCCAGGAGCAGCACCAGGCATACCTAAAAATGAGGTATCAACCTGGTGAAGTTATATCACAGGATTACTGGTGTGCCAAACAGCATAAGCAGCAAATGATAGACACAGCTAAGCAACCCAAAAACCAACAGACCAGATTTAAGCACTGCAGTCCTGCCACATCCAGTCGTGAAGGGTGGTGGACAATTAAACAACTCACAGAGGAGGGGGGTCCACAAATATCCCCATCCTCAATGATGGAGCAGCCCAGCACATCAGTGCAAAAATAAGGCTGAAGCATTTACTGCAATCTTCAGCCAGAGGGGCCATGTGGATGACACATCTCGGCCTCTTCCAGAGGTCCCCAGCATCACAAATGCCAGTCTTCAGGCAATTCGATTCACTCCATGTGATATCAAGAAACAGCTAAAGGCACTGGATAGTGCAAAGGCTATGGGTCCTGACAATATTCCGACAGCAGTACTGAAGATTTGTGCTCCAGAACGTGCCGCGCCCCTTGCCAGTACAGCTACAACACTGGCATCTACCTGGCTATGTAGAAAATTGCCCAGGCATGTCCTGTACACAAAAAGCAGGACAAATCCAACCTGGCCAATTACTGCCCCATCAGTTTACTCGCGATCATCAGTAAGGTAATGGAAGGGGTCATCAATAGTGCTATCAAGCGGCACTTGCTTAGCAATACCATGCTTACTGACGCCCAGTTTGGGTTCCATCAGGGCCACTCAGCTCCTGACCTCATTACAGCTTTGGTTCAAACATGCACAAAAGAGCTGAACTCCCGAGGTGAGGTGAGAGTGACTGCCCTTGACATCAAGGCTGCATTTGACCAAGTGTGGCATCAAGGAGCCCAAGCAAAACTGGAGTCAATGGAAATCAGGGGTAAAACTCTCCGCTGGTTGGAGTCATACCTAGCGCAAAGGAAGATGGTTGTGATTGTTGGGGGTCAGTCATCTCAGCTCAAGGTCATTACTGCAGGAGTTCCTCAGGATAGTGTTCTCGGCCCAACCATCTTCAGCTGCTTCATCAATGACCTTCCTTCCATCATAAGGTCAGAATTAGAGATGTTCGCTGATGATCGCACAATGTTCAGCACCATTCACGACTCCTCAGATACTGAAGCAGTCCATGTGCAAATGCAACAAGACCCGGACAATATCCAGGCTTGGGCTGACAAGTGGCAAGCAACATCCGTGCCTCACAAGTGTCAGGCAATGACCATCACCAACAACAGAGAATCCAACCATCGCCCCATGATTTTCAATGGCATTACCATCACTGAATCCCCCACTATCAACATCCTGGGGGTTACCATTGACCAGAAACTGAACTGGGCTTGCTATATAAATACTCTGGTTACAAGAGCAGGTCAGAAGCTAGAAATCGTGTGACAAGTAACTCACCTCCTGACTTCCCAAAGCCTGTCCACCATCTACAAGGCACAAGTCTTGCCTTGATGAGTGCAGCTCCCACTACACTCAAGAAGCTTGACACCATCCAGCACAAAGCTTGATTGGCACCATTTCCACAAACATTCATTCTCTCCACCACTGATGCACAGCAGCAGCAGTGTGTACCATCTACAAGATGCGCAAGGCTCCTTAGACAGCACCTTCCAAACCCACAACCACTACCATCTAGAAGAACAAGGGCAGCAGATAGATGGGAATACCACCACCTAGAAGTTCCCCTCCAAGCCACACACCATCCTGATTTGGAAGTATATCGCCATTCCTTCACTGTTGCTGGGTCAAAATCCTGGAGCTCCCTCCCTAATAGCACTGTGGATGTACCTACACCATATGGACTGCAGCAGTTCAAGAAGGCAGCTCACCTCCACCTTCTCAAGGGTAATTAGGGATGGGTAATAAATGCTGGCCCAGTCAGTAAAGCCCACATCCCATGAATAAAAAAAAACTGCGGAAAAGATGTAATCCACTAATTATGTCAGCAATGGTGCAATCATGGTTTTACTGGACATGATCAAACCATGATACATCAGTTACAGTACAGAACTGCTGTCATGGCACAAATTAATATCCACAGATATAATTACTGAAGCTCCAATTCCAGGTAAAGTTGCTGAAGTGATTATAGGCATTAACTGGCCAATAAGTAGAATATCTTAGATACAATCTAACCCCTGAAACACGTTATATTTTTTTCCAATGGAAAAGCACGTTAAAGACATTGGGCTCTATCACAATAAGTGGCTAATTATGATTGTTTTTGTGGGCACATCTCAATTAATCTTTTCTGCAAACTTGATAACCTTAACTAGCAAACAGCTAACACTGCATAGTTGTGATCAACACAAGGGAGAAGTAGAATAAATGATTAATCAAAATAAAGCAGATCTCTTTGAACAAAGGCATATGAGTCTGGAGATCAAAATGTGACTTTTATCAGAGCACTGGCATTGACACATGAGAAAAATTATAGCTTTCATTCTACATAAACAGGTATTGGATTTGCTGAATAGTATTGATGCTTGCTGTTAGACTGCTGATGACAAATGATGTTTTAAAATTCAAGAAAGGCTTTGAACAAAACATATGGGTGCCTCAGATGGTCAAACGTCAATTCTTTCCTGTCATGCTAACTTCCTAAGGTGAATTGTCAGAGTCTGCTGCAAAACTGACAAGAGTTCAGTTTCTGGCCCAGACCTACCAACTCCTCCTACCACAAACACCTCCCCCTTCTCCTTGCATTATATCAATAAGTTGTGACCTCTCTAGATTGGCCAATATATTTTCAATGCGGCCATTTCAAACTTCTTCCCACTGCCTCCAGAAGTTTTCAAAACCTTCCGTCGAGGGACTGTCTAAGTGAAACGTTGCTCCAAGCCACTTTCAGCCTAAAGCACAATTGATCTAATAGCTACTGACCTTGCTGTAGCATGCATAATACATTTATTACTCTGCAAACTAACCTGAGTGAGGCCATTCTTCCTTGCTATCTGATTTAAATCATTCACAGCAAGCATTTAAGAGTCCTTTGTTCCCCACCCACAAGTCCATTTAATTTTGAATTATGTTTCTCCCCTTTTCATTATTATTTGTACATTCACTGCATGTTAACCACTGTTTTTATAAAAAAATTAAATCTCACCATCATCACCAAAAATTGAGAAAATATATCTTCTCTTAATGAGGCAGATTTACTTTAAGGTTAATAAATCTGGTGTACGTTTTGTTTGTTCTGGAAATTGGAGAGAAGAGGCATACTAACCTTGTCAAAAAGAATATTTAAAAACCTTGAAATAAAAACTTATCGACATTTATTAAAAGTCACAGCTTGACACTTCACACATGCATCACGCAAGACACTTCAGCCAAAGTAAAATAGACCCAAAAGAGTTGGGTAGAGAGCAAGATAGCATTCAGCCATATGGGTCTACACAGTGGCAATTCTGCAGCATGGCGCAACTAGCTTGCACAGAAAATTAATGGGATCATACATCATTCTGATGAATTGAGGGTAGCACTGTTTCCATTACCAGTTTGAGGAGACAGCAGTGGAGGGGAAAAAATTGTTAGACGCTGGTGGATGAACAGTAGTGTTAGTTGTTAGTCTGTTTAATTAAATTGTGTTCAATCCCAGCATGCCTTCAAAAAATAATTCCAACCTACCTGGGTCTTAACTATCAGGCCTTGCTTCTGTATTCCTCAGCTCTTGCAGTTCACATTTTCATTTCTATTTTAATGCAGTTGTACTTTTGTCAAAAAGCCACATCCCATACCAATTAAAACCACAAGAGAAGATGAAAATAGGCATGTCAGGAGCTACTGTAGAGAAACCACTGCACACAGAAATAAATACATACAAACATACGATTTAGGAGGAGTAGGCCACTTGACTCCTCAAACCTACTGCACCATTTAATAAGATCGTGGCTGATCTGATTGTAACCTCAGCCCCTTTTTCCTGCCTAACCCTGATAACATTTCACACTTCTGTTAATCAAGAATCTATCTAGTTCTGCCTTAAAAATATTCAAAGACTCTGCTTACCCTGTCTTTTGGGAAAAAGTGTTCCAAAGGCTCACAATCCTCAGAGAAAAAAATTCTCCTCATCTCTGTCTTAAATGAGCAACCCCATATTTTTGAACAGTGATCCCTAGTTCTAGATTCTTCTACAAGAGGAAAAATCCTCTCCACATTCACCTGTCAAGACCCCTCAGCTCTTAAAGGTCTCAAACAAGTCGCATTTTACTTTTCTAAACTCCGATGGATACAAGTCTAACTTGTCCGACTTTTCGTCACACAACCCACCCATTCCTGTTATTCGTCTAGTAAACCTTCTCTGAACTGCTTCTAAGGCATTTACATCTTTCCTTAAATAAGGAGACCAGTTCTACAAGTATAGGTGTGGACACAACAAGTGCCCTGCAGAACTGAGGCATAACCTCCATACTTTTGTAATCAGTTCCCCTCACAATAAACAATAACATTCTATTAGCTTTCCTAGTTACTTGCTGTACCTGCAAACTAGCATCTGAATCCGAGAGTTCTGCAATCTCTCACCAATTAGATAATAAGTTTCTTTTTTATTCTTCTGGCCAAAATAAGTAATTTCACATTGGCCCACATTATACTCCATTTGCCAGGTCTTTGCCCGTTCACTTAACTTATGTCACTTTGTAGCCTCCTTATGTCCTCTTCATTATTTACTTTGCTACTTGTCTTTGTGGCGTCAGCAAATTAAGCCACCATTCCTTTGGTCCCTCCATCCAAGTCACTTATATAAATTGTAAAAAGTTGAGACCCCAGCACTAATCCCTGAGACACACTACTCATCACATCCTGCCAGGCAGAATAAGATCCATTTATGCCAACTCTCTACTTCCTATTAGCTAGCCAATCGTCTATTCATGCCATTATATTACCCCTTATACCATGAGCTTTTATTTTCTGCAAAAACCTTTGATGTATCACTTTATCAAATGCCTCTTGGAAATCTAAGTACAATACATCCACTGGTTCCCTTTTATCCACAGCACTTGCAACTCCTTCAAAGAACGCCAATAAATTGGTTCAACATGACTTCCATTTCACAAAACCACGTTGACTCTGCCTGATTGTCTCGAATTTTTCCTAGTGCCCTGCTATAAGATTTTTAATAATAGCTTCTAACATTTTCCCTAATGACAGATGTTAGGCTAACTGGCCTGTAGTTTCCTGCTTTCTGTCTCCCACCCTTTTTAAATAAAGGAGTTACATTGGCTATTTTCCAATCTAACGGAACCTTCCCCGAATCTAGCGAATTTTGGAAAAATAAAACCAATGCATCAACTACCTTACTAGCCACTTCTTATAAGATCTTAAGGTGAAGTCCATACAGACCTGGAGATTTGTCAGCCCGCATCGGCAATAATTTACTCAATACCAATTCCCTGGGGATTGTAATTTTCCCGAATTCCTACCCCCCCTCCATTTCCTGATTTACAGCTATTTCCAGGATGTTACTTGCATCATCTATAGTGAAGAACGAGGCAAAATACCTGTTTTAATTCCTCCGCCATCCCTGCTTTCCATTACCAATTCCCCAGACGTATTTTCTATAGGAGCAACACTCACTTTGTTAGCTCTTTTCATATTTAAATATCTATAGAAACTCTTACTTTCCATACTTATACTACTGGCTTGCACTCTAATTTTCCCCCCTTTATTAATCTTTTTGTCATTCTTTGCTGTTCTTTATATTCTTTCCAATCTTCTGACTTGCCAATCTTCTTTGCGTAATTATGTTTTTTCTTTAAGTCTGATAACGTGTTTAACTTTTTTAATTGACCACTCATGGTGGACCCTCCTCTTGGAATTTTTCTCATTGGAATGTATCTATGCTCTATATTCTGAAATATCCCTTTAAATGTCTGCCACTGACCTCTATTGACCAATCTTGTAACTTTATTTGCCATTTCACTTTAGCTAGCTCTTTCATGCCCTCATAATTGCCCTTATCTAAGTTCAAAATGCTAACGTTGGATGCACTCATTTCTCCTTCAAAATAAATGTAAAATCCAATCATATTATGATCACTGCTACCTAGGGGTGCCTTCACTAGGAGGTTCTCCATTAATCCTATCTCGTTGCTCAATACCAGGTCTAGTATAGCCTGCTCTCTGGTTGGATCCAGAAAGTGCTGTTCTAAGAATCTGTCCCGAAAACATTCTATGAACTCATCTACACTACCTTTGCCCATCTGATGTTTCCAGTCTATATGTAGATTAAAATCCCCCATGATTATTGTCATACCTTTCTGACAAGCTCCCATTATCTCTTCTTTTATATTCTGTCCTATCGTATAGTTACAATTAGGGGGCCTGTACACCACTCCCACAAATGACTTTTGCCTTTATCATATCTCATCTTAACTAAGTTTCCTGAACTTAGGTCATCTCTCTCTAATGTGCTAATACTACCATTAGTTAACAGAGCCACCTCACCACCTTTTCCTAATTTCCTGTCCTTCTTAAATATCACATATCCATCAATATTCTGGTCCCAACCTATGTTATCTTCCAGCCATGTCTCTGTAATGGCTGTCAGATCATAATTATTTATTTCTTTTTGCACTATTCATCTGTTTTGTTTCGAATGCTATGTGCGTTTAGATATAGAGCCTTTAATTTTGTACTTCTATTATTTATGTAGCGTCTAACCTTATCTGCTGATTTACTCTTAGATTTGTAATCTTTATCCCTTCCTGTCATGGTCTGTTTTCATTTCACATATTAGTACGTTTCTCTCTAACCTTGTCCCGACTCTTTGGTTTACTACATTGTTCCAAATTTAATCCCTTGCCCCCACTATTCAGTTTAAAACCTTTGCTATTTCCGTAGTTATGCAGCTTACGAGGACACCAGCCCCTGCACAGTTCAGATGTAGGGCGTCCCAACAATAAAGATTCCACTTTTCCCAATATTGCTGCCAGCGCCTCACAAACAGGAACCCACTTCTCCCTCACCAATCTTTGAGCCATGCATTCATTACTCCAGTCTTATTTGTTCTTTGTCAAATTGCACATGGCTCAGCTAATAATCCAGAAATTATTACCTTTGAGACTCTGCTTCTTAATTTGGTGCCTAGCTCCTCATACTGACTATGTAGAGCCTCTTTCCTCATCCTGCCTTTGTCATTGGTACCTACATGGACCATGACTACTGGATCCTCCCCTTCCCACTGCAAGTTCCTCTCCAGTCCTGAGCAGGTGTCCTGAACCCTGGCAACAGGCATGCAACTTGCTGCCTGGGCTCCTGCTCTTTGCTACAGAGAACAGTGTCAATCCCCTCATTATAGTGTCCCCTGCTACCATTACGTTCCTTTTGGACACTCCAATTGGATGGCTTCCTGTATCAAGATGCCATGGTCAGTTTGCTTATCCACCCTGCAGACCCTGCTCTCATCCAAACAAACTGAAAGGCCCTCAGACCTATATGACAACTACAGAGGCTCACACTCCTGCCCTCTGGGTCCCCTTACCTGCCTCATAGTCACACCCTCCTGCCCCTGACCACTCACCAAATCAGAAGACCCCCAAGTGGTGTGAATGCCTCCCGGTATGAAGCGTCTAGGTAACTTTCCCACTCCCTGATGGTGTCGCAGCATCTGCAGCTCAGCCTCCAGCTCAATGACTCTGAGCCAAAGTTCCTCGAGCCGCAAACATATGCTGCAGATGTGTTTATCCCTGGATCACAATGCTGCAGCCTTGACACATCATCTGTCCTGCCATCCTTAATGTGTTTTAATTAATTACTTAATTATACTAATCACTTATTCATGTTGCTTTCTTATATATTTTATTAACTTTATCACCAATTTGTATATTATTTTAAACCTTAGGGATAGAATAGAACTTACCCACTTCCAGGCACTCACCAAGCATCTAGCTCTTTTCCCTGTAGTACAGCAAGATCCAATTCCCACGGGGTGAGAAAGATAGAAAAAGGAAACGAACACCTCCTTCCCCCCACCCCACCTTCAACAAATTCCCCCTCTTACCAAACTCCAAGTCTTCACTCAGTTAGCCCAATTGCACTCCATTTGCCTTGGCTGTACTGAAGAACCTTGAATTTATAGTAAACTGAACTGGGGTCACAGTAACCAGATTCAACCAGTTACCACAGGCACCAGGCAAAGCACATTTTATCTTTACGAATTCAAAACAAGGTCTCTTTCAATTTGTTCCTTTGTAGGCTTACAGGCAGCAGACCTCTGATTGCCACCCCCAAAACTCTTCCATATATACCCAGCCTTCCCTTTGAATGTAAATTCTCATTGTATCACCAGGCTCTTTAGCTCCACCTCTTCTAACAATAAAACCCCTTTCATAATACCAATTTATTAGTAATATAAACATATTGCTTGGTGTCTCCAGTTAGGTGCAAGATTTCACCCCAGTCTTTGAATGGTTTATTCAACAAAATGCAAATGCACCCTTGACCTTACATTTACATCTCAAAACTACTATACATGAAAGCACCCAGACTAGCTGGCTTTAATCCAATTAAGACACACACACTCACACCCACAGACACAGATCCTACTACAAGTCCAATTTAAAATAATTTCCAATAACATTATATACATTAATGTCTCTTCATGACAGCGCAATGAACAAACCTGAACATAAATCAGCCTGTTTCAAAACATACAACAACATTATTTTATGACAAGTATCTAATTTAGGGATTTCTCAAATAAGCATTCAGTGAAATTTGTGTAACGCAAAAGTGACACCTGCTCAATGAAACATTTCACAAGCTTACAATATCCCAAAGCTCTTCACAAGCAATTAATTACTTCAGAAGTGTTTAGTCATTGTGTTATGTAGGGGAACGTGGGAGCCAATTTGTGCACAGCATGGTCTCATAAAAACTAATTAGATAAATGATGAGATAGTAATATTTAGTTGAGTGATAAATATTAGTGGTGACACTGGGGGAATTCCCTTGCTCCTTTTCTGTGCCATGCGATCTTTTTAGATACATCTATGACAGCAGGTTTAACATCTTGCCTAAAAGATGGCTCCTGCAACAGTGCTGCACTTCCTCAGTATTTGAACTGAAATGTATTATGTGCTCAAGTGCAGTAATGAGTTTTGAACTCACAACCCCCTCACTCAGGATGAGAAAGAACCACCATTACACCAAGGCTAAACTCTACATTAAGAATCATAAAATTAAAGTTAGGTTTCTTTGTAATAGTACTTATTGAATATGCTCTTGGAGGTGTTTCACAAAATTACCGAGGTAAAACAACAAAATTGATAATGAAAGGTCACCAACTTTAACTCTTTACTTCTCCACAAATGCCACCAGACCTTATGAGTATTTCAAGCATTTTCTGGTTTTATTTCAGATTTCCAGCATCCCCAGTATTTTGCTTTTACGACAATAATGCTGTTATGGATTTCAACACATTAGGTGATTCCAAGTTCCTTCTGGAGAGGAAACAATATTATCAGAATTTGCTGAGAAAATGTATATCTTCTTGTTAAGAGTGCTAAAACCACTTCTGTGTGGCTCTATTTCCACTAAGCAAAAGAACTCACATTTATATTAGTGCTTGTCATATCCTCAGAAGCTCCAAAGTCAATTTTATAGACAATAAATTACTTGCGAAGTACAATAATTGTTATTTTATAAACAAACATGGCAACCAATTTTTACAGACCAAGATCCCATAAAACATTAATGAGATGAATGACCAGTTAATCTGTTTTGTGTTAATGGTGATTGAGAGATAAATGTTAGCCTGAACACTGGGAGAAATCCTGGGCAAGACTTTCCCTATGGACTTCTGAACCTCACCATCGGGCTCAAACATGGGTGAGAACTCTGCACTGTGTGGGAAGCAGTCACGAAATGTGATTTTTCCGAGGGCGACCAATTAATGGCCAGGGGTGGGTTTGTTGTCCAATTAAGGATGGCCAGTGGGCTCTTGAATCTAGAGGACCAGTTAGAGGCCTTCTGCTTGAAATCAGGAGCAGGGTGCCATGGCTGGTGAGGGCAGTGTTACTTCAAAATGGAGGCACTCTATTTCTAATCTTTTCAAAGTTTCAATAAAAAAAGGCCCTTGCAACCAGGCAATCACAGTGGGAGGGAACCCCTCTACGGGTGGCCTGTAGCTACTGCTGCACCCTAGCAGCAGAGAGGGCCTCTAAGTCTGCCTAGAGCGCTGGCTCCCTGGTCAGCTGGCAAGAGGCCACTTCCAGGCAGTTAATATGTCCCCAGCCATCTACAGGAACCTGGAGAGTGACTGAAAAATCTAGGCCAGCTTCCTTTAATTGATCTTCAGTGGCGCTTAAACTGAATTGGCTATCTGTTGCATACAGGCAGGTTGTCATGCTGCTATCCCCCCGTTGGGAAACTGGCACAGCAGGGCTAAAAATCGCCCTGCCCCACCACACCCTTGTTCTTCTTCAGATAGTGGCAAGTGATCTTTTATGTCTACTCGAGAGTGCTCCCATGTACAGTAATGCTTTATTCCCTCAGTATTAGCCTGAAACTCTGGAGTTATGTTTGAACCCACAACCTTCTGACTCTTTTTTTCAATCATTCATGGGATGTGGGCTTTGCTGGCTAGTTCAGCATTTATTATTGCCCATCCCTAGCTCCCCTGAGAGTCCTGGAGGGGAGCTTCCAGGTGTTGGTGTTCCCATCTATCTGCTGCCCTTGTCCTTCTAGATGGTAGTGGTCGTGGGTTTGCAAAGTGTTGTCGAAGGAGCCTTGGTGAATTCCTGCAGTGCATCTTGTAGATGGTACACACTGCTGCTACTGTGCATCGGTGGTAGAGGGAGTGAACGTTTCTGGATGTGGTGCCAATCAAGCGGCTGCTTAGTCCTGGATGGTGTCAAGTTTCTTGAGTGTAGTGGGAGCTGCACTCATCCAGGCAAGTGGGGGGGTATTCCAACACACTCATGGCTTGTGCCTTGTAGATAGTGGACAGGCTTTGGCGGGTCAGGAGGTGGGTTACTCGTCGCACGATTTCTAACCTCTGACCTGCTCTTGTAACCACAGTATTTATATGGCTAGTCCAGTTCAGTTTCTGATCAATGGTAACCCCCCCCCCAGGATGTTGATAGTGGGGGATTCAGTGATGACAATGCCATTGAACATCAAGGGGCAATGGTTGGATTCTCTGTTATTGGAGATGGTCATTGCCTGACACTTGTGAGACACTTGCCACTTGTCAGCCCAAGCCTGGAAATTGTCCAGGTCTTGCTGCATTTGCACATGGACTGTTTCAGTCGTGAACAGTGCTGAACATCCCTACTTTTGATCTTTTGATGGAAGGAAGATCATCGATGAAGCAGCTGAAGATTGTTGGGCCGAGGTCACTACCTGAGGAAGTCCTGCGGTGATGTCCTGGAGCTGAGATGACTGACCTCCTACAACCACAACTGTCTTCCTTTGTGCTAGGTATGATTCCAACCAGTGGAGAGTTTTCCCCCTGATTCTCATTGGTTCAAGTTTTGCTAGGGCTCCTTGATGCCACATTCAGTCAAATGCAGCTTTGATGTCAAGGGCAGTCACTCTCACCTCACGAGTTCAGCTCTTTTGCCCATGTTTGAACCAAGGCTGTAATGAAATCAGGAGCTGAGTGGCTCTGGCAGAACCAAACTGGGTGTCAGTGAGCAGGTTATTGCTAAGCAAGTGCCGCTTGATAGCACTGTTGATGACCCCTTCCATTACTTTACTGATTATGGAGAGTAGGCTGATGGGGCGGTAATTGGCTGGGTTAGATTTGTCCTGCTTTTTGTGTACAGGACATACCTGGGCAATTTTCCAAATAGCCAGGTAGATGCCAGTGTTGTAGCTGTACTGAAACAGCTTGGCTAGGGGCACAGCAAGTTCTGGAGCACGGCAAGTGCTGGAGCACAAGTCTTCAGTACAATTACCAGAATATTGTCAGGGCCCACAGCCTTTGCAGTATCCAGTGCCTTCAGCCATTTCTTGATATCACATGGTGTGAATCGAATTGCCTGAAGATTGGCATCTGTGATACTAGAGATCTCCAGAGGAGGCCAAGGTGGATCATCCACTCGGCACTCCTGGCTGAAGAATGTAGCAAATGCCTTATCTTTTGCACTGATGTGCTGGGCTCCTCCTTCATTCAGGATTGGGATATTTATGGAGCCTCCTCCTCTGTGAGTTGTTTACTTGTCCACCACCATTCATGACTGAATGTGGCAGGACTGTAGAGCTTAGATCTGATCCACTGGTTGTGGAATCGCTTAGCTCTGTCTGTCACTTGCTGCTTATGCTGTTTGGCACGCCTGTGTCATAGCTTCACCAAGTTGACACTTCATTTTTAGGTATGCCTAGTGCTGCTCCTGGCATGCCCTCCTGCACTCTTCATTGAACCAGAGTTGATCCCCTGGCTTGATAGTAATAGTAGTGGGTGGTTACAGGTTGTGGTTGTATACAATTCTGCTGCAGCTGATGGCCCACAGCGCCTCATGGATGCCCAGTCTTGAGCTGCTAGATCTGTTTGAAATCTATCCCATTTAGCCCAGTGGTAGTGTCACACAACACGATGGAGGGTATACTCAATGTGAAGATGGGACTTCGTCTCCACAATGACTGTGCGGTGGTCAGTCTTACCAATACTGTCACAGACAGATGCATCTGCGGCAGGCAGGTTGGTGAGGATGAGTTCAAGTATGCTTTTCCCTCTTGCTGGCTCCCTGACCACCTGCTGCAGATCCAGTCTAGCAGCTCTGTCATTTAGGACCCGGCCAGCTAAGTCAGTTGTGGTGCTACTGGATATTGAAATCCCCCACCCAGAATAGATTCTGCATCCTTGCCACCCTCAGTGCTTCCTCCAAGTGGTGTCCAACATGGAGGAGCATTGATTCATCAGCTGAGGGAGGTTGGTACATGGTAATCAGCAGGATTGCCCATGTTTGACCTGATGCCATGAGACTTCATGAGGTCTGGAGTCGATGTTGAGGACTCCCTGAGCAACTCCCTCCCAGCTATATGCCACAGTGCTGCCACCTCTGCTGGGCCTGTCCTGACAGTGGGACATACCCAGGGATGGTGATGATGGTGTCCGGGACATTATCTGTAAGGTATGATTTCATGAGGATGACTATGTCAGGCTGTTGCTTGACTCGTCTGTGAGACAGCTCTCCCAATTTTGGCACTAGCATCAGATGTTAGTAAAGAGGACTTTTCAGGTCGACAGGGCTGAGATTGCCGTTGTCGTTTCTGGAGCCTAGGTCGAAGCTAGCTGGTCTGTCCAGTTTCATTCCTTTTTTGTAACTTTGTAGCAGTTTGGTACAACTGGGTGGCTTGCTAGGCCATTTCAGAGGGCAACCACCTTGTTGTGGGTCTGGAGTCACATATAGGAAATTAGTGAACCAGATAGGTTTTTACAACAATCGACAATGGTTTCATGGTCATCATCAGGCTTTTAATTCCAGATTTTTTTATTGAATTCAAATTCCACCATTTCCCGTGGCGGGAAATTCGAACCCAGGTCTCTAGAGCATTACCTTGGGTCTCTGGATTACTAGCCCAATGACAATACCACTACGCCATCGCCTCCCCTTGTGAGAACACTGCTATGGAGACAAGGTTGGATCAGCTGAAGATTCAACCAGTCAGACTAACAATTTCAATGAATTCTACATTTCTCTAAAGTGAATCTTAGTGCAGATGTAACTATGAGGAAGTGAAAATAATCACACAAAAACACAGCCCAGATATTGGTTTATCTTTCCCTCAATTGACCTTGCTTTCCTGAAGGCAATGATACAGGGTAGGGAATGATTCCACAGGCATCAGCTTTCCAGTACCTCACTTAAGTTTCCAGTAAGGTGGAAGGATCTTGATAACTCTGACTCACCCAGCTAAAGCTAAACATTTGAAAGAATAATGAAATATTTTGATGGCACAGTTAGTAAATTCTGGTTTGGATTGTGCCATACAGAATGGAAATAAAACAGGGTTATTTATTACAAAGATCAGGGAATTTGTTTTATATTTGCCAATTGTTTCTCACTCTTGTGAACATGCTGACTTCTTGATGGTGTACAGCCCTATGAACAAAGTGCCCTCCACAACTTCATCCACGTGACACTTCTTGTCTTAGCCAATGGTTCAAATAATTCCACCTCAAATTGCATAGAAGACTATTGCTCGTAGATGCTTCATGTTCCTAGTAGAGATAATATATTTTGCCATCAAAAGAATCAACCATTTCTATATGCATTCGATGAGATTATTTGATCATGCATTTATTTTTATTTCTCCCTTTGGAAGCAGGTCATAAACAGGAGGGGGAAAGGTAGGGTAAGTAAAAAGATGAATTTTAGATATATCTGTTATGACCGATGCCATATCTGACTTAAATGTGCTAATTGAGGACAAAGTACAAGACATTCCATTCTCAGGAAAATGATTTTTTTCCCTGGAAGCCAATTCAGAATTCTAAACATGGTGCACCATTCCCAGACAAACAGTATCATCAGGATGAAGGTTTACCACTCAACAGGATATTTCTGAAATGTCCTCTGCCATGGTTTATGGATACATATTTGTTTTTTTAATTATACATACGTACACATTGCAAACGTTCAGTGAACAATGTGGCTCACCAGCTTTTTTTTTGCACTGTGATGCTGAAAAGGGAAAATGGCAAATTTTGCAAGGGAGGAAGTCAAGAAGAATCTAACAGCTATTTCCTTCACAGCTATTGGGTAAGCGGTCTTTTCACTACATGACGTTACTAGCTTATCTAAAAAGCTAGGTTGATAACTTTAAGTGATGGCATTGTTCACTTCTGGTGCTCAGCTCTTATTAATTTACTGTATGAGATCATAAGCTCAAATATCTAAATATGGCAAACAAGTTCATCGCCATCTCAAGTCTGCGCTCCCTTAAAAAAAACTGCTTTCCTCAATGCCCTCACTCATGGCATAGCTTTTGCTACTGTCAGTAGTGAGATTATTTTTTTCCACAACATCTATGTTCTATTAATTCATAAGTTAAGTTTCTAAAATATTGGCAGTCTATGAATTGGACTTCCACCTTGACAACTTTAACAAGAGAATTAAAAGTAAGATTGCAAAGTTACTGTGAATATTTCATCATGAGGAGTTTGTTCTCTTATACTGAGAAAGCGGGACCGCTGTGCTATGCCAAGCACATCAGTTCAAAAACTTAAGCAACCAATCGAAGTAGCAGAGCATGCAAAGAGAGGCACCGATACTGCATCAGGATGGACTAATATGGCCTCGTCTCTCCTTTCGACCTCTTGTTTAATTTTTTTGATCCTTTGGCTAGACCAGCACTTTTATTGCCCATCCCTAATTGCCCTTGAGAAGGCAGTGGTGAGCTGCCTTCTTGAACCACTGCAGTCCATGTGGTGTAGGTACACCCATAGTCCTGTTAGGGAGGGAGTTCCAGGATTTTGACCCAGCAAATACATATGCAAACATGGTTTCTGAAAATGTTGGTTCATTGATTACTTTGTTAGTGAGCCCAATTAAAAGCTGAATGCTATTACCATAGATTGACCTTTGAAGCTTCCAAAAATGGGGGCCGACTTAAATACTGAGTATAAAATATGAATCGCTGGTGTTGATGGTTGCCATTTGGAAATGCGGGAAAAAAAACTGGTAATTCATATTAAATTCATGCATCATGTTTTATTTAATGAAATAATCCTACAAGTTGAGCTGAAAAATTGAGGCAGACTCATAATGTGAGTTTAGCCCTAAACATGCTTCTATTAGCTGAAAAATGGGGAGGGTCAAATTTTATGCCTCGGTGCAAGCATAGATTTTGGCGTCAAGAAAGTGAGGTCATCTTATGCACCGGGTCAAAGTGATAGTGAGAGAGATTCTGGATTGACTAAATCATACCAGTTTGAGCCACAATCATGATATTTTAAACAGTCAAATTCATCATCTTCGGCATCCGATGCGAAGAGTTCATCAAATTCTGCCTGAGTCACTTTGACTATGGTATCAGCAAAAGGATCTAATTCTGGATCAGATGTGGCGCTTTTGGTTTCAAAATCATCCCTCCACAAAAAATCATCTTCCTCTCCATTCATTGAATTGTATATTCTGCATTTTTTGAAGGATCTGATGACAGTTTGTGTATTAACAGCCTCCTATGATTTGAAATCACACAAAACATCAAGTGCAGCAGCACACATACTTGCACTCTTTGCGAAATGAAGCATTTTTTTCTCTGTAAACCATCCACCTATTCCATTTGGCGTGAACATGGGCCTTCAATAGCTTGTTGAGGCACACATCCAAAGGTTGAAACATGGACATTAGACCCCCTGGTATAACTGCAATTTGGGTGTTGTTGCTTTGCAGTTGCCTCTTGATCTTATCAGTTATATAGGATCTGAACATGTCCCCACTAATAAGCTACATTCTATGCGTCGGCACCGAAACAAATGATGAGGCAGAGTGGCAGCAGAGAAGGGAATAAAAAGGAAGCAAATTCTCCACTCCAGGTCCCACTACCTCGTGGGATGTCCTGGCCCACGTGCCCAAAGATTTCCGAGTCGAGAGTCGGCTTGCTCAGTCACAAGGCGATGCATGGCAGAAACTCACGACCTGAATGCCTTCCTCGAATTGAGGGACAGCTGAGGGGCTGACAACCGGGACGCCTATTCCACACAATATCAGTCCACAACTTCGTTCCATCCTCATCCATCCAACCATTGTGAGGACATGCACAAAAACTCATTCAGGGAACTTGATTTCAGCATAGTTCTCGGTTTGAAAATTAACGTTGATTTTAACTTGGTTCCGCCAGCTATCCAATCTAGTATCACTGTGAATCTGGTCTTCTCGTGTCTTGTTTTTCACTAGAATCTCTCCACTCCACAGTTTGACTGTTGGGCATATCAAAATTCACGGGTGTTTCATCCATGTTGCCAATGTGACATAATGGATACTCGTGTATTTGCCACTGTCTAATGATGAATCACTGGGAACTGGTAATTTTGGCATTTAGATTTTCTGGTAATCTCTGAGCAATCTTGGTGCAAAATTAGATATTTTCATTCCATAAAGCAGCTACACCAACTATCCATTCCTCTGAAATCTTTATTGGTCTCAGGGTTTGATTTAGCCCACTTAAGTGTGCATTTCTGGTGATGATGCAACCATTTTGACAATTTTTGAGGACCCATTCCAATACATACTTCTCAAGATCAGGTCAGTGGCTGGTCCCTGTTCTCAATGCCCATTTGGACTTGGGCATCTTCTTCAGGACTGATTCCTTCTTCTTCCGTTTTCGCACCAGTTTTTCACTAACACTGAATTCCCTTGTTGCAGCACAGTTATTTGACAAATAAGCAAATGTTACAATTTTTAAGCTTGAAACCAGCTTCATACTTCATTCTTTTTACTCGAGGACCCATTTCCATTTGACAGTCGCCATACACCGTCTGATCTGTGTGGGCGTGCTTTAAACTCCCACGCATCTTTTTGGCAACACGGCCCATATTACCTGCTTGATCCCATGTGCTGACTTATATGATGAGTATAACCCTAAACATATATTCCTGAGCTGCAAAATTGAGGCAGACTCCTAATGTGAGTATAGCCCTAAACATGCGTTTATTAGCTGAAAAATGGGGAGGGTCAAATTTTATGCCAAGGTGTAAGCATAGATTATGGCGCCAAGAAAGTGAGGTCATCTTATGCAGTGATAGTGAGAAAGATTCTGGATTGACTAAATCTGTTTAAATGATCCAATACATTTCACAAATCTATGTTGCCAACGAGCTATAGGATTGGATTCATAAAGATCCCCCAAAAGTCACATGACAAACTGAATTTGCTCACTATATGGTGCCATATGCTAAAAATGCCATTTAAAAGTCACCCAAGAAACAGAAGGCAATTTGGAATGTCTTGAATTATTTAAACTAGTAATATACGGATAATATAAATGCAGTAATGATTGTCAGAAATATGGTCATTGGTGTTAGAATCATAGTAAATCATCTTAATTTATAAACAACCCAAATTCCTGCAGGATTAAAAAGTGATTTAAAGAAAACTACAATACATTTGAGGGGGCCATTGAGTTGAATAAAACCAGCCATTTGTCCCTTAAATGGCTGATTTCTGTGACCTATAAAGCTGTATTGAACTCAAAATGTCATCATGGTATCCTTCTCAGACACAATGGTTGTAATAAAAATGAATTGCAGATTACAATGAGTTAAGATGTTTTTTGAATCAGTTTATGCTGCCAAACAAGTTCCATACTCTGCCCCCATGAACAAATACTGTGTACCTCTGAACATACTGAAAGGTTTAATGTTAAGGTATATTGGTTCATTTGTGCATAAAGTACATAACATGAAAAGTACCCAAATTATCCCTTTAGAGCCTGAATGCATCTCTGTTATATTATTCGAAAAGAATTAGGAACCATATTGTTTGTTATGCGCATGTATGCATAAGTACCAGGGTGCCACATCACTCACCACTGCACCACAAACAATGCATCACTCTGCAGCATGTAGTGAGGTCTGAGAAATACATTCAAAGCCAGCTCCAATACTGGTGTCTAAAAGTGTGATTATTCCAGACTTCTGGGAACCACAAGACATAAGTGTCTTTCTATTCTAATCTCTCCAAATTCTCATGCACTCTCCTCACAAAAGACATAAATCTTTAGGTCCTAGAAACAGCATGAAATGCTTTGACATTATGAGCACAATCTTCTTGTTCCCTCTAAGACTTAAAAGCATTGTAATTATTAACAGGACAGCACCAGCAGGATTGTAATGCAACCTCCCCAGGATGATCTGCCTTGTGGAATACTTAGCACACATAACTGCTTTAATACTTGAATATTCATAATGTAGAACAGGGAAAAAGATCACAGACTTCTTGAATTACACCAACAAAGGTCCAAATAATTCCAAATCTCATCAAATGCCATAAGATCTGACTTTGTCAATTATCCTGGGGAAATGAAAAAAATAAAATGAAACCTACCTGCGGTTTCTGGAATGCTATTTTGGGACTAATTTTATTTGTCGACTAATTAACATCTGGGGAAAAGTAGACTGAAACTGTCCAAACTGTGTTAATCACATGCCCAAGAAAGGATGTTTTCCACCTGTATGGCCTGTTAATCAAGTTCATCCTAGAAGGCAGTTATACAAAAAAACAGGCACATCAAAGCATAAGCATGTGCTCTTGGAATTAAAACAGGCATTCTTTGACAACAATAGAGTCTCATGTAAAGAATTTGAATGTTTTATATATGACTACTATGTACAAAACAAATCAACAAACTGAATATTTAATATTCTCAATGGATAGAAATAATTTAATTGCATATGTGTCCCTGGGACAGAAAGGGGAAATATTACTTACCCCAAATCATTTTCCCTGTCTTCAGAGATAGAAACCAAAACTGTCTGAATATTTTTTTTTCTATCCTTCATTGTTGTGTTTAGCTTTTCAGTTTACATCATTGCATTCATCAAATCATGTAATTTTCCTTTTG
Organism: Cetorhinus maximus; assembly: GCF_964194155.1. NCBI lineage: Eukaryota > Metazoa > Chordata > Chondrichthyes > Lamniformes > Cetorhinidae > Cetorhinus > Cetorhinus maximus. Next base: position 173,174,311 of record NC_135881.1, on the reverse strand, counting down.
TTGCTTGCTTTCCATTGATGTTACGCCACTTCACAACATTTTTCTTCTTCCCTTTCTTTCTATTTGTCTTCAATTTATTCTTCTTCTAGATTCCCTCAGGGGCAAAAATCAGTTAAACCAGTTGGGACTATCAACCCATCATAACCGATTTCTACAGAAAATAACAGGTCACAACTGGTTTTAACTGAATGCAACTCGAACAACTGGAGATTATAACTGGAAACTGTGGTATAAGTGAGGCTGGAGGAAAGTACTGCCCACGGTATGATGTAGTGTGTCACATTATGGTAGATTGTGTGTGTCACAGAGTCTGGAAGGAGCCAGAAGCCATGCAAGGCTGTGCCTTGGAGATGTATATAGTTATGGGTTACTAATAAACTAATAAATAAATAATGTTTAACCATCCAAGCCTTCAGACCTCTTAGCGAGACACCAAACAGCATTATAACAGAAACCAGTTGGTACCCCCAATTGTCCAGTTGGTTTTCATGGGACCATTTGGATCTTACTGGAATCAATTGACTTGTTGGCTGGTTCAATTGTATACAGCTGGAATAATTGGCAGGTACAACACCTGCCCAGTTAATTTCAACTATGGCCATTTGAATCTTGCTGAAGTTGACAGGGAAACTGGAACCAGTTGGAATTAATTGGAGCCGGTTGACATGTAGCTGCTTCAATGACTGTTTGAACTTGAAAGTGGAGGTGTCAGCTGTGGCTCAGTTCATAGCACCCTCGCCTTTGAATCAGAGGGTTGTGGGTTCATGTCCCACTCCTGGAAACCAAGAACTGTGAATGTACTCGAAAAGAGTTACGTGCGATCTGTTGATAACTCGAAAGAATTTTTTTTTTTTGAACTTGAAAGTGGAGGTGTCAGCTGTGGCTCAGTTCATAGCACCCTCGCCTTTGAATCAGAGGGTTGTGGGTTCATGTCCCACTCCCGGAAACCAAGAACTGTGATTGTACTCGAAAAGAGTTGCAATCTGTGACTGTTGATAACTCGAAAGAGTTTGAACTTGAAAGTGTACCAGTTAAAGCCAACTGGATTGACCCAAGCCAAAAGACTACCTTGAGTAAATGTGCAAGACAAAAAGGAATTGGCATATCAGTACACATTTTCATACCAGGTTTGCAATGTGTTACAGAGAGCACAATGATATTTCTCTCTCATCTCACATATATGAATGTGTTACACAGATCCAAGTTTAGTAATGTTGTGCATTTAACCATTTCAAGATTTTTGATTTTTTGAGTACTGTCACGCACGAAGGGTCACATAATAGCAAAACATAAGCGGTATTATATCAAAAACTTCTCAGGATAGGAAAAAACAACAAAAGAATTTTTCTCATCGAGAAGCATGAAAAAAAAGCCATTATAGGATTAACCAGTGCCATTATAAATACCTTAGTTGCCATAATATAGTGTCAATCATAACTCAGTAGTCACATTCACTGAGAACTTGTGTTAGGAATGGATGATGATAAGAACAACCTATATGGACACCAATTAAGAGCATGAGCTGAAAAAGTGGCAGATACAAGTGGAACAAAACTCAGGAACGAATATACAAATTCAAGAAATGAACATACAAGTACAAGAGATGAACATAAGAAATGAACGTACAAAGTTAAGGGATGAACATAAGAAATAAACATATAAATACATGAGGGGAAGATACTCCCTTGCTGCCCACATACCTTTCCTTCTGTGGGCCATCCTCGCTGTTCCCTCTCGCAGGTTATAGCCACTCCCACCCTCCGTGGTACTCACCTCGCCCTCCCTGGCACTCGACACCTCTCTCCCGCTGCTCCTGAACTCCTCCCGATTGCTAAACCCCTTGTTGGGTCATTTGCCTTCCTTCCAACTGCACCTCCCAAGGCCATGGGGAGAATAAGCGGCTCATGACAGGTGTGGTCAGAAGGACGGCGAGCAGCCCAACAAAGGATTCAGTGATCGGGATGATGTCGGGGAGCAACGAGGGGGAGGCGTCGAGTACCAGGGAGGGCAAGGTGAGTATCATGGACGATGGGAGTGGCCATCACTGGCGAGTTGGAAACAGCCATTACCAGGGAGCCAGTGGGACATGGCCATTACTGGGCAGCAGGAGGGAGGTGGCCATTACCGACAAGTAGGAGTGAGAGAATGGGGGCAACTCCAAAGCAACCGGGAGGCAGTAAAGGTGGCAATGTGACCCGCAGAGAGGGAGAGAACATGCAATTGAAGGAGGTCCTGCCCACTATCAATTGGCCGGCTTTAGCAAAAATTGCTTGCTGATTGGCCACAGCGTTTGTCAATCAGCAATGTATTCCCCACCCCCAAACAAGCCTAGCAGCTGCAGAATGTGTTGCATTCTAGGTGGAGGGAAAAATCATTTTTAAAAATTTTCTCTGTGAGGCTGGGGCAACAAAAGAATTTTATTTAATATAAAAGCAAAATACAGTGAATGTTGGAAATCTGAAATAAAAACAGAAAATGCTGTAAAAACTCAGCAGGTCTGGCAGCATCTGTGGAGAGAGAAACAGAATTAATGTTTCAAGTCCGTATGACTCTTCAGGGCCTTCAGAATTTTATTTGACAGCTTTACTGGAAACAGGTCTGAGGCTATAGAGCTGTTTTAATATCGCTTGTTTAAACACTCGCATCTTTGCTCTTTTTTCACAGGTAGACTCCCTTTATTGCTTAATTCTTCAACGCCTGAATTTACCTTAATTCCTCGGTCAACAGGTACATCCATCAAATTGTACAGCATCACATCAGCAACTCAACATAAGTCCCAGCCTGTATGGTAGGATGGATCCCATCAAACAGGGTGGGCTACAAGGGGGTAGAGTAGAAAGTGGATTTCAAGTTCTAGGCTCATCCTCATGCTCACAGGTAGATTTCAAATATATGAGGAAACTTTCTTTTCATCAAAAGAAGTGAGAAGATTCGAGAATCTTATAGCACTTGGAAACTATCTGCCTGATATAATGCCCCAAATGACTACACAGGTAAATCTAAAATGTGCCATTTAACGTTGTTAAGTTGTGCTTGATCCATAGACACCCGTGAAGAGATCAGACAGAAGGTACAGAGCCACCCAAGGTTCAGGGTGCCCAAAATTGTGGACAGCACTGTCAGAGACAGCAGCAGTGGTAATGATACCCACTGCACTGGCAAGGATGTAAACAGCACTCAAAGATGCAGCCAAGGTAAATATTTTTTTATTGATTTCTGTTATGAATGGTTTATGAGATCTCACATCAAAGCTAGATGGTTTTAAAAATATCGTCTCTATGGTCGAATTAAGGAGAAGTCTGCCTGCAACAAAGGCCTGAGAAAATGGCTGCAACAAAGATTTGATACAATACAGCCCCCTGGTCCAAAAAGCAGCAGCTGGAGGATATTAATCACGAGCTACAGAAGGAAATTGTGGAACTTTGAAAATCAGGTAAGATACAACCATTATTTTCATGTTACGTAGTGCATCTTTTTCTGTGACTTATGCAGCTCTATGCAATCGGAAACAGATGATAGAGTGAATTGGGTTTGTACAATGGCGTCCCAACCCTGGTATATGAAATGATGCAATTATTTTTCATCATTTTGCTAGGTGAGGTGATGAGTAAAGAGTGTTGGAGATGCCTAAACCCCCAGCACCACCCAGGCAGAGTCAGCAAGTCCCCTATATGGAGCACAAAAGAGGCCAATGAGCAGTTAAACGGTGTAATTGATAACAAGGTAATGATTCTTAGAATTAATTTTCAAAACATTTGATAATGTTAGTTTCAGCAAAAAGTGATGGATCCTCATGACGGTAGGTGCAATGTTAAACTTGCCTCCATCACCAATGATTTGTCATTCATCGAGATGGAACTGTTGAATAACCTCAGAGTCTGTAGTTAATCTGAGTCTGTATTATCTTCCAATTTTAGGATACTATGTCCCTGATTTTACTTACAGGTAAACCTGCCAGGTTGTATTGAAATACCAGAGGGAATGTGGAATAAAGCACACAGCAAAAAAACAAATTCATTATTCGTCAAGTCTTTGGCTCTTGGCATCTGTGGGTCCGATGAACTGGCGGGCTGTTTTTTAGCAGGCAGCATACAGGATGCAATTTCTTGCAACAGGAGGTTGGCTTGGAGGCCATTTGTCACCTGTTTTGGGAGTCCCCGACTAATTTCAAGCTTAATTTTTTTCTCTTACTTTACAGCATGTTTCATCTAGCACCTCTAGACCCAGGGGAGGAGGCTTTTAAGAAAGAGTTTGAAAACTTGAATAATAGCTGAGAAATTTCAGGACCTCAATAAGAGACAAAAATCCAGTAAATCATTCAATGTGTAAATGGAAATAATGCTTAAGTTCAGTATTTTGATTAACTGCTGCAATTTAACATTTCTGCATTTTAACTATTTATTTTTCGGTTCATGCACTGTTTAAGTTTTGCTTCATGCACTTTGTGTTTTTATGCATCACAATAAAATTTGAAACTTATAGTGCAGTCCAGTCAAGCTTTATTCCACTGGCCCAAAGCACACACTGACACACTGGTATTTTTTTCATTTATTAGTGGTATTTATGTGAACGGAATGGGTGAATTAGTTTTCTAGATTTTCTCTTTCGCAAGTTTTGAATATTTAGCTGCAGGGTGACCTGTATATTTAAGGGATTGTACTTTGACTGCCCCATAAGAGATGCATTTTGTCCCATATTTTGTAGGACAGCCTGTAGAGAACTGATCCTGGGAGTCTCCAAGGTGAGTTTGAGTAATTCAAGTGAGTGAGTGAGTCGGTCAGCAGAGATGATTCAACAACGTTCTATTGAAGAGTCATACGGACTTGAAACGTTAACTGTGTTCCTCTCCGCAGATGCTGTCAGACCTGCTGAGTTTTTCCAGGTATTTTTATTTTTGTTTTGGATTTCCAGCATCCGCAGTTTTTTGCTTTTAACGTAAATTGTAAGTTTTGCTTCCTGAAGACTCTTCCCTGCTACCCCTGTCATCACCAATACCCCCTCACTTACTGAAGTATCCCATCCTCCCCTGAAGCATCCCTTTGTTTCTTAAACATAGCAGTTACCCTGCATAGGTTGGTCTCGAATAAAACCAGTTGGGCCAGTAAATTGAACCAGGCTAACAAGTCACAACTGGAGCCAACTCAACAGTTTAACTGGAAACAATTCAACTGGCTAGTTGGAGATATTTCAAATGACCGACTAGGACCAGTTCAAACTTAACTGGGACTACCACTAGCATCTGACCAACTGGGACCAGTTCCAATTTCCATTGGAAACGGGACCCGTTGCAACTGATTTTTCCTTGAGTGTTTCCCTTTCTTCCATATTCAGATTAGTAACAGGAACCCAGAGAAAGGAGTGCTTCTGATGGTATAAGGGTGGGGAAAATGTTCAGGCGTTAGTCTGGGCCAAGGAAAGGAGGTTGGCCAGTCAGAGACTGAAACATGCAGGGCAGTCAATTAAAAAATACCACAATCGTCATCAGGGCCAAGTAGGGGAGTGAGGCTATAGTGAATGAGATAACTATGACATCCTCTTGAGGGGTGAATAATGACAACTCTGACCTTTGCAAGAACAAGACAGAGTAAAAATTGAAGAGAAGCTTGTTCATCTTAAATGAAGCCCTTGAAACATGTTATCTGTTGCATAGGAGATAAGGATCCTACTCATTTGATGGGAGCCTTTATGCTGACAATGACACACATGTAGTGACTTTTGGATCTCCCATGGTGTGCAACTTTCAGGATGGATAAATAGGTATTAACTTGATGCTCTTATTTTCCCCTAAAGATCACTCCCCTTCATTAGTACAAAGGGAACTCAAAATTAATTCTTTCAGTGGAAAGACACTTTAAAATTATCCTAAATAAATCTTGTAAATTATGATTGAACAGGACATCAGTGCAATGCAATGCCATTTTTCTGGTGGCTTCCTCCCTGCATTTCGATTCTCCCAGCACCAATTGTTAATGTTGAAAATTGGGAATGAGAAGATGATGAGGTGAAGTAAGAAAGACTGGTGACCTGATCTCAGGCATCTGTCAATCACATTCTCTAATTGGACACGAGCCGATGTAGTGTTGTGACCCAACAAACTCAATCTTTGGTCATCTTTTCCTACTGGTAGCAACACTTCTTTCATGTACAACAACTTTTGATTTATTTGGGACCTTCATGTAAAATGTCCCATGGCGCTTCACAGTATTACCAAACAAAATGACACCTTGATACATAAGGTAATATTAGAACTGATGACCAAAAACTTGGTTAAAGAAATAGGTTTTTAGGAGCGATTTAAAGAAGGAGAAGAGAGGTTGAGAGGAGGGAACTTCAGAGCTTAGGGTTCATACAACTGAAAGTTGAAATCTACTTGATAACACATCTACATATTGGCTATTAAACGACTACACTTCAAAAGTAATCAATTAGTTGCAAAGTGATTATGTGATATGGTGTTTATGGTATAAAAAAAAAACTTATTTTACAAGGACATTTGGGGAACATTTAGCAGGTCAGGCAGCATCTATCAGGGATCAAAAGTTAATGTTTACAGTCTCATGGCCTTTGTCAGAATACTTCTTTGTTATTTTAGTTAAAACAAGATTTTTTTCAAAAATTAGGAGAGCTTGTTAATACAATTTAACACAAAGAGGCTAAAGGAAGGAAAATCTTAGCTTCATAATTAAGCTTTGCTTGAACCCAACAAGCTAAGAGAAAATCTGAAATAATTCATACAAGAACCACAATGGTCCTATATTAGAATAATGCCATATATTCAGATGATCACAAAGCAATTACGTCGAGGACCACCATTCAGCCCTTCTTAGTTCAACCATCCATTAAAGATTCTAAAATTCTTCCTCTCCCCTCAAACGCAGCTACCAATTATTTCTTAAATATGTACAGGATGCTTGTCTCCAGTACCCTACTGGAAGTGACTGCATTGCTGGGACAGACTGGATTGCTCGACAAAGACTGGTATTGTCTTGATGGGCTGAATAGACTTCTCCTGTGCTATAATGGCTCTATGAATCTAATTGTAGTCCACACATTTAGCACTCTTTTTCATGTTACCAGTCTTAAATTTACTTATTAAATAGTTTGACCTTTTGTTCCACTAATTTAATTTCAAGTGATTTCTAGTTTTATCAGTTTCATTCCTTTAGGCCCTCTATAAGATCACCTTTTACCCTTTCTAGACTAAAAAGCCCAAATTCCTCATGTTTCGACCTCTGACTAGAGATTAATCTCATGGCTTTTTGCTGAATTGCCCCAGTGCTTCTACATCGCCTTGCATCTTGGCAACCAGAACAAGATGCAATATTTAATGTTCAGTCTGATCGCAGGCCTGCATTGTTTGATCAAAAACATTCTTCAACCTCTGACCAAATCTTTTGGCTATGTAGTTCAATATGCTATTGGCTTTAATAATTGCTCTGCACTGGTTGGACATATTGAACAAGTCTATCAAGGCTATTAATAAATACTCTTTAAAGATAATCTTGAGTGTGTGAAGACAACACAGGCTGGAGGAAGTACTTTAATGTGAAGAACCTCCATTACATTATTTTTAAAAATTGTGAACCAGTCTGCATATGATACAGAATGTCATACATTTTCTAATGTTGGGTAGCAATTAGGAAGAGTTTGAACCAGGGTACTTCAAGAACATTTGCTGGGTACATGTTGATGAGACAGGGCATTTGGATGTGGACTTGTGATCATAATTCCCATTTCTCAACCATTAGGAGCAGGCAACAAGCAGAGACCAATCAATTCCCTACAAGGCTGGAAGGAAGATTTAATACACAACTATATAGCGACATTAAGAAGCAGATCTTCAGTCTTCGACACCAACTGAAATCGTAGGGTTTTTTAAAAAGCTGTTTAACTAGTTTATTTTTTATCTCTACTCTAAAATTTGGACTGAAACTATCTCAGAATTTCTCTGCAATGACAACAACGTACGAACTACAAATATGCCACCCTTTTCAGAATTCTCTGTAGAGGGGAAGAAAGGATAACTTTACGACAACCCAACTTTGACCAATGATTTGAACATTAATTACGAAAATCCAGCAAGATGTTCTTTTTAAAGCTGATGGTGTAATTTTGTGAGGCTAATCTCAAGACTGTCTCTCTGGACAAAAGTGTAGATTGAAGATAGGGTTATAGCACTATAGTCCTGATACAAGCTTTCCATGAGCAAAATTTTATGCCAAGAACAGAGCTTCATAAGATTACTACTCTTATGCCAAACTTGCAAGTTTTTTTTAATAATTACAATTATTCAGCGATGACAATCAAAAACAATAACTATGAAGCAATTAAATTTGGGTGGTTAACTTCCTTATAATTTTTTTCGCTGGAGAATCTATTCTTAGAAAGTGTGAATCCTACAAGTATGTGGCAAGGGTTGTAGAGGGGTATGTCCTCCTCAAACTGTGTTTGTGTTAATGTTGCATTGTAGCTGATTAAGCAAACCTTACAGTAAACTTATGAAAGAATGATCGATAGCAACAGTACTAGAGCTTAAGGAAACACAACAATGTTTCTTAAGAAAAATGAAAGGTGTACCAGCATTGGTAACTTAACATCAAAACCATCAACACTATTTTTAAAAAGTGCTTCTTTAAAGTTAGCCAGGAGTCTGAAAATCAGTACAGGCCAATGTAAACTGTGGACTTTAGTTGTTTTGTTAATAGTTCTAGTTCAATACAGCACAATTAGGAACACACCACAACACTATATTGTGTTTCTATAATAATGCATATGGCTATGGAGTATCAAACCAATTTTCCTTGGTGCTCAAAGGCTATTTATAAATAAAAGAAAATTGAAGGCCTTAAGATACGCAAAAGGAATAACGAAAAAGCTACAAAAGCAAGACATTGCTGAAAGATCATTGATCTGAAACATTAACACAATTTTTCTCTCAACAAAGGATGTCCGACCGGCCAAGTATTTGTAATATTTCCTATTTTTTATCACTATGAAAGATAATGTTGGAATACAAGCAAATCAGCAGCAAGGTTTTCCTGAATGAGCTATTTTGAACATAACCAAAAAACTCACTAATGAAGGAGTTGAACAAGAATCAGTCAGAAATACAAGCAGCGAGGTTTGCTACACCAAGCTCATCAGTTGCAAGAATAGTTTTGAATGTCTCCGCTTTGAATAGCTGTCACCAAGCACGTTGATCTGCACTATATATAGTGAGATTCATAGGGATCGGAGATCCATCTGCTATCAGCCACTCAAGCAAATTCTAAGCATCAGTTGCCACACAGTATTCGTTGTATGTAGCATTGGCTCAAGTTGCTTAACCAGCTTTCAGCCACCATAATTACGATCTGTAACTGCGGCAACTAGCACAGGCCTGTTCCAGGCACAGGTCTGATCTACTGCACCCAAGTCCCCATCTACTCAAGTCACAGAATTAAATTATGGGTAGCTGACCACCAGCTAAGCATTTACTGCCATTCGTATTTATTTATTAGGGCATATTCATGACTAAGAACATCCCAGACAGATCATGGATGAAGCTTGGAGTAGGCCTCTTCACTCTCTTTGGAACTGTCTATCCCGTCACTGCTAACTATTATTCAGAGTACTGGGAGCTATACAAGCTGACGTCAATGACTGCCAGTGAGATAGTAGAATGCCTGAAAGCACACTTCAGTCACCATGGCTTTCCTAGCATTGTGATGAGTGACAATAGTCCTCAGTTTACAAGTGAATAATTCAGGCACTTCAAGAATGATTGAAAAATTCAACACTACACATTTTCTCTAGTCAAATGGAAAGGCTGAGGCAACGGTGAAAATTGCCAAAGAGATCAAAAAATCGAGTACATCCAGCGCAGATGTGTACAGGGCAATCTTAGAGTGGAGAAACATATCTACTGAAGGCATGAAGTAGTCCAGTTCAGTGACTAATGTCACTCCACACTCCAACTACTCTTCTAATAGCTAAAAAACTACCTGAAGCCAATAGTAGTAATAGGCATGAGTGACAAAATCAAAGTGAAACGACAGAAAGCCAAATTTCAATTTGATAAACCTGGCAAATCATTGCCGGAGTTGAGAGTTGGAAAGCCGGTCAGAGTGCAAACATTTAACATACTCAACAGAAGTCAGTCCACTTGGCAACTTGGAACCTGTGTAGAGAAGTTGTCACCTCGGTCCAGCTGGAGAAGCTGCTCTGCTCCTTCACAGCAGATGGCTGATGAGGAAGAGTTGATTTCACCAACTGAACAAAGAACTAGAGTCCTAGAGGTCAAAAGCTCCCCAACGAATGCAATGGATTAGCAGCAACACTCGCCATGGCAACAATTTTCCCCGGAGGGGGAAACATCACCCCAGGAACCAGCAGACATGAGATGAACAACCAACAGCAAACCCCACGTATACAATTAGAAGACCTGAATGCTTTAAAGATTGTGTGCGAGATTTGTGTGTAAAGACAGACAAAAGTGAGACAGGCTAGAATGAACAGATTTTTATTCATGCATGATGACTTCCTTTTCTAGACCATGTAATGTGCAACTACAAATGTTAGTGCTTCCAATATGTTTTTCTCTTTATATGAAAAGGGGCATGTTTGGAGAAATGCCTTTGTGCACTGCCACCTTTTGTGTACTGTGGCTTGCCATTGTCATGTAACCTCTGAGGTCATCTTGGGTAAAACATAAGGTGGAATTCTCCCATCTGGGTCTAAGTCCTGTGGTGAAGGCGTGAGTGTTTCCCGTTGCATAGGTCACCAAGAAGTGGTGCTCGGCCACGGCCTCAGTAATCATGCAGTCGAGGGTTTCCCAACGTTTTGTGCGGCAGGGAGGGTTGGATGGCATGTTCCCTGCCATCAAATCCAGGTGCCATTTTTAAAAGGTGTCCAGAAATCACTGACCCACTGTTGAAGAAAGAAGATGGACCTCCGGCAGAAAGAGGGTGGACCTCCGGCAGAAAGAGGGTGGACCTCCAGGAACATTATGAAGCTGCAAGATGGACCTCCTCAATGACACTGAAGCTGGAAGATCCACCTGACAGATGCTCCCCGCAGCCATTGCTACATCTTCCAGGGTCCATGGACGCTGGAGGCTTCCATCTTGAACTCCAGAGGCAGCCCCAGGCCTTCTTCATTGCAATATTTAAACCAGATGGATTTTGATAAATGTGTCCTCACAGCAGCAAAATCCTGATGGCAGCAACAGCCCGGAGTAACAGGTTGTTCGCATCAGAACAGAGGGGCTACAGTGTAGGTCTATTACTTTAACATGCCAATGACTCAAGCACTGTACAACCACAAGTTTATGAATGTACACGCCACATTGGTCCAGATGTGTTCTGGGCCGGTGTGATTTCTTGCTGGGGGAGCAGGTGATTTGCGTGTCTGTGCGTGTTGACGGGGGTGGGGGGTGGCGATTCCAGTCGGGCCTTCATCTGCATTCCATTAGCAGGATGCAAATCGGTTTCATGCCAGCCTCTGGCAGGAATTTCAACCTGCCATCGCAGGCGGTAGAAGAAAATCCCACTGTCATTTTACACCTGCATGAAACCAATTTTTGGGCTTCCTGCTGCATTCTTCCCCCCATCGCCCATCATTAAACCCGCCATGGGGGTCATAGGAGAATTCCACCCAGAGGCTTTGGGCAGAAGTTATTTTTACACACCACATGGAATAGTTTTAATGTTTCTTCTGAAAGGTAGCACCTCAGACAGTGTAATGTTCCCTCAGTAATGCACTGAATTGTCAGCCTAGATTTTGTGCTCAAGTCTGAGTGGGACTTCAACTATTGGAAGCAGTTCAAAGAAGGTTCACAAGGTTGATTCCTGGTGTGAAGGGGTTATCTTATGAGGAAAGGTTGAGCAGGTTGGGCCTACACATTGGAGTTTTGAAGAATGTGATGTGATCTCATTGAACCAAATAAGATTTTGAGGGGAAGAGAAAATTCTGAGGGGGGTTGACAGGGTAAATGCTGAGAAGATGGGAGAATCTAGAACTGGGGGCACAGTTTCAAAATAAGGGGTCTCCCATTTAAGAGGGTAGAGGAGGAGGAATTTCTTCCCTTAGAGCATTGTTAGCCTTCATTGCAAGAAGATTTGAGTTCAAGGATGTCTTACTGCAGTTATACAGGGCCTTGGCAAGGCCACACCTGGAGTATTGGGTGCAGTTTTGGTCTCCCTACCTAAGAAAGGATATACTTGCCATAGAGGGAGTGCAGCGAAGGTTCACTAGGCTGATACTGGGGATGGCAGGACTGTCATATGAGGAGAGATTGTTTCAAGTGGGCCTGTATTCACTAGAGTTTAGAAGAATGAGAGGGGATCTGATTGAAACATATAAATTATAACAGGGCTAGACAGACCGGATGCTCCCCCTGGTTGGGGAGTCTAGAACCAGGGGCCACAGTCTCAGGATATGGAGAAGGCCATTTAGTACTGGGATGAGGAAACATTTCTTCACTCAGAGGGTGGTCAACCTGTGGAATTCTCTACCACAGAAGGCTGTGGAGGCCGGGTCGCTGAGTATATTCAAGAAAGAAATTGATACATTTTTGAATATTAGGGGCATCAAGGGGTATGAAGAGAAAGTGGGAATATGGCGTTGAGATAGAGGATCAGCCATGATCATATTGAAAGGCAGAGCAGGCTTGAAGGGCCGAATGGCCTACTGCTGCTCCTAGTTTCTACGTTTAGTCTCTGGAATTCTCTTCCACAGAGAGCAGTGGAGGCTGCGTCATTGAATATATTCAAGACTGAGTTAGACAGATTTTTGATCTACAAGCCTGTCAAGGGTTATGAGGAACATGTAGGAAACTGGAGTAAAGGCCACAATCAGATCAGCCAAGGTCTGATTGAATAGCAGGCTCGTGAGCCAAATGGGCTACTCCTGCTCCTATTTCTTATGATCAAATAAAAACTTCTAGAACTGTGACCACCTATTATGTTTAAAAAATATAAAGTAAAGTTGACCTACTGGCACTGCTATGATTCCAAAGACATAAACTGTTATAACTTCACATAGGCAATGAAAACAGGCCCCTCAGCATAAGTGAAACAGAAAGACTAAAAGCACGGTGTATATTGCATTTTATTTCATTATTTTGTTTTTTTTATATCTTAAATCCAGCCAGAAACATTTTGCAAAAGACAGGATTGTCAACCCCCCAGGATTGGCCTGGAGTCTCCAGGAATTGAAGGTCAATCTCTGGGACACTGCTGTGTGCAATCCTGGAGAAAAACCATCAGAACATTAAAAAAGATTTTTTTTTGAAAATCTTCTTTGAACATTTCTCTTTGCCAGATATAAAAATATTGAAAATGGGAAAAGAAAGCCGTTTGGATGACAGTCAAGCATTGTCCAATTGGGCAATGAGTCTTTTTGCATTTCGATTGGAGTAGGAAGACAGTGCGTCACACGGGTGGACGTGTTGGCCAACAAATGGCTGGAACGTGGGGGCAAGTCATGTGATGAAATCTCCAGGAATATATTTAATGATAGCTGGCAACCCTAGCAGGAGGTGGGGGTCCCAATGTTCCTATTAATGCTACGTTACATTGAGCAAGTAGAGTTCACATTTCACAAAGTGAATTTGTTTTTGGACAATAGATTAGATTTAACCAAGAATAAGCATTATGAATAATGAAAACAAAGAAAGTGTATAATGGCGGACAGTATCAGGTTCATTTGTGACAGCCCCCACAGTTCATTAAATACTGATACTCACTTTTCTAGGCTCACTTATTCAACCAAATTGAAATTTGCCATGATTGACATCTTCAAAGAAGAGGTTGAAGATTAGACCTCATGTGAAAGAATTGCGATGAAATAGGGAGAAAAAAAGAAAAGTGCTGAATGCGTGGAAGAGAATAAAAATGAAGAGTTATTCCATTACAAAAGATGATCACTAGTTGTTTAAAAGAAATGCTAAGAGATTTAGGGTTCAAATTTAATTGACATTTACAGTATATTTTAATTATATAGGATGCAAGTGTTGACAGGGCTCTCTGAATAAACAACCCAAAAGCTCTGTAAACTGAAAAGATAACAATATTATCTTAAAATGACTTAGTTACAAAACGGGCTCATGTCAAACATATCTCACAGCAAAATGTTACTGTACAGAGGCAAACAAGCTTACTGTCACTTTTTGGGGCTCGCAGAATGAACAGCTTCAATGTTTAAATGCAATTAGTGTTATAAATGTATAGATACATTTGTTCAATGCACATCTGGTTTCTCAGAAATGTTTAAATAATGGGAAGGAATAAGAATAGAAAATCAAGAATTTGTGCATTGGTAGCAAATGTAAGATCAAGGAAAAGAAACAAGCTCTAAAACTGCTAATGGCAAGGAGATAAGATCTCAAGTATTGTTTTTGTAATGCAGCTTGACCTGAGGCTATGCTTTTAAGATATACCAATATAAAAAAAGTAGGCAAATAGAATACTAAAGCATTGATGAAAAATATGCCTTCCAAGTGCAAGGAGCCCAATTGAGTAGTTAATTTCCATTTCAGTACTTCAGTGACTTGTATTGCCTTCTCCCCTTCAGTCTCTAGAAGCTGCATTCAGTTATTTATAATCCTTTATGGAGTAATACAATAGCAATATGTACTTTGGTCCAAAGAAACAGGGTATAAATTAGAGTCATAGAAGTCTACAGCACAGAAAAAGGCCATTCGGCCCATCAAGTCTGCGCCGGTCAAACAAGTACCTAACTATTCTAATCCCATTTTCCAATACTAGGACCATAGCCTTGTATGCCATGGCATCGCAAGTGCACATCCAAATACTTCTTAAATGTTATGAGGGTTTCTGCCTCTACCACCCTTTCAGGCAGTGAGTTCCAGATTCCCATCACCATCTGGGTGAAAAAATTCTTTCTCACATCCCCTCTAAACGTCCAGCCCCTTATCTTAAATCTATGCCCCCTGGTTATTGATCCCTCCACCAAGGGGAAAAGTTCCTTCCTGTCTACCCTATCTATGCCCCTCATAATTTTATACACCTCAATCATGTACCCCCTCAATCTCCTCTGTTCCAGGGAAAATAACCCCAGTCTATCCAATCTTTCCTCATAACTAAAACTCTCCAGCCTAGGCAACATCTTGGTAAATCTCCTCTGCACTCTCTCTAGTGCAATCACATCCTTCCTATAATGCAGATTCCAGAACTGCATGCAATACTCTTGCTGTGGCCTAACCAGCATTTTATACAGCTCCAGCATAACCTCCCTGCTCTTATATTATATGCCTCGGCTAATAAAGGCATTTGCCTTCGTAACCACCTTATCTACCTGTCCCGCTACCTTAAAGGAATGGTGGACATGCACACCAAGGTCCCTCTGATCCTCGGTACTTCCCAGGGTCCTACCATTCATCGTGTATTCCCAGGCCTTGTTTGTCCTGCCCAAGTGCATCACCTCACACTTATCCAGATTAAATTCCATTTGCCACTGATCAGCCCATCTGACCAGCCCATCTATATCCTCCTGTAATCTAAGGCTATCCTCCTATTTATCACCCCACCAATTTTCGTGCCATCTGCGAACTTACTGATCAAACCTCCTAAATTCAAGTCTAAATCATTTATATATACCACAAACAGCAAGGGACCCAACACCGATCTGTGGAACACCACTGGCCACAGGCATCCAGTCACAAAAACACCCCTCGACCATCACCCCCCGCTTCCTGCTTTGGGAAGCATAAATTAGTTCCCGTTTATTCTGTTTACAGATTCTCAGAATTGTATTCCAACTAAGATGCAGGTAAAGATGTGTGTGCAATTGAAGCAGCTCTTCAGAAAACATGCACTGAAATGGCAGCCTTTATGAGGTCATTTATCTAAGTAAGTCAATCTATAAAAGAACGAAAGGAAAGAAATACAATAAAGCAAAGGGATAAAATAGCTCAAATAATAGAACCAACCACAGTCTGACTTAGACAAATTTATGTACTAAATACTGTATAGATCAAAAAGGAAAAGAAATGCATCAGAGAAAAATTAAAAAGCTTGCTCATACACAGATCAAATAGCAACAATGCTGATAATCTTTTTAATTATTGTCAAAAGAGCACACAATCTTCCAGGACTATAATCATTATCTTTAATATGTTGCTGCATGCACTCAATTTGATATAGATGAACTCACTGAAAAAAAACTCAAGGTTCTAGCAAAGAATGCGAATGAATGCTGAACTTAAAAACCTGGAGTACTCCAACTGGTTTATTATCTTTGATCACCCAAAATTGACCAAATTTGGACAATTGCAGTTGCATAAAGTGCTACAAATTGACAGGATGAGAGTTTATGCCCACCATTCCACAGAGAGTTTTTAATCTCAGAAAGTGATAGTAAATTGGTATTCAAATAATCTGGGCAGATTTCTTATGCCTATTGGCCAATTTGAAGGATGGCACCAGCATAGAGATGGGAGCAAGTCACATCCATGGTCTTCCATTTTGAAATAGAAAGGGGAAATCTAAATTGGAGAAGATATAAAGACAAAAGGTCCACCTGAAAGAAAGAATCAAGACTTGTATTTCTGTAGCACCTTCAAGACCCCAAGATGTCCAGAAGTGCTTTAAAGCCAAAAAGTACTTTTATTGAAGTGTAGTCATTGTTGCAAATTGGGAAATTTACAGCTAAAGCTAAATTGCACAACCAGGTCCCACAAACAGCATTGAGATAATGACTAGATAATCTGTTTTAGTGACTTTTATTTTCAGATGTTGGCTTATTAGTTAATTTCCAGCACCTTTTACATTTATCTTTTAAAAATAATAAGGTTGGCTTATTTGTATTCAAGAGTAACATTCCACAATGGCTTCTAGCCAGCATAAACGAGCCACATTACGAGCTTGAATCATTATCTTAAATTGGTTGTTACTGTAGCTATTAGCACACTCAGGATTGTAAAGCAAGTGCTGCCCAATTGCAGAGTCACATTTAAGTACATAGGTTTTATTTTGGGTTTTGGGTTTTGCAAGTGCTGGTTGGTTGAGAATTGTCTCTACTCTGCCTATTGCAAGCAACTGAAGGAACATGCTGTTTGATTCGATCAGCCAATCACTGGAATGTACGGCCCACATACCTGACATCACACCAGCACTAAAATTCATACATGACGATGCTCAATTGTGTGGTACACAGGTCTTTTTCGACTGATGGCAGCATCTGATTAGTGGAAAATACTACTCGAGTAGCCACTGCACAGTAGCAGAAATAAGCCAGTAGTCTGGGCCTAATCTCCACAGTACTGATTTGAAGTGCCAGATAACCATTCAAAGGGATGCTCATGGTGTACAATTTCAAACATTTTGGTTGTTGCAACACCTGATGATCCAGGTATCATCCTATTCTATTCTATTTCACACATTATGAGACTTGGCCGAAGCAGACATTGGGGAGCCTCACACTCGCACATCAAAAGTAGGCATTCACCTCAGTACAGTAACTCTGATTGACTGCTCAGTGGACCAAGGGATCTTTTCATCAATTTAAGGAGTATGTATTTTCATATGCCATTTTGTGTAAGAAATAGAAACTAATTTTTAAGCATTCCAGTTCATTTGTCATTCTTTTACTGTCACATTGTAAGGATGAAAGTACTGTGGTTTAGGCTGTGATATTGGAGCCTGGTGACAGGAGTTTTAGGCATGTTCTGTATAGTGCTTTGTTAATGGCTATTCTGTACAATATAATTAGTAGCACCTTTCTCGTAAGTACCAAAATACAACTGCACACTAGCAATCGTTAATATAAAAGAAATTGGAGTAAAAACGTTTCAACCTGTTTTTGCGCACACTATGTTCACACAGTAACCCCTTGTTTCGATAAAAAAGCATTGAACCTAAGATATCTGATTTCAAGTGTAAATCATCACAAAGCCCCCACATTGCTGTCCAGGACCTGGCTTGCCATGTTCCCTTCAACAGTGGCTACACTTCAAAAGCAACTCATTGGATATAAAGCACTTTGGGGCATTCTGAGGCCGTGATAGGCACTATATAAATGCAGGTCTTTCTTTTTGCCCATTCATTCCAAACATGTGTCCATTTTCTATTTCACATCAGCATAACTTTCAAAATGATTTGTTGTTTTTTCAAATATTATATCATGTTCACACACAGAAGCATACACTTTGAATATGGAATCAAAAACACCATCAGTCCTATTGTAGCAATTCCTTCTGATAACCACATATCATGCGGACCATCTTCTTATCCTGTGTCTTTTTGAGAATTACAAATACCAATTTTGATTCATGCATATATGTAGGCTCTGAAACACTTGACTGGTTTCCATGTGTTTTATGTGCTGGTTGGTACAAGACGCTAATAATAGCAATGCCAACTTCAATTTCAAGCCATAATAATTTTGTTCTAATAGCATCTTTGTTATATTAAATACCTAAAGTCACCATAATCCAGAATGGCCAGATAGGAGTTAGTCAGGAAATCCTTTGATCAAGCCTCAAAGAATTGAACTTGTTAACAACCAATTTTATGGGATGTTCATGGTGTTTGGAAAGGACAGGGAGAGGTGCAGGCTGCTTTTAATTCTGAGGTTGCTTATCCTGTTTAGAAGTGGTAGGTTGGCTTTTTATGGTGCAGAGCTTCCTAATCAAAACTAGATGCAGTCTCCAGTGAAGGTGACTGAACAAAAGTATCGGCACTGGTATATCTCATTAATGATTCACTGTATCTGTGGCTTTAAATTTTTTAAAAATCTGCCTTTTTCCATTCAATCCAAATGAACAGCTAAAAATATTTAATTCTTCCCTTTACTTCAAATTATAATTTCCATGCTTTATGGAAGGTTCCAGAATGTCTCTTTCTGAAATAAATGGTGACTAGCATTCTCTTTGTGATGAAGTTTAACTACCAGAAAATGTTGACATCATTTAGTGTTTAAATGCACTGAAATATGATCAATAATCATTTGACATTATTTGAGATCAAAAGGTATAAATTGGAACAAGTTTTTCATCAATCTACAGCACTCATTGCCATCTTTTCACAACAAATGTGATTAAGAGCAATCACTGGCATCAAAAGCGATCACCAGCTATCAGATGTGATCATTAGGCCTCCCTCCCCACACACTGACCCATGCCTTCTTTCCCATCCCTACTCAGCCCCCACTAATAAATCTCCCCCACCTGGATTTCACCATCTTGTCTAGATGTGGGAGAGCTCCCACCCCCTACTCCGAACCATCAACTCAGACCAGTTGCCTACCGCCGGACCGGGACCCTGGCTGGACCTTCCCTTTCGTGCCTGCCACCAACTTTTTTCTTTATTTGTTCATGGGATGTGGCTAAGCCAGCATTTATTCCTCATGCCTAATTATCCTTGAGAAGGTGGTGGTGTGCTGCCTTCTTGAACCACTGCAGTCCCATGTGTTGTAGGAATACCCACAGTGCTGTTAGGAAGGTAGTTCCAGGATCTTTGACCCACTGACAGTGAAGGAACGGCGATATAGTTGCAAGTCGGGATGATGTGTGACTTGAAGGGGAGCTTAGAGGTGGTGGTGTTCCCATGAGCCTGCTGCCCTTGTCCTTCTACGTGGTAGAGGTCATGGGACTTGGGCCATTTGTGCTGGGACCCTGGTTGGCCTTCCCCCTCCCGCCGACTCAGGCCTGGAGTATGAACCAGACCATGACCCCAACCCTAAACCAACACCACAAACCGACCTATTTTGTTTCCCTGTCCTGGCTGCTGCTTCTGATGGGACTCATGCCGGCAATGTCTGCGGAGCCCTTCCACCCTTTTAGAGTCAGTATGTGTGGAAACCATACCCCAGTGAGAGTTGATGTATCTCAACAAATCAAGTAATGCTTACTAGTTCCTCTTAGGAAATCAAATAATTCAAAATAGCCAGTGATTTATTCATTCTAAACCGGAATCCAAGTCCAGTTAAGCAGAAATGATCCAATCTTTAAGCTAGCTTGTGTTATAAAATCAAATATAGGCTAATCAGAACATAGGGACCAAATCACAAGCCAGTTTTAGTTGACAAATATGTTGGTTGGCTTACATACACTTGCTATTTAGTAATTCCTACGTGATTACCTGGAGATACTAATTACCAAATTTATGCCTCTCAGAACAGAAAAAGACAGCCATTCATATCACAAAAACAAATAAACACAAATTAATAAAATGACAAGTCATATTAAATGCCATTCCAAAGTACTACATGACCAAAAGAGAAGTGCTTCACTCTATTTTTTTGGTACAAATTGTTTTAGAGATAACTGCTGAACTATGGAGTAGTTAGTTGCACATTAATCCAGTTTCACAATCTGATGTAAACCACTTCTGCATTTCAACATAGGTGCTCTGTTTGCAGTGCATAGGAAAAATTTAAATTTTTTAAAACTCTTTTGAAGGAAAGAGAACAAATTACCCTTTTTTGAGGTTGCTAATTGGTTTTTCATGCACCTGATAATGGTGTGTTGGATGAGTGGCTGTTTTAGAAGCACAGGAGGATAATGCTGCAAAAGGGACAAAATATGATGATGCTGAAGTGTACCCTGAGTTAAGCTTTCAGGCCGAAAGTGCAATGGATTATACCTTGTTTGGTCAACTTGAGGCTAATTGTTCTTGAGCGAATTCTCCGGAATAAGTTGAAATTTGTTATGATCACCATGGAGACCAATAACTTTTAAAAAGAGGTATGAATTTTCCAGTGACCTACTCAAAGACAAGATTTCATGTTTTAAGGTTTTTACTGTAACAAACTAAAATCAACATTGACTAAAAGCTACTTAGTAGAAAACTAATACATTAAACTATAGAAAAAATATTCCCAGTTAACTACATAACACAACTAAAACTCCATGCCATGTTTATCCGTTACAGCACATTCTCAACAGGTGCCTGGCCTTGTATTTAAAGTCCTAAATGTCCCCCAGCGATTCAACAGGCTCTCTTCTCCCTGAGTTGCCAGGGTAAATCTTCCAGTGTTCTTTTAAACGCCCCCTTCAGTCAATTTTCTGAGCATACTTGAATGCATTTCAGCAGCAAGGCACCCTCTGTTGATTCTTTGGTCTTCAACTCTCCAGAACAAGTGTCACCCTTCGAACAGGGATTCTGTCCTCACCAACACTTCACTTGGTGATCTTTTCTTCTGTCTGGTACAGCAGCATCTGCTGTTGGACTGACTGTCTCTGAGAGTCTGTAAGTCTGCAAGCAGCAAGAACAGCTGCCTTCTCCTTTGTGTCCAGGTGTCAAAGCTTGCACCTGACTTTCAATAGAGCTTGACACAAGCCTCCTGTCTCTATGGCAACCTAGTCATGAGCTTGTCACCAGGCAGAGTGCAGTACAACTTCATACCATCCCCCATTCCAGGGCATTCTGTTTTACCTTGTTAAAAGAGACATAAGCATAATCGTCTTATAAAATCTAGAGGTCATGACAAATTGGCACTTTATTTTTCGTATTAAATTGTAGGGAAGTTTCTCTGTATATATGAAATGATTAATGTTAGTTTACCATTTGAAATCTAGTTTACTATGTAACAGTAATCTATTTATGTGATGTTTGCATCTCAAAATATATTAACAAAATATTTTATGCAGATCTGTTATGACAGTGCCCAAAGTGAATTAGAAATTTGCCAAGGAAGTTGGGTGCAAATTTCCACTGAAAGAATTTGGAGAAAGGTTTCTAACAGATTGCTCCAGAAACAGTGAAATAAGGATAGTGTGACAATCCGAGGAACTAAGTAATTAGTGTTTCCTCTCCTTTAGGTGGATAAATAAAAGCATTTCCCCTACACGCCACAATTGCATTTTACTTGCTATCTGTTTAAGGTGTAGGCATTTATAATGAAAGCAATGAAGTTTATAAAGCTCAAGAAAAATTTTTAACTAATTTGCATTTTTTAATCAAACATCTCTACGACTGAAGATGCTTAAATGTTTAAATTAGGAATTTTATTTTGCACCTACCTCCAAATTTGAACAATAGCACCGTGCAGCCATAACTTGCTAATATCTATATGTGAATTATTGAGTGTTCCAGGTTATTTTTGAATTTAAGAGATAAATAGAAAGAAAATGAGATCAGTGAGGACGGCAGTAAAAACCCAGCCAACTTTTAAGGAAATTCAGCACGTCTTCAGTCAAAGTCAAATCATCGGATCTACTAATGTGAATTTCAAAGCCTGAAGCAGGAACCAGGTGAGCACGTTGACAATTTCTTAATGAAATTGAAAAACGTAGCCAACAAATGCAAAATCAAGGAAACAGATAAAAGACTAATCGGCCAGCTCATTTGGGTTTCTGAAATACAATAAGACCTGGTTGGAAAAGACAAACTCTCAATATTGCAGGCTGTTGACATAGCCAGAAACATGAAGCCACAAAAAGACAGATGGTGACAGTGGCTTCCCAAACTGATAGCCTTCAGTTAAGAAAAAGGCAGCAGGGTCGATGCAGTGAAACAGTAACAAAAAAATGCATACCAGACAGAAAGATGTGTAAGAGCTATGGATGGCCACATAAGTTCACATACAGAAGCAAATTTCCTGCATAAAGATCAAACAGCAGAGCTTGTGGCAAGCCCAATTATGGGAAAAGATATGCGGAAGAAAGAAAGATGATGATAAAATAATTGCCAGAGGCAGAGCTGCAGGGCAAATACCCTGGAAGTTGACAATGAGTTTGAGGATAACAATGGACATAGGAGCATTCTGAGATCCACACTCAGTGCCGTGCGCCGCCATATGAACACACTCGACCTCTCCCTCCAGCAGCACCGCCGCACCCTTTTTCAAAGCTGCGCGTGCCCCCAGTTTCATTTTATTCTTCGTCTCATCCGACGCCTTAACAAGAAACTTTTTCTCTTTCTCTCAAGTGCTAAGGAACGCAAGCTCCAACAACTCATTGACACCAACAACCATCTAGGACCCTCCACCCCTGCCTGTCCCTCCATTCCCACCCCATCTTCCAATCCCAGCCCTGGCCGTGTATTCACTATACCCCCGACCTTCCCCTCTCCGACGCTGAACGTTCAGTGCTCAGCAAAGGACTTAGTTTCATACCCTTACGCCCTCATCTCGATGAATTTCGGGCTCGGCACGATGCTGAACTCTTCTTCTGCCGCCTTCGTCTCCGTGCTCACTTCTTTGGGCAGGAGTCCTCTCCCCGTTCAACGGATCCTTTTACCCACCTCCAATATTCTCCCTCCACCTGGACCCCTCCCTCTGGATTCTTACCTTCTCTTGATCTTTTCATTGAGAACTGTCGGCGTGACATTAGTCGTCTCAATTTCTCTGCTCCTCTCACCCATTCTAATCTGTCTCTCTCAGAACTTACTGCACTCCGTTCTCTCAGGTCCAACCCTAACATTGTCATCAAACCCGCTGACAAGGGTGGTGCTGTTGTTGTCTGGCGCACTGACCTCTACCTCGTGGAGGCTGAGCATCAACTCGCAGACATTTCCTCCTACCTCTCCCTGGACCATGACCCCACTATTGAACATCAAGCCATTGTTTCCAGGACTGTCACTGACCTCATCTTCTCTGGAGATCTTCCTTCCACAGCCTCCAACCTGATAGTCGCCCAACCTCAGACGGCCCGCTTCTACCTCCTAACCAAAATCCACAAACAGGACTGTCCTGGCAGACCGATTGTGTCAGCCTGTTCCTGCCCCACGGAACTCATTTCTCGTTATCTTGACTCCCTTCTCTCTCCCCTTGTCCTGTCCCTTCCCACCTACATCCGTGATTCCTCTGACACATTACGTCACATCAACAATTTCCAGTTCCCTGGCCCCAACCACCTCCTCTTCACCATGGACGTCCAATCCCTCTACACCTCCATCCCCCACCAGGATGATCTGAGGGCCCTTAGCTTCTTCCTCGAACAGAGGCCCGAACAATCCCCATCCACCACTACTCTCCTCCGTCTGGCTGAACTTGTTCTCACACTGAACAATTTCTCCTTTAACTCCTCTCAATTCCTCCAAATAAAAGGTGTGGCTATGGGTACCCGCATGGGCCCCAGCTATGCCTTGTTCCAGTCCTACTCCGGCCCTCACCCACAACTCTTTCTCCGGTACATCGATGATTACTTCGGTGCTGCTTCATGCTCTCGTCGGGACCTGGAAAAATTTATTAATTTTGCTTCCAATCTCCACCCCTCCATCATTTTCACATGGTCCATCTCTGACACTTCCCTTCCCTTACTTGACCTCTCTGTCTCAATTTCTGGTGATAGACTGTCCACCAATATCCATTACAAGCCTACCGACTCCCACAGCTACCTCGACTACAGCTCCTCACACCCCACTTCCTGTAAGGACTCCATCCCATTCTCTCAGTTCCTTCACCTCCGTCGCATCTGTTCTGATGATGCTACCTTCAAAAACAGTTCCTCTGACATGTCCTCCTTCTTCCTTAACCGAGGTTTTCCACACACTGTCGTTGACAGGGCCCTCAACCGTGGCCGGCCCATCTCCCGCGCATCCGCCCTCACGCCTTCTCCTCCTTCCCAGAAACATGATAGGGTCCCCCTTGTCCTCACTTATCACCCCACCAGCCTTCGCATTCAAAGGATCATCCTCCGCCATTTCCGCCAACTCCAGCATGATGCCACCACCAAACACATCTTCCCTTCACCCCCCCTGGCGGCATTCCGTAGGGATCGTACCCTCCGGGACACCCTGGTCCACTCCTCCATCACCCCCTACTCCTCAACCCCCACCTACGGCACCTCCCCATGCATACGCAAAAGATGCAACACCTGCCCCTTCACTTCCTCTCTCCTCATTGTCCAAGGGCCCAAACACTCCTTTCAAGTGAAGCAGCATTTCACTTGCATTTCGCCCAACTTAGTCTACTGCATTCGTTGCTCCCAATGCGGTCTCCTCTACATTGGAGAGACCAAACGCAAACTGGGCGACCGCTTTGCAGAACACCTGCGGTCTGTCCGCAAAAATGACCCAAACCTCCCTGTCGCTTGCCATTTTAACACTCCACCCTGCTCTCTTGCCCACAGGTCTGTCCTTGGCTTGCTGCATTGTTCCAGTGAAGCTCAACGCAAACTTGAGGAACAGCACCTCATCTTCCGACTAGGCACTTTACAGCCTTCTGGACTGAATATTGAATTCAACAACTTTAGATCTTGAACTCCCTCCTCCATCCCCACCCCCTTTCCGTTTCTTCCCCCTCCCTTTAGTTTTTTCCAATAATTTATATAGATTTTTCTTTTCCCACCTATTTCCATTATTTTTAAATCTATACCTTTTATGCCCTGTTAGTCTTATTTCACCCCACCCCCACTAGAGCTGTACCTTGTGGGTCCTGCCATCCATTCTTAATTAGCACATTCTCTTAGATAATATCACCACCTTCAACACCTCTTTGTTCTTTTGTCTGTGACATCTTTTGATTATCTGCTCCTATCACTGCTTGCTTGTCCCTACAACCACCCCCCCCGACTCCGCCAACTTCTCTCCCCCCACCCCCACCCCCCACCAAAAACCAGCTTATATTTCACCCCTCTCCTAATTTTACTCAGTTCTGTTGAAGGGTCATGAGGACTCGAAATGTCAACTTTATTCTTCTCCGCCAATGCTGCCAGACCTGCTGAGTTTTTCCAGGTAATTCTGTTTTTGTATAGGAGCCATACAGCTGCATGAAATATTTGGATGCAGCAGTTCCCAGGGAATATAAATTCACACAACCTTTCAGAATAGGAAGATAATGAGAAACAAGCCCACAAGCATAAATCTGAAGGTTGATACCAGAGCACAGAGTAACATCATCCCACTCAGACTAGACCAGAAGGTCTTACCCGAAAATTTGAAAGAATATGGTTACCCAAGGAAGGGCGCTCTGAAACTGTGCAACATCATGCTACTGACATAGAAGGGAACTGAGATTTGACATCTAGGAATAACCAAAATCAGGGGGACACACAAAAAAAATGTTAACTGCATGTTCTACATCACTAAAACCGGTGGTCCTGCTATCCTGAAGTTGAGCAGTTGCCGGAGGCACAGAGCCCGCAGATTTGGTAAATTTCGTCATTATGAGAGATAACATCCAAAGCCAAATTAAGGGGTTGCAGTCGAGATATTGAAATTCTCAAGGCCAATATTAAAAAGATGTGAAGAGCTGTTGACAGAAAAGGAAGGAGAACGGGTTCAGAAAGCTCAGGCGGTTAAAGAAGATTTCCAGAAATTTGCAGCTCTCCAAGATAAAAAGTTAACACTAGAGAATAGAGTCGCTGACCTGGAATGATTGGAGGCTAAGCATAACATGGCATATTGAAAAAAAGCATATGAATGAGAAACTGTATGCTGTATAGTTATCAGAGGAGGCATGCAAGAGGAAGATCCTGAACTTCAAGTCAGGACTTCAACAGCACATGCTTCAAATAGAACTGGATAAAGAAAAGAATGACAGTGCTGAGTTCAGACAGCAAGTTAGTGAACTGCAGATCCAGTTTAACACAATCTGAAGATGATTTACTGGAGATCACTAACAAGCTGCCAAAAATTCTGGAGTGTTTAAAGGAAGTAGTACAAAATGCCAAGCAGAGTGGGCACAGCAGGAAGCTGAAAAACTGGTGGAAGACAGGCACACAGAATGGTTGGAAGAGAAACATAAGCTGCATAATTGTAAAGCAGATTAAGGTGAAGTACAGCCAGGCTAAAGGCTGACTTCAGCGTGCTACTTTAGCTCAGAAGAGGCATAGCATTCAGCCACCTAAGCAATACTGTGAATAAAATGCTTTTTGAGGAAAGAAAACAAGCTACAAAAGACTCTGAGGGTGTTCAGTTTAATTGTCTAATTAAAAGTCAATTGTTAATCTTCTTTGGTTTGGACATAAAAAAAATTGATTAGAACAGCTATTAATATATAGAGGTGTTTTTTTGAAAAAGAAAGAGGGATGTTATGTTACATAATTCCAATTTGACTTAGGAAATATATCTTCATTTGTATGTAGACATTTGTATGTATCCAGAACCGTATTACTAATGCACTACAGTCTGTGTATTGAACTAACAATGTTTGCAGCACATAGTATGATCTGGGAAATACATTCGATGAAGCTCCAGCATTTGAGTCTAAAAGTACGATTGTTTTGAACTTCTGGGAACCATGGGATAAAGCACCTACCATATGAGCCACATCAGTTACAAACTGCAGCGTGAGAGTATGACACCGTGGTACAGAGAGCCATTCAAGTGGCAGGAGGAAATAGGAATGTAGTAGTGGTAGGAGACAGTATAATTAGGGGGACAGATACTGTTCTCTGAAGCTGTAAGCATGTGTCTCGAAGGCTGTGTTGCCTGCTCGGTGCCAGGGTTAAGGATATGGCCTCAGGGCTGCAGAGGAACTTGCAGCGGGAGGGGAGGGATCCAGTTGTCGTTGTCCAGGTTGGTACCAACGACATTGATAGGACAAGAAAGGAGGTTCTGCTGAAAGAATTTGAACAGTTAGGAGCTAAGTTAAAAAGCAAAGCCTTCAAGGTAATAGTCACGGGATTACTTCCTGAGCCATGGGCAAACAGGCATAGGGTGAATAAAGTCAAGGAGTTAAATACGTGGCTCAAAGATTGGTATGGGAGGAATGCATTTCAGTTCATGGGGCTGTCAGGAAGATATAATAATTCTCAATGTTATTGGAATTTATTGTAAAATAGAGTAACAGTGGAATGTGTCAATAAGCGTGTGGGTGTGAGACTTAATTGGACTAAAGGCAGCTAGTCTGAAGGTTTTGATGTAAACATGGAAACATGGGTGAAGTTTACAATGTAAGGTAAAAGGACATTTACATTTTTAAATAAACTAGGAGAGATTGTTTTCAAAGGTGGGGTGAAATCTGTCACCTAGCCAGGTGAATCTTAGAAACAGTGTTTTTATTTTTCCAAAAAACTACTGGGAAAACTTAGTGCTGTGAGAGCTTTTTATTATCAGGAAGATAAAATCCAAAGACATAGGGCAGAATTTTGCCATCGGCGAGCAGGGGGCGGGGCCCGCTCGCCGACACGTAAAATGATGCGGGATGACGTCGGCGGATCCCCGACGTCACCGCGCCCCATTTAAATTTTCAGGAAGGCAGGGGCGCAGCAAAATCAGCTGCGGGCCCGCCGACCTGTCATTGGCCAATTAAAGCCATTGACAGGATCATTTAAACAATTAAAGGACCTGCCCATCCAACCTTAAGATTGGCGGGCAGGCCAGCAGCCCCGGTGGCAAATAGAAAAAACATGAAACCTCATCCACCAGCGGGATGAGGTTTCATGCAGGGTTTTAAAAAGTTTAATAAAGTTATAGTGTAAATTATGAACATGTCAAATGAGGGGGACATATTAGGGAATTTTTTGTTTTCTATTTTTAATCTTTTTCAAAGTGGAAGCAATCTCCCTGAGGCTGCACTTAGTCTCAGGGAGATGTGTGTTCTTTCGTGTGCATGCGCGAAAGAGTGCACTCTCGCTTTTGGGGAATCCCCCCTGCCCACACAGGAAGCGTATAGCGCTTCCCGCCGGATGTCACACTGGGCGCGCCTTAATTGGCCCGCCCACATAAAATGGCGGTGCGGCCCGCTTCTCCGGCGGGGATCGGCTCCCCACCCTCCAGAGATTGGGTCGAGCCCGTCCTCCCGACAGGCAGCAAATTCTGCTCATAGTGAAACAATGGGAATTTGCATTCAACGGGGGGAATATGTATAAAGGAATGAAGGGTAGGCATTTTAAGATCTTACAAGTGTGAAAAGCCTTCAGCATCTATGCCTCAAGTTGCTGTCTTCAAAGAACTGAAGTTGAGAAAACTCACTTTGAATTCAACTTGTTCAGGGTATCTTGTTTCTTTGCCTGGATCTTCTAAAATCTGTGTGTCTTACTATTGCTTTAACGAAAGTATAACTGGGAGTTAGATTGATTAGGGGATTTAGAAGT
The DNA here is from genome assembly GCF_964194155.1 of Cetorhinus maximus. Lineage (NCBI taxonomy): Eukaryota > Metazoa > Chordata > Chondrichthyes > Lamniformes > Cetorhinidae > Cetorhinus > Cetorhinus maximus. The sequence continues at coordinate 173,145,387 of NC_135881.1, read as the reverse complement.
TATCATAGTAGTTATATGCAGATCTATGTATGTTTTTTTTTAATTCTCTTATTAATAAATGTTTAATCTAGTTTTGTAAAAACCTTTAAGACTGGAGGGTTTTATTACTACTCAATTCAAGGCACACATCTCGAAATTTATACAAATTACAAGTTGTGGCAGTAGGGGGAGGCGATGCTGTAGTGGCATTGTTGCTGGACTAGTAATCCAGAGACCCAGGGTAATGTCCTGTTCGAATCCGCCACAGCAGATGGTGAAATTTGGATTCAATAAAAATCCAGAACTAAAAGTCTAATGATGACCACGAAATCATTGTCGATTGCTGTAAAAACCCATCTGGTTCACTAATGTTCTTTAGGGAAGGAAATGTGCTGGCTTCTATGTGACTCCAGACCCATTGCAATGTGGTTGACTCTTGAAATGCTCTCCAAAACGGCCTAGTAAGCCATTCAGTTGTATCAAACTACAAAGTCTCAAAAAAGGAATGAAACCGGACGGACCACCTGGCATCAACCAAGGCACCGGAACCTTCACTGTTGCTGGGTCAAAATCGTGTAACTCCCTTCCTAACAGCACTGTGGGTGTACCCACACCACATGGACTGCAGTGGTTCAAGAATTCAGCTCACCACTAGGGATGGGCAATAAGTGCTGGCCCAGCCAGCAAAGCTCACATCCCATGAATGAAAAAAAAATGTTTCAAATTTCCCTCTGGGATTTGAAGAACTCAGCATTTACCATCGACTGTGCCATAATAGGGCATTGGCACCAGTGCTGGGCTAGAAGTTAGCTCTTCTGGTGGGACGGGCTTTACTTGAACCGTGCTGGAACCAGTGTGCTGGCGTGAAAGGGCTATAGAACAGGGTTTAAACTAAATAGAGGGGGGTGGTAGGGTTCTGGAAAGGGGATGCCGAGGCTTACTAAAGCAAAAGGATATGGCAGCATTGCAGGGCAGCTATTTAGGTAATGATACCAAAGTGTGACAGGAAGGGAGAGAGTGTAGAAACATGAAAAAAGCAGCAAATAGGGCTAAAGGGGGGAAAAGGATCAAAAGGCAAAATTAATGGCTCTTTACTTAAATGCATGCAGTATTCAGGACAAAATAAATTAATTAAGGGCACAAATAGAGGTTAACGGGTATGCTCATAGCCATTACGGAGACATGGTTACAAGGAGTTAAATGCGTGGCTCAAAGATTGGTGTGGGAGGAATGGGTTTCAGTTCATGGGGCACTAGCATCAGTACTGGGGTAGAAGGGAGCTGTTCTCGTGGGATGGGCTTCACTTGAACCCTGTTGGGACCAGTATCCTGGCGAATCGAATAACTAGCGCTATAGAGAGGGCTTTAAACTAAATAGTGGGGGGAGGAGATCAAAGCTGGGAACTAAATATTCACAGGTAAGTGACTTATCGAAAGCACAGGCAGGAAGGAAAGGGCGGTGGGGTAGCTTTGTTAGTAGGAGATGGAATAAGTACCATAGCAAGAAATTATCTTGAGTCAGAGGATTTAGAATCCATATGGGTGGAAGTAAGAAATAACAAGGGGAAGAAGGCACTGATGGAAGTAGTCGATAAGCCCCCTAACAATAGCTATGCTGCAGGACAGAGGATAAATCGGGGGATAATGAAGGCATGTAAAAAAAGTTGGTACATTTACCATTAGTGACTTTAATCTTCATGTAGATTGGGAAGATGAAATATGCAGAGGTATCCATGAGCAGGAATTCATAGAGTGCATTCGGAATAATATATTGTGGATCCAACCAGGGATAAGGCTATTTTGGATCTGGTAATGTGTAATGAGGCAGGTTTAATAAATGATCTCAGGGTAAATGATTCCCTAGGAAACAGTGACCATAACATGATAGAATTTGCATTCAGTTTGAGAGTGAGGAACTTGGGTCGGAAGCAACTGTGTTAAACTTAAATAAGGGTAGTTACAAAGAAACGAGGGCAAAGTTGGCTGAAGTGGACTGGAAAGGAATTTAGCAGAAAAGATGGTTGATGAACGATGGCAGACATTTGAGAAAATCATTCAAGACTCACAACAAAGGTATATCCCAGTGAGGAAGGAGGATTCTAGGAAGGGGATAAACCAGCCATGGTAAACCAAAAAAGTTCAGGATAGTGTCAAATTGAAAGCAAAAACATACCACATGGCAAAGATTAGTGGTAAGCCAGAGGATTGGGAAAGTTTTAACAACCAGCAAAAGATGACCCAATAAAAAGGGAGGAAATGAACTTTGAGGGTAAACTAGCAAGTAATATAAAAATGGATATTAAGAGCTTCTTTAAATATATAAAAAGGAACAGAGGGGCCAAAGTGAACATAGGCTCTTGAGAGAATGAGGCTAGGGAATTAATAATGGGGAACCAGGAAATGGCAGAAGAGTTGAATAAATACTTTGCATCAATCTTCATGGTAGAAGACACTAATAGCATTCCAAAAATACTAAATAATCAAGGGGCAAAAGGTGGGGGAGAAAATAAATACAATAACTATCACTAGAGAAAAAGTACTAGGGAAACTGATGGGGCTAAAGGCCGATATGTTCCCTGGACCTGATGGGTTGCATCCTTGGGTATTATAGGAAGTAGCTACGGAGATACTGGATGCACTGGTAATAATCTTCCAAGAATCCTTAGATTCTGGAAAAGTCCCAGAGGATTGGAAAACTGCCAACGTAACACCCTTATTCAAAAATGTAGGGAGGCATAAAACAACTAACTATAGGCCAGTTAGCTTAACATCTGTCACTGGGAGAATGATGAGAGTCTATTATAAAGGGTGTTATAGCAGAGCGTTTTGAAATACATATCATCATCAAGCAGAGTCAACATGGCTTCATGAAGGGGAAATCATGCCTGACAAATTTATTAGAACTCTTTGAGGGGATAATAAGCAGGGTGGATAAAGGGGAACCAGCAAATGTAATATATTTGCATTTCCAGAAGATGTTCAATAAGGTACCACACAATAGGCTACTTAATAAGATAAGAGCCCATGATGTTGGGGGTGGTATATTAGCATCGCTAGAGGATTGGCTAACCAATAGAAGACAGAGTTGGGATAAGGGGGGCATTTTCAGCGTGGCAATCTGTAACTAGTGGAGTGCCACAGGAACCAGTGCTGGGGCCACAATTATTTACAATATATGTTAATGATTTAGATGAGGGAAATGAATGTACTATTGCCAAGTTTGCAGATGACACAAAAATAGATAGGAAGGCAAGTGGTGAGGATGACACAAAAGAGTCTACAGAGGGATATAGACAGGTTAAATGAGTGGGCAAAAACTTGGCAGATGGAATATAGTGTGGGAAAATGCGTGGTTATGTACTTTGGCAGGAAGAATAGAGGAGCTGAACATCATTTAAATGGAGAAAAACTGAAGAAAGCTGCAGCACAGAGGGATTTGGGGGTCCTTGTGCATGAATCCCAAAAAGCTAACATACAAGTTCAGCAGGTAATAGGGAAGGCAAATGGAATGTTAGCCTTTATTTCAAAGGGAATGAAGTGTAAAAATAGCCAAGTCTTGCTAAAACTGTACAAGTCACTAGTTAGACCACACCTAGAATACTGTGAACAGTTTTGGTCCCTTTATCTAAGGCAAGATATACTGGCATTGGAGGCAGTCCAGAGAAGGTTCACTAGGTTGATCCCAGGTATGGAGAGATTTTCTTATGAGGAGAGGTTGAGTAGATTGGGCCTGTACTCATTGGAGTTTAGAAGAATAAGAGGCGACCTTATTGAAACATTTAAGACTCTTAGGGGGCTTGACGGGGTAGATGCTGTAGATTGTTTCCGCTCATGAGAGTGTGTCGGACCAGAGGGCATAATCTCAGAGTAAGGGGTTACTCATTGAAGACAGAGATGAGGAGGAATTTCTTCTCTGAGGGTAGTGAATCTGTGGAATTCTTTATCGCAGAGGGCTGTAGAGGCTGCGTTGTCAAGTATATTAAAGGCTGAGATAGATAGATTTTTAATCAGTAAGGGAATCAAGGGTTTTGGGGATAAGGCAAGAAAGTGGATTTGAGGATTATCAGATTAGCCGTGATCTCATTGAATGGGGAAGCAGACTCAATGGGTCGAATGGGCTACTTCTGCTCGTACGTCTTATGGAGAGCAATTAGCATGAGGCTATTGCCAAGAAACTGTGCAGAGAGAAATATGTAAATTATTGCTAATGAGAAACCATGGAACAAGAGTAATGTACGTATGGACTGATTTTTAAAAAAAATTGTGACCAGGTTATTTGATGTGAAGTGGTCTGAAGATCCAGTACCACCAGCTCTCTCAATGTGAATTGTTGCAGTAAAACCTTTTGAGGTTGCTCTCGATACTTTTTGACTAAATTTGCTAGAATCTTAGCTTTTAGTCACTTCCTAAAATGTTGCTTTCCCAAAGCATGCCTGCCTTCTGTCTTATTATACAGGATAATATCTGATGTTCTTGTTTTTGAATAGAGTACTTTAAAATATGGCTCCCACATTCTGATTAAATGCCACATAATTTCATCACAGAAACAGTGGAATCAATGCAGGCTATGATAATTAGCAAAAACTTGTTCTAGGTTAGAGTCCAGTCTAATAACTACAGAAACAGATATTTAAGCAGCAGTGGCACAAACAGATAAAAAGCATGTTACTGGTTGCAATTGTAATCTTCGAACAGTGTTTCAGTTGAATTTTTCAAATTGAAATGTATGATCTTTAGGTTTGTCTTCATTTGTCTAAAGATCCTGGTGTACTTGGACAGATTTGTCAATGGTATATCTGATGGTGATTTCACAGTAAGCAAAAACTTGGCTAAAGTAATGAGGACAATTTGTTTGCTGAAGTGCCCTTACTTTGATTCGTTTTACTGAAATATTTTTGTCAAAATAGATGCTAAAAGAAAATCTCTGACGTTGCAATATTTTTGGTACATGGTAATACGTAAATTCTCAAGTGTGCGATTAACAAATAACTTGAGTGGTAATAATAATTTTTTTTCAAAAAAGTTGATTTCACACATGAGGAAAGAAAATAGTCATTTTCCCTAATTATCCAAATCCTTGAGATAATTTATACTCTGACTCCCCTGTGTCATGAAGACCCCTGCGAGTGTAATAGAACATTTTTAACGTATGGGTGTCCTCCTTCAGGAATTAGCACAATTATTATTAAATTTAATGATTAAATTTAAGTTTTGCTGTCAAAAATGCATCCGAACATATGAATTAGGAACAGGATTATGTTACTCAACCTCTCAAGCCTGCTCCACCATTCAATAAGATCATGGCTGTCTGGTTGTAACTTCAACTCCACATTCCTGCCTACCCCAAATAACCTTTCACCCCCTTGTTAATCAAGAATCTATCTAGCTCGCCTTAAAAATATTCAAAAACTCTGCATCCCCCGCCTTTTCAGCAAGAGTGTTCCAAAGACTCACGACCCTTTGAGAGAAAAAAATTCTCCTCATCTCTGTTTAAAAATAAGGGGTTGCTCATTTAAGACAGGGACCCATTGTTGTGACACAGCAGTTGGTAAAGGCTGAGTTGTTTAAATCCCAGAGGGAAACTTGAACAACTATCATAACCTATATTTTCAATTGGTGTGTTTGAGATGCAGCTTTGAATTCAGAGGTAAAACCACCAAGCCGTAAGACGTTTTTTTATATAAAACTAAATTAAACATTTATTAATTTAACAACAAATTAAACACATACACATGTCTACAAATTACTACCATAATAACTTTTAAACAAACCCCCAAATTAATCACTCCCAGGTAAATTTTCATCAAGGCAACAATATCCCATAGGGCTGGATTTTACCATCGGCGAGCGGGGGCGGGGCCTGCTCGCTGAAGCGTAAAATGACGCGCGGTGACATCGGACAGAACCCCCGGAATCACCGCGACCCATTTACATTTTCAGGAAGGCGGGAGCACAGCAAAATCAGCTGCGCGCCCGCTGACCTGTCAATGGCCAATTGAGGCCATTGACAGAGCAATTAAAAAGTAATTAGTGGACCTGCCCATCCAACTTTAAGGTTGGCGGGCAGGCCAGGAGCCCTGGCAGGAACTGGAAAAAACATGAAACCTCATCCATGGGCAGGATGAGGTTTCATGTCGGGTTTTAAAAATTTTAATAAAGTTCTTTTGGGAATTATGAACATGTCCCAACTCATGTGACATTGTCACGTGAGGGGACATGTTAGGGAAATTTTATTTTACTATTTTGAGCTTTTTCACATTTACAGCCGATCTCCCTGAGGCAGCACTTGGCCTCAGGGAGATGAGTGCGCTCTTTCGTGTGCATGCGTGAAAGAGCGCACTCTCGATTTTAGGCATCTTCCCCCCCCACCCACCCCCACCTACCGCCCACACAGGAAGCGCATGGCGCTTCCCTGCGGACGTCACGCTGGGCGGGCCTTAATTGGCCCACCCACGTAAAATGGCGCCGCACCTCAACTTCCCCCCCAATGGGGGGGAAATTCAACCCAAAGACTTTAAACAAACACCAGGCAAAGCACATTTGATCTTACAAATTCAAAATGAGGTTCCTTTCAATTTGGTTCCTTTTCAAACACAGTCGTAGACTTACAGGCTGGTTAGATCTTAAATGCCTCTGACCTGTACACACAAACTCCTTTCTGTTTATACCTAGCTTCCTCTTTGAATGTAATTTTCCATTATATTACTAGTTTTTTAATTTTATCTCTCCTAATAATAACCCTTTCGTTCCACCAATTTTATTAGCAATATTAACACATTGCTTGATGACTCCCAGCTAAGTACAAGATTTTACTCCCACTCTTGAATTCTTTATTCAACAAATGCAAATGTACACTTTACTTTCTCCTCCTTACATTTATCTAATTAACATCTCAAAACTATTATACATCAAAGCACCCAGATTAGCTGCTTTTAATCCAATTAAGGCACACACAGACGCACACATAAAACACAGACCCTATTAGAGTTCCAATTAAAAAATAATTTCCAACAACATTATAGGCATTAATATCTCTTCATGACACCCCTAGTTCAAGATTCTCCCACAAGAGGAAACATCCTTTTCACATCCACCCTGTCAAGACCTCAGGATTTTAAAGATTTCGATCAAGTCACCTCTTACTGTTCTAAACTCCAGTGGATATAAGCCTAACCTGTCCAACCTTTCCTCATAAGCAGTTGCTTTGAAGCCATTATTATGAAGTTGATCAAAAACAAATCATTAAAATGGCCAAACTCTTGCCATTACAAGAAGGATGATATCAGTTGGCAAAAAGCATCTTATGTAAACAGAACTGAATTGAAGCATCCAGTTTTTCTTTCTGAAACTGGGGGCTGGATTTTCAAATGCAAGCGAGGTTGTGACCGGTGCGGGTCTGATTTAAAGATTGGGGTCCTGGAGGTCATCTCTGGATTCTGATGCTTCCGGGGGAGTCTATAATTTTCAAAGTATAGGAGAGGGACGCGAGGAAGGCAATGAATGGGGAACCTTCTTGCCTCCAATTAACATCCCATTAAGCTGCTTTAGGAGTTTGTTAATGGGCCAGGAAAATTGGCATTGCAACTATTAATGGTGATTTCGGGAAACCCAAGCAGTATCATGCACAGCTGTCGGGTTCACTGCGGAGCAGGAGAGAAGTATTTTTTATTGATTAAAATCATTAGGTCCTTGGGTCCACTGGAGCATGCAGTACCTCAGTTTTGCTCTTTCATACTCCATTTCGTGGCTTTATGCTGCTAGCCCTCTTGAGGAGATTTGTGCTCTCTTTGGGAAGGCAGCATCAGGCCCCAACATGGCTACTGCTTTTGCTGCTGGTGTCAGATGGGCAGCTCCCACCTCCTGGAGGCACTGAGTGCCACTAATGGCCACCGAGCTCACCTCCTGTTCAATTTGGGCATTTACATTTAAATATAATGCTGTGTGAATGACGCAGTTGAGGTGCAGGGTTGGGAACTGTCATTCATCCAGGTGTCAGGTTTCTGACTCTGTTTTGAAAACTGTCCCTAGATTTCTAAGGTGGCCAATATTCAGTGCTTTGTTTCCTTAAAAAATTTCCTTGTTGAATTGCACCTGTTTTGCTGAGCTAATACTTTTGAAAAAGGGAGCATAATAACTTAGAATCTTCAATAATACAATATTTTAGATTGCTTTGGTTTTCGGAAAGTTCAGATTCGGAATTAATTTAAGTGCTTTAATCCGACAACAACAAAGGTACTGACTATGGAACTAATTTGCACTACCATTGTTTTGTCATCAGATACCCACACTATGGTTCGTTAGTTCTTTGGGGGCAGTAAAACTCTTTCAGACATCCTGAGGTTGTAAAAGATGCTGTGTAAATGCAAGCCTGTATGTTTGCTGGTATTTCTAAAGCATGATAAACTTTTATGGAACAGCACTGCTCAACCTTTAAGAAGAAACTGAATTGCTATCTTAATGGTGGCTTGGACAGGGGTGTTGTACACCAATGAAGGCCATAGCTTCTCCTTTTGGGCTTTTATGTGTGATGAGTTTTCACTCTCAGCTGAGTTGCCTGGGGGAGTTGATAATCTTTTTCTTAAAGAGGGGGCAAAAATCTAAACCTATGCTGATGTTAGACTCTTCCTATAAGCTATGCAGAAGGACCCTTATGGAAGGTGGATGTAATTCAAATGCACATTGTCTTCATGGAGGAATGGTAGGGGGTCCAGTCAGTGGGGCAACGTAATTGAGAAAAGAGGAGCTGGAGGAAGAAATGAAGATGGTTGAATAGGATTTGGAATATCTCCATGTAGGTCTTTACCTCTGCTAAACTATTAGCAAGACAAATCAACATTTACAATTTATTATTTAATGTTTTCAGAACTGAAAATAGTAAAACTCCTGTTCTCTGCAAATTAGCATATAGTTGTCTCACTATTCATGGTTATGGGGATAATTGAGAGGGGTGGTCCACACCATGATATTTATATTTTAATTTGGTTTCACTCTGCTTTATGATGTTTGGGTTTCCACCTTCTTGATATTTCTTGTACCTTTTAAACCCTCTGTTCTGCAGCAGATACAATAAAAAATGATAGCCCAGACTTTGCAGTAAAAATAACGGTGAGGCTAGCAGCACTCGCTGTTATTAAGGAGCAAATCGAATAGCAACGTCCAGTGTCTGTGCCTGCACACCTTAACATGAAAATCAGGAAGATATGGTTCGACTTGGCCTGCTTAACTACATTGGTATCTCACTGAGAGCCTTGACATTCACATATCTACAATAACTTGAAGTTGAGGTACTTACCCACTAGATGTCACTATCCATTTAAATGTAAGTAAGGCTTATCCATTTAAATGTAAGCAAATTTTTAATGGTGTGGTAAATCATAATTGTTGCTACATAACCTCTCTGGCACTGAAAATTTACTTTCTCTCTCTTAATCCCTTGCTTCCTTCTCTTTATCTTACTTTCTTTATATTGATTCAAATATTTTAATATTTAATATTTTGTGGGAGATGGTGGAATGGTGGTAATGTCACTGGACTAATAATCCAGAGGGCCAGGCTAATGTTATAGGGGCATAGGTTCAAATCTCACCATGGGAGCTCGTGGAATTTAAATTCAAATGAATAATATCTGGAATTGAAAGCAAGTCTCAGTAATGGTGATCATGAAACTATCATTGATCGTCATAAAAACTCAACTGGTTCACTAATGTCCTTTAGGGAAGGAAATCTGCCATCCTTACTTGGCCTGGCCTACATGTAACTCCAGACCCACAGCATGATGGTTGACTCATAATTGCCCTCTGAAATGGCCCAGCAAGCCACTCAGTTCATGGGCAATTAGGGATGGGCAACAATTGCTAGCCTTGTCAGTGATGCCCAGTGACGAAAAAAATAAATTAAACAAATACATTTTGTGGTTTAAACTCTGTGGGCAGAATTTTCAGGCGCTGATGGGAGCAGGAACTTAGGTGGGCAGGTGCATAAATTTGTTCATCTGACCAGATGCCAGTCTGCTGGCAATATCCTGTTCCGGAACCATTTTGAGGAGGACCAGATCAGGCATAGAATGGCTATCCACCCACAAGCATCAGGTAACTTATTAAGGCCAATGAAGGTTATATCTCAGACACCAACTTGAATTTTTCAGTTGGGCTGTAGTTCACAGTGTTGGATGCATGGCAGTTGCCTGAAGGTGACTTCACGGCAGCAAACTGGGGGGGTGGGGGAGGGTGCAGTATTGCAGGATGACCTTAAGGTACCCTTCCACTGTACCTACCTGGCCACAGCTATGGACACAGCCTCCCCCTCCACAATGGTGGTCCAGCAGCTCTGGCCATTTTTGATTTCAAAACTTTTAAAAATGCCTTGAGGGTGCCTCAAGATTCAAGTGCTCTCTCTCTCTCCATTGTCTGCGACACAGGCTGCAGCTTGTTCAGGTCTCGATCTCAAAAACTTAAACAAAGGGTTAAAAGCAGTTTCACATTGTTGTTTCATAATTATTTACAATATATATTAATGACTTGGATGAGGGAAATGAATGTACTATTGCCAAGTTTGCAGATGACACAAAAATAGATAGGAAGGCAAGTGGTGAGGATGACACAGAGTCTACAGAGGGATATAGACAGATTAAGTGAGTGGGCAAAAACTTGGCAGATGGAATACAATGTGAGGTTTTGCACTTTGGCAGGAAGAATAGAGGAGCTGAATATTATTTAAATGGAGAAAGACTGAAGAAAGCTGCAGCACAGAGGGATTTGGGGGTCCCTGTGCATGAATCCCAAAAAGCTAACATACAAGTTCAGCAGGTGATAGGGAAGGCAAATGGAATATTGGCCTTTATGTCAAAGGGAATGCAGTATAAAAATAGGGGAGTCTTGCTAAAACTATGCAAGGCATTAGTTAGACCACACCTTGAATATTGTGAACAGTTTTGGTCTCCTTATCCAAGGAAAGATATACTGGCAATGGGGGCAGTCCAGAGAAGGTTCACTAGGTTGATCCCAGTATGGAGGGATTTTCTTATGAGGAGAGGTTGAGCAGGTTGGGCCTGTACTCATTGGAGTTTAGAAGAATGAGAGGCGACCTTATTGAAACATATAAGATTCTTAGAGGGCTTGACAGGGTAGGTGCTGAGAGGTTGCTTCCCCTTGTGGGAGAGTGTAGGATCAGAGGGCATAATCTCAGAGTAAGGGGGCGGCCATTTAAAACAGAGAAGAGGAGAAATTTCTTCTCTCAGAGGGTAGTCAATCTGTGGAACTCTTTACCGCAGAGGGCTGTAGAGGCTGGGTCGTCAAGTATATTCAAGGCTGAGATTTTTAATCAGTAAGGGAATCAAGTAGTATGGGGAAAAGGCAGGGAAGTGGAGTTGAGGATTATCAGATCAGCCATGATCTCATTGAATGGCAGAGCAGACTCGATGGGCCAAATGGCCTACTTCTGCTCCTACGTCTTATGGTTTTATTATTGAAAATACACGCTGAATTTAGCATTGCAGAAATATTAAAACCTAGCTCAGACAATCCAGGCTAAATCCAATTAGCCACAAACAATATTGGTAGTTTTGTTCCATGTACTGTTGAACTAATCATATACATTGGACAACGTGTACCACAAAAAGACTGAGATTAGTCAGCCTTTTTGTGATTCAGATTGATCAACAAACTTAGTTGGCTGGCTCATCCTTTATTGATACAACTAATGTTGCCCAATACATAAGACAGTGCATCGAATAGGTTAGAAATTATGATTGATTCCTGGAAGAAAGTTATGAATAACTACATGGTTACGATAGATGAGGTTTTTTGGACATCACCTGCACCCTCGACTGAATTACACATTCATCCAGATTTCCATCATCGTTTTTGAATAAACTCATGAATTTCACAGCTCTGGCAGTGTTATTTTTCACCAGAGCTTTAGTTTCTAATCAGTTGAGTATCACTCTAATTTTGCACCACCATCAACTTTGTTAAACTTGCACTACGATACAGCACAACATTGCCCAATGGCCTCAACAGTAAAATACAGAAAACTGTTTACATTAGAAAATATACAAAATGTCTATTGTGATTAAGGTTACAATCTATTTTTGGGTTGAAATGATTGTCACAAGGTCAACATGCGTTCAAGGAATTTGGATTTCATCAACCAGTTTTAGCCGTCCATTCTCCTAAAAATAGTATCTTTGATCAAGCTTTCTACTGTGTTCTGTAGTTTAGTGTCTAACTTTGCTTTGTAATGCTCCCGTGAAGCACCATGGGATGTTTAATTACATTAAAAGTGCTACATAAATATTGGTGTTGCTGTCATTGTTAAATGACTAGGTCCTTGGGTTTTTGAATGTATTTGTGCTGATAACAGGCTAACCTAAGATAATCTGAACCTATGAATATTCAGATCTGATACAGGTGTCTTTCTCAGTAACAATAAGCTCTACAAAGAATTTTTGAATTCACAACATATTGAGCGGCATTGCTACCACCGTGTCAGTGCCACCCATTTTAAGTGCGGCTAGGCTGAGACTGCAGCTGCATAGTCCTGACCAGCTTCAGTCTGACCCAGTTCCCCCAAACACTGTGTGGTACAGTGATATTCTCAACTGACTCAGTATTACATGTCCTTCCAGCTGATCTGTAGGATAGTTGGGTTACGGATAACAATTATTTTATTCTATTAAGTAGTAGCCTCTGGAAACAAGTGGGGGCATTTTATATTCACTTTAAAATTGACATACTATTCCTTGAATTCATATGCAAATAACTCCAAAAGAAAAGTTTCTGAAACAAATAGTCAGGTGCAATAGGAGAGTTTAGGCATCACTTCAAAAATAAATCAAAGGAAATCCTTAGCGCTACGTGAAGGAATACTTCAGTAGTATTTCTAATAGCTATCTATGCCCAGCAGTATTTGTACTGATTTATAACTCTAATTTTTGTATGTGGCGCTAGAAGTAGGGATTCAAAAGACCCCCAACACCAGCTCTCCACAGAACTTGGACATTCCCGCTTTTTAATACACGACAGTCGTGTGTCAGCCTATCAAACTGACAGTTTCTTCGTCACCATTCAAGTTGCTCTATTCACTGACATCTCATCCTCTACAGTATTCAATTTAATTATACACAAAATGCGATATGTATTAAAAGGTTTACTGTTCCAGAGTTAGAGCTGGCTGCAAAAATTCTTCCGAACACCGACATTCAATCTGTATTTTAGTCATATCAAACATCAAATGGATTTGCATCACTAGTATCATGTCAGGATTAAGGCATTCATTCCCCATTTCTCATTGTTCATTTTATAAACAAACATTTTCAATTAAAGCGAATGTCAACAGTGTGCCAAATTATGGTGAAATGAAAGCTACAATTTGCTTTTACTTGGATGTCAGAAAGAGCTTTTACCTGAACTCCTGTTCCAATTTTGTTAACTAAACAAATGTCTGAAGAGTAAAATATATTGAATAATTGAAGCAAGGATTTCCAAAATCTTAAATTACGCTCACGATTTTCAATTTTAATATAAACAGAGCTGAAATGGTTTTTTTTAGAAATTTCTAATGTAGCTTGAAACAGCTTTTCCTATGTAAAATTAAAATATGTAGCTTAGCACATTTATTCTCCACCACATCATTGTTTATTCAACATGCCCTTCATCCATCGCCCATGATTAAAAAAAAGGTCTTCTAATACTGATGAAGCATCAAGGCCTTCAGTGTACATTCTATATCAGAAGAATGCAAAATAGATTTGCACATGGTATTCTATAGAAGGAAGCATATTTCATGCTGAAACGTGTACCCTTATTTTCATTTCAATACCAGAAAGGCTCATTATTGTTAGTTGTATGTTGACTGGAACACAAAGAGAAAAGTTGTTGAGGAATTGAAGGAAATTGAAGAACACAAAGAGCATATTTTGCACAGAAAAGTGACATTTACTCTCTAGATTTTTTGCAATCTTTGCTATCTTAACCCAGTTGATCTTGACTGACCCCTTCACTTGTTGTCATCTATACTGCTGTCATGGTAACCTCCCATTATTCTATAGAGTGCATTTGTTGGTGTCAGTCTGTGATACAGCTGTCCTTCCCACATTCTAATCAGGGTCAGGAATACTGAGAGCAGGAGCACGTCTTGGAAGAGCAGATGGTTCTAAGTTTGTTTGCCACTCTGCACAAAACCTTCTTCGTATGGGAACTGATGCCTTTCTGAATGCTGTATTTATTTTATTTTGACAAGTCTTATCTCTCCTTTCACTTTATATGTTTGCTCCCTCCTTCTCTAGCATGTGCCACAAGGTAATAACATTTCACCAGCTTAAATGGCTAACTCAGGCAACTTGGTTTCTGCCACTGTTTTACCAACTGCACAGATATGGAGGTGGGGAGTCTGGCCTGAGATAATCAACCTCCATGACAGCACCCGATTTCAGATCAACTAGACATGCTGACTGAATGGAGGAACTTATTTTGGGTGAACATACTAAGAGGTTAGACAAAGAGAAAGATTAAATCGTTATGCTCCAAAGCACAGCATTAGTGTACCAAGAATGAAACCAAAAAAGGGGAAAACACACAATGAAATCAGGTTTTTGCAGCTTTGAGATCATTCCAGTCAAGTAGCTGCACCTGATTCCAGCAGCTATCAATACTCACTATATTCAAGCTATGGAATTTTTCCAACAATCTGTTTTAAGTGAAGCAAGCAGGCTATGACAATAAAAAGTAATAAAAACAAAAAATGCTGAAAAAATTCAGAAGGTTAAGCAGCGTCCATGGAAGGGAACAGAGTTAACATTTCAGATCGATGACCATTCATCGGTGGGAGAGGTGACTTTTTATGCATATGAGAAGTTAAAACCCCTGAAATTGACATTGCATTGGGATCCCAACATCATCCCACCTCTGAGGGAAACCTTTTAGGTATCTGCAGGCAGATTGAAGTGAAGCTGAAAACCCCCTGGGATCTGCCGTATAATTAATTAAGGCAGTTAAGAAGCCAATTAGGAGCAGTTTTAACCCTCAATTCTTCATTTCCCAACCAGAGCATCTATTTCCTGACCTATTAGCAACTAGTCATTGAGGTGAGTGCGCCATGAGAAGAGTTTCTTCAGTGAAAAAGTTCCAGCCATGCTATTGAGAGATTGCTGTTCAAAGTACTACTTCTCCCAGAGACTACTATCACTGCTTGACAGACGATTGCCAACTTCTTGTAAGATATTTCAATGGCCCAGCACTTCATTAACCTTCAACTGCACATGCCTTCTGCCAGCTGTCACCATGGCATGACAGCAGTTTATGCAGCTGCATCTAGTACCTCTGCTGAGGGGCAAGAACAGAAGCAGCACCACCACCAGCAACTGCAGGAGCAACACCAGCAGTTAATGCCTATGCTTTCTCCTGAGCCTCAAGTCCTTCCACAGGGCAGAGGGGATGGACAAGAGATCTAGCTGAAGCAAGACTCTCAACATTGGGTCTGCAGGCAGGATCAGCTTTCTCGACATGTGTGAGCAACAGTATCTCAGGAGGCTCATGCTCTCCTGACAGTCCCCTGCTGACATCCGCAGCCTCCTGGAACATAGCCTCCTTCCCAGTGGAACAGGTGGGGACAGCAGCCAATGAGGTGCCTGCTACTGGAGAACCAACCCCCCACCCCAAGTACCTGAGGTGTACATCATTATATTTTGCAATGGTAACTCAGGTCAAGACGACCAGGTGCATCTATAACATATGGCTTTCCAATACAGACCTGAAGTGCAATGGCTATGGAAATATTTCACAAAATCTTATTTAGTCACTTTTTTAATTTGTTCACTTTACTTTGTTCAAATAGGTGCTTCAAATAGGTGCTTCAAATAGGTTTTAGTCTGCACTAAATCAAGTGAAATTAATATCCGCTAGTATATATCAGCCAAAATATATTATATCCATTACATTCCTTCCTGCACTACAAGATTTGTACCTCAATACTAGTACCGTCACCATATTCAAATCCTCCCCACAAATATGCACATGGACCTGTATGCTACATACTTGGCTTCTGATCTACCTAAATATGCATGTGATAAAATTAATACAATATTAAGAGGGGAAAAAACCACATGTTACTGATTGAGGAAGCTCCAATCTACCAACGCTGATTTATGCACCCACTTGGCACAAAGTAGTTGAATGCAAATTTATTCAAACGAGAACTGCTTTTGCAGAAGACACTTCTTTTTATCTGAAGCTGTACAAGCAATACACTGGAAAGTAGAACACAACACTGAAAGATTTAATTGCTTTGATAGCACAATATGCTTGGTCAATGCCATCAGATAGCTTCCCGCTATTCCCCTCTCCCCCATAAGGAGTATGGGAGAATGTCAATGAATGCGCAGATCCGCATATTTAAATTAAAGAAGAATAATATACTGAAGGTTTTATATGAAGCACAGATTTTTTTTTGTAAATGGTTCAATTTTCTCTTCATATAAACAAGCAAAATGCAGAGCAAATAATCGTTGGGACCATAAAGAAAGAAACAAATACAGACAAACAGACTCGTATTTATATAATAGATTTCACAGCTCAGGACGTCCCAAAGCGCTCTGCAGTAAGTTAAGTGCTTTTGAAGTGTCTCGTTGTAATTGATTAAACTTAGAAACAAAATTGTAATTATCACATGTGATGAAGTCACTGATGTATATAGATCTAGAAAAGTTAAATTCTGAGGATACTATTTTCCTGGTTTTTGCTTAAGGTTAGCTGTTCGTATGAACTGTTCTTTCCTAATTAAAATAGGAATGACAACATCTGGATTCAACAGAAAATTTTGCCACCAGATTATCAATATTTTAAATACTTGGGAATAGCATATCAAATGCTACCTCAAAAACAAAAGTGTTTGGATACATCACTGATGCAATCGTATGCCTAGACACAATGGAGTAACTTGCATGATAATATAACTTATATACTCAATTTTATACAAAAATCGAATTACCTGGATAAACTCAGCAGGTCTGGCAGCATCGGTGGAGAAGAAAAGAGTCGACGTTTCGGGTCCACACGACCCTTCAACAGACCTTCTGTTGAAGGGTCGTGTGGACCCGAAACGTCGACTCTTTTCTTCTCCACCGATGCTGCCAGACCTGCTGAGCTTTTCCAGGTAATTCGATTTTTGTTTTGGATTTCCAGCATCCGCAGTAGTTTTTTGTTTTTATACTCAATTTTATAGTTCAGTAACACAGATCGGCTGAAGTAAATTGCCTGAAGCAGCTGTTATATATGAATCTAGATGTATGTGCCAGACATAGGCAGAATGACCTGCTCTCTCCCTCTCAATTGTTGCAGTCTGAATCAAGTCTCAGTGTTCCAAGGTTATCCCTCGTTACCAATTTATTATTATACAGCAAAAGAACTCAAAAGCCAACGTTAAGATATAAAAATAGGAAGGGACTGTGGGAAGAGTGTTGCAGTAGGTTAAGACACTGCTCTATCAGATCTATGATCTGAATTTTAACCCAATCCAAAGTGATGGGATAAAGTTTGTCTGCTGGATGTTTTATTTGAAATAAGTTTGGACAGAGTCATTTCCAGTAAATAGCTGCTCCAAATCAACAATAAAAGAAAGCTCATAAATGACATTTTCATTATAGTATGTGTTAAGCGTAGATAGTATAAGAAATGGAAGTTGAAGGTTTTCTTTTGAGGTTAAAGTGATGCCACGTTATTGATTCAAAGAAAAAAGAAAAATTACGTTGCATCCAATCCTCATTTTCTCTGACCTGGGAGGTCTTGATGTTGACACCAGGTGCAAAGAGTAGACAAGCATTCCATTCATCACTTCAATGTGTATAGGCTGAAATATAATCATTAATTTTTGGGATTCTTCCCTGCAACCTAACACACACACCTTGAGGATAAACAACTTTAATAGTTTGGAAAATTTTCAACACATTTCCAGTTTCACAGGGTTTCAGACAATTATACACCCTCAGTAAGGCACTTCCATCCTGTATTTAATAGCTTCAGACAACTTACTGTTTGCTGGATGCATGAAACCTGTTGGCTATGGTTAGGATTCAAAGGTAGTTCTGCCAATTTCCTTTGCCTTTCAAAAAAAATCTTGTTCCATATATATGATAGAAACCAAAAAATGTAACAATGTTTAAAGAACTAAACCTTTTGATAGCATATTATACTGTTCAGTGCTCTCAGCAGTTAGGTCTCACAGAATATTCACTTCATCGGCTCTTATCCTAATCGAAACAATTAGGCAGAATTTCAATTAAAACCCTACTAAGTCCACTTTTCATATTTGGCTTGGAATTGATTTTTTTTTTCCTAACTCTAATTTAAACTTTTTTTAAACCAGCCAAAGAAATTAGATAGGGAGCAGAGCTGAATTATATCCATTACTGACCCAACGTTAAAAATCAAAACCTAGGCGGATGCCACATCATGTCTACGTTGCATCTAAAACATCGTTGATTGCTTGCCTGATTGTGATCTCAGCAGTTTATCTTACCTCTAAGAAAATTCAACAATAACTTTCATTTATATAGCATCCTTTATGCAGTGAAGAGTTCCAAGGCACTTCATAGGAGTGTGATTAAAACATTTTTTTGGCACTGGGCCGCTTAAGATGATGTTAGAATATGTGATGAAAGCTTGTTCAAATGGTTTTAAGGAGCATCTCAAAAGGAGGGGTAAGAAGTAGAAAGGCAGAAAAGTTTAAGTACAAAATTCCAGAGTTTAGGACCTATTTGGTTGAAAACATGGCTGGTAATGGTAAAGCAGCAAAAATTAATGATAACATTCCCCAATGCAGCAAACTATTCTCCAAACTATTAAATATGCAGAATCAGGTACCAAAACAATTACGTACTATAGGATGTGAAAGGTAAGGTACATATCAACTTCTATGTAACTATGGAATACTAATACATTTGCTTTGAGAGGCCAGTTTGGGTTCCACTAGGGCCACTCAGCTCCTGGCCTCATTATAACCTTGGTTCAAACATGGACAAAAGAGCTGAACTCCCGAGAGTGACTGCCCTTGACATCAAGGCCGCTTTTGACCAAATGTGGCATCATGGAGCCCTAGCAAAATGGGAGTTATGGCTGGCGGGCAGGTGAAAAGGCCAAGCGGCCTTTGGATTTTTTAGGAAACCTCATCCACGGGCAGGATGAGGTTTCCAACAGCAACTAAAAATTTTAACAATTCATTCATAACATGTCTCTGCTCATGTGACAGAGTCACATGAGAGGACATGTTTTTTAACATTTTAAAATTCCTTATTTATCATTTTTTAAATCTTCAGCTCCCTGAGGCATCTCTGTGCATATCCCCCACTCTACCATTATCATCAAGCCAGGGGATCAACCCTGGTTCAATGAAGAGTGCAGGAGGGCATGCCAGGAGCAGCACTAGGCATACCTAAAAATGAGGTGTCAACCTGGTGAATCTATAACACAGGGCTACTTGTATGCCAAACAGCATATGCAGCAAGTGATAGAGCTAGCAATCCCATAACCAATGGATTAGGTCTAAGCTCTGCAGTCCTGCCACATCCAGTCGTGAATGGTGGTGGACAATTAAACAACTCACTGGCATTAATAGGCCTATTATTTGTCGACGAGTGCACTGCCCACTCCCGCGCGCGCCCGCTGACTGAAGTCTCGTGCGATGATGTCAGGATGCTCGCCTGACATCATCAGGCGTCATTTTACGCTTGTCCAGGTCAGCTGGCAGAAAATCTGCCCTCTAAGATAACTTTCACTGGGACAAAGTAAATCTAGTAAAAGTGGTCTATAGTATGGTATGTAATGAAGTGAACATCACACTACGCACACAGCATATATTGCTGGCAGCAAGCAGTATGGGACTAATTCCACCCACTCTGAAGGAAAATCATACGGACTCAAAACATGAACTCTGTTTCTCTCTCCACAGTAGTTGCCAGACCTGCTGAGTTTTTCCAGCATTTTCTGTTTGAACTTTACCCAGTAGTTCTGCTGACATTAGAGAACACATACAAAGCTACAGTCACCAGAAAAACATCAGGTTTGAATTACACCTGTAAACTCATTCCCAGATATTTGTAATTCCAACAGGATCACTATTCAGTGCCAAGAGGAGGGGGAGGCAAAGAGAAGCATAAAGTACCTTATCCAGCAACTTCTGAACACAAAAACATTTATATATAACATATGACATCACTTTTGCTCAATGTGTCTATTATACAGCATCCTGCTACACTTACCATTGATGGGTACCAGGACTCAATTAGATGCCGATTCCTGTGCATGAGAGTGGCACTTGGCCAAAGGAGGATCTGTACAGTTAAGCAGGGCCAAAGTCGATCAGCACAGCTTACTCTTTGGTAGGTAGACATCAAATATCTACTCTTAGTCAAGAGGCATCTTCAGCTTGTTTTTGAAAATATAAGCAATTTTTCTGTGCAAGTACCCTCAAATTGAAAGTGCTTCCTTCAATAGGAATATTTATCTTTAGATGGACAGTTTATTTTAAAATAATGTTTTATATTTCTTACCATTATTTATTGGACACTGGCCACAGTTTAGCCAACAATCCATAAATGAAAGAGTAAAAGAAGATATTAGTGATATCACATGAATGGCACTAGCAATCCAAGCCTTCCTCCCTCCTCACACGCACACAACTGCCAACTATATACATGCCATTGCTTTCTTAGTACATGAAATTTCTAATGTCCAGAATAAGGTTTAAACAAAATCATAATAGCCTGAGTAAATTTACTCAACAAGTTGTTTCATGCCTTACTTCATGCATGTTTTTACTTAAAGATCCAACCTCAGAAGAAGGTAGGTAGCCAACCATAACCATCAATTCTGAGCATTTGCAGAATTTCCAAGCAAGCGGTAGGAGTTTTTTTTTAGTTGAGATGTAATATGTCCACCTCATCCTTTGACGATCCATGACTGTTTTAT
This sequence comes from Cetorhinus maximus, assembly GCF_964194155.1. Lineage (NCBI taxonomy): Eukaryota > Metazoa > Chordata > Chondrichthyes > Lamniformes > Cetorhinidae > Cetorhinus > Cetorhinus maximus. Next base: position 173,124,452 of record NC_135881.1, on the reverse strand, counting down.
CTTAAAGGACTTTGAAACAAAGCTAAAGATCAAATTTTTAAAAATTTATTGCATGCATTTCACATTTAAAACATTCTTAACAGCTCCTTTTGCTAACTGCTCCTTTTGCTGTCTTTCACCAGTTGCACATGCCTTTCTCCAAATACAAGGTGTTGCTATGGGTATCTGAATGGGTCCCAGTTATACCTGCCTTACTGTGGGATATGTGGAATATTCATTATTCCAATTCTATTGGAGTAGGACCTCCCTCTCCCTCATCTCTTTTTCCAGTACATTGATGACTTTATCGGTGCCGCCTCCTGCTCTTGCCATGGACTGGAAAACTTCATTGCTCTGCTTCTAATTTCCAGCCTTCCCTCACCTTCACCTGGTCTAGCTCTGACTATGCCCTTCCTTGACTTCTCCTCCTCCATTTCTGGAGATAGGTTATCTACAAACGTTCACTACAAATGCCCAGACTCCCATAGCTACCTCAACTACATTTCCTCACACTCTTTCCTGTAAGGACTCCATTCCATTTTCCCAGTTTCTCCATCTCCGTCACATCTGTTCTGATGATGAAACCTTCCACACCAGTGCTTCCAATATGTCCTTTTTCCTCAACCAAGGATTCCCACCCAGTGTGGTTGACGGGGCTCTCCACCATGTCCAATCCATTTCACGCACTTCTGTTCTCACCCCTTCCCCTCCCTCCCAGAATCAAGATTCGGTTCCCTTTGTCCTTATCTTCCATCCCACCAGCCTCCATATTCAATGGATTATCCTCTGTCATTTCCGCCTGCTCCAGTGTGATGCTACTACCAAACACATCTTCCCCTGCCCTCCCCTTTCAGCAATCTAAAAGGACTGCTCCCTCCGCACCACCAAGTCCGTCACCCACGGCGCCTTTCAATGCAAGTGAAGGGGATGCAACACCTGTCCTTTCACCTCCTCCCTTTCTCACCATCCAAGGCCCTAAACACTCATTCCAAGTGAAACAGCGATTTACTTGAACTTCTCTCAATTTAGTGTACTTAGTTTAGTATTCGTTATTCACAATGTGGCCTCCTCTACATTGGGGAGACCAAACACAGACTGCGTGACCGCTTTGCGGAATGCCTCCGCTCAGTCCAGAAGCATGGCCCTCAGTTTTCATTTGCTTGTAATTCTCAACTTTGCTCCCAACCCAACCTATCTGTCCATGGCCTGCTACAGTGTTTCAGTGAAGCTCAACACAAGCTCGAGGAACACTGCCTTATCTTTTGACTCAAACCTTTCTAGACTCAACATGGTGTTCAACAACTTTAGATCATAACCTCTGCCTCCATCTTGTTCTGTGCATTACTTTTTCTCTTTTTTTGTTTTGCTTGGTTGGTCTTTGTTTTGTTTCTTTCTTTATGCCTTCATGGTTTTATGTAGTCATTCACACCTCATTTGGGCAGAACTTGTTTCCTTATATACCCATTACCACACTCTTTGGCTGTTGCATTAAGAAATGTTTTGTTATTTAATCTCCCCTGCCCTCCACCCTATCACAGAGCTTTCCTTTTGTTTTTCCTGCGCTCACCCCTTTCACTGACTTAAAAACTCTCATCAGAACTGAAGATACATGGAAATGTAAAAGGTCACTTGACCTGAAATGTTTCTTTCCATACATACTGCCTGACCTGCTGAGTTTTTCCAGCATTTTTATTTTTATTTCGGATTCCCAACATTCCGCATTCAAAGGATCATCCTCCGCCATTTCCGCCAACTCCAGCATGATGCCACCACCAAACATATCTTCCCTTCACCCCCCCGGCGGCATTCCGCAGGGATCGTTCCCTCTGGGACACCCTGGTCCACTCCTCCATCACCCCCTACACCTCAACCCCCTCCCACAGCACCTTCCCATGTAACCACAGAAGGCGCAACACCTGCCCCTTTACTTCCCCTCTCCTCACCGTCCAAGGGCCCAAACACTCCTTTCAAGTGAAGCAGCATTTCACTTGCACTTCCCTTAACTTAGTCTACTGCATTCGTTGCTCCCAATGCGGTTTCCTCTACATTGGAGAGACCAAACGCAGACTGGGTGACCGCTTTGCAGAACACCTTCGGTCTGTCCGCAAGCATTACCCAGACCTCCCTGTCGCTTGCCATTTCAACACTCCACCCTGCTCTCATGCCCACATGTCTGTCCTTGGCTTGCTGCATTGTTCCAGTGAAGCTCAATGCAAACTGGAGGAACAACACCTCATCTTCCGACTAGGCACTTTACAGCCTTCCGGACTGAATATTGAGTTCAACAATTTTAGATCATTAACTCTCTCCTCCATCCCCACCCCCTTTCCGATTCCCCCCACTCCCATCGCCCCCCCCCACCCTGCCCTTTTCTTTACAATAATTTATATAGATTTTTCTTTTCCCACCTACTTCCATTATTTTTAAGTGTATTTCTATCCATTGTTTTATCTCTACCTTTTAGCCTTTTTTGATTCCTTCACCCCACCCCACCCCCACTAGGGCTATCTGTACCTTGCTTGTCCTGCTTTCTACCCTTAATTAGCACATTCCTCAGATAATATCACCACCTTCAACGCCTCTTTATCCTTTAGTCTGTGACATCTTTTGGTTATCTCCACCTATCGCTGGCCCTCTATCCAGCTCTACCCTTAAACCAGCTTATATTTCACCTCTTTTCTATTTTTACTTAGTTCTGTTGAAGGGTCATTCATACTCGAAACGTTAACTGTGCTCCTCTCCGCAGATGCTGCCAGATCTGCTGAGTTTTTCCAGGTATTTTTGTTTTTGTTCTGTCTGAATTATGATTGATATCATCAACATGCTCTCTCACTGACATCTTTTCCATCTGGCCAGCTTCATTCCCTAAAACTAAATCCATAGCTGCCCCTTCTCTATTGGGCTTGCTACATACCGGTTAAAAAAAATGTTTTCCTGAATGAATTATAAGAATTTTGCACCCTCTGTACCTTTTATACTGATTCTACCCCAATTAATATTAGGATGGTTGAAATTATGTACTATTATTGCACCGATCTTTGTCCTTCTCAGAAATTTTCTGACATATTCACTCTTCTATTACCATGTGACTGTTCTGGGGTCCTAATTACATTCCCAACAGTGTGATTCTACCTTTCTGGTCTCCAGTTCAACCCATCTTGCCTTATTTGGTGATTCTTTTAACATAATACCTCTCCTCACAGCTGTAATTATTTACTAATACTGCAACCATCCTGTCCCCACCTCCATTTTTATCCATCTCTACATTGTCTATAAACACAGCAGCCGGTAATGTTGAGTTGCCTTTCCTGCCCTTCCTTGCAGCACATTTCATAATATCTATATCATAATTGCAAGCTTCTATCTCATTCATTATCTATGCCTATTCAGACTCTTTACAGTATATATCATTAAGCACTACCAAACTATGTTTTGTCTATATCCTAGCCTTTGTTTCCATTTTCTTCCACACTCACTTACTTATTTTCTGCTTTACTTTTCCAGGTTTGCTTTTCTTTCATCCGAGTCTATACTGAAGATCCCACCACCCCTGCCAAACTGGTTTAAGCCCCTCCCAAACAGTACTAGCAAATCTCTGCAATCATACTGGTCCTGGACCCATGAGGTGCAACCCATTCAGCTTATAGCCCTCCCAAAACCAGTCCAAATGCCCCCAGGACACTAAAGTCCTCCTGCATATCTCTGTATTCAACTGCACTATCCTTCTATTCCTGTACTCACTAGCATGTGGCATCAGGTGTAATGTGGACAGTGCAACCACTAAGTCCTGCTTGTTCATTTCTTTTCAATCCCCTTAAAATCTGCCTGCAAGACCTCACCCCTCTTTCTACCAATGTCACTGGTGTCAGAATAGACCACAATATTTGGTTGTTTGCCCTCACCCCTCAGGATGTTCTTCAGTCGTTCAATGACATCCTTGACCTTGGCACAAGGATGGCAACATACCATGCTGGAATCACGTCTGCAGCTGCAGAGATGCCTGTCTGTTGCCATAATTATTGAATCTCCTATCACTGTCACTTTTCTAATCTTCCTGCTGCATGCTCCACTCCCTCCCCCCTGTACAGCTGAGCCACTCAAGATTCCATGGACTTTGCTCTGGCTCTCCTTTCCAGAGGCACATCACCCTCATCTATATTCAGAACTGAATGCCAGTTAGTAAGCAAGGTGCATTAAAGGGACTCTGCACTGCTTGCCTTTTATGAAATTTTTTCAAGCTATGTGAACAGTACTGCCAAAGCCAGCATTTGTCACTAATCCCCATTAGCCCTTGAGAAGGTGGTGGTGGTGAGCCATCTTCTTGAACCACTGCAGTCCATCTGGTGTAGGTAGACCCACAGTTTTCTCAGGGAAGGAGTTCCAGATTTTTGACCTAGTGACAGTGAATGAATTGCAATATAGTTCCAACTGAGGATGGTGTGTGACCTGGAGGAGAACTTTCAGATGGTGGTTTTCACATGCATCCACTGGCTTTGGCTTTCTAGGTGGTAGAGGTTGCAAGTTTAAAAGGCTGTCCAAGAAGGCTTGGTGAGTTGTTGCATTGCATCTTGTAGATGGTTACATAGTGCTGCCTCAGTGTGCCAGTGGAGGAGGGATGAATGTTTAAGGCAGTGGATGAGGTGTTGATCAAGCAGGCTGCTTTTTCCTGGATAACGAGCAGCTTGAGTGGTGTTGGAGCAACACTCATCAAGACAAGTGGAGAGCACTCCTGACTTGTGTCTCGTAAATGATGAGCAAGCTTTGAGAACTTAGGGGGTAAGTTACTCATTACAGAAATCCAGCCTCTGCAATGCCATAAGAAGTAAACTAGTCGTAGGTCAAAAATCTAATAATGTCTCCATGCACTTCCCATCAGTTTTTTTCCCATTACAAATTCCAATGCTCACATTTAGAATGAAACTGCCTATGTGGCTGGACAGGATGTAATTATACCCTCCCACCAATGAAGGCTCTGTACTACTACTACTGGCTGGACTTACGGGACTACTGACAAGTTTACCTAGGCAGTTTCCATTATAAACTTGGCCATAAGAATTTTAAAAGGGAAAAGGACAGAATGTATGACTTGATAACGGGGAATTATTACATCTGCACAATGATCCAAACCACTGACCGACCTCAAACACTGCTTTACCTGAAGATTATGTTCCCGTGTTTGATGTGTCATGAATACACATGCAAATGTCCATTTTCTTTATGAAAACAGAAACTTTCTTGCTTTCAGCTTGTTTGAAATGTGGAATGTGCAAAAGGATCTTGCAAAAATCTTTTTGAAGTTTTACAAATTTTTAGGGTTGGTAAAAGTGCACAAGGACACTTCTACTTCTCCTGCTGAATACACCTTGTGCATCACTGGGTTAGGACTATTCTATCTGCTCAATAAAAAAAATGTGAATATTGAGTGCCAACTTCTTTGGGTGGGAAGATATAATGGAAGGTGATGCTGTTCTTACTCTCATTCTCTGTCCTTTATCATATTCAAAGAGACAAATTAAATATGGTTTATTTTTAATAAAAACAATATAGCCAGAGCTTTTATAATAAATGTTTTGACCAAACAAGCAACAAAATTTAAGGATGCAGAAGTCCTGCATTCAGAAGATTTGAAAGGTGCAAGCCTACCAAATCCTTATTCTTAGATCACTGTCTTTCTAAGACCAGTAATGGAAACACTTGCTGAAAGGAAATTACTATGAACAGCTGAGAATATTCAATGGAATTTCACTTATCACATTTATTGACCATTTAAAAAATATATCTTACACTATACGTGCATTTTTTAATTTGACAAAGCAGGCCAATTTGAGTCACAGTCCTTAATCAAGGTGCTTTAAATACAATGGGCCTGAATGTCCTTGGAGTGGCAGAGTTGGATTGCCAAAAAATTCTTATTTTTATACCTTAACTTTTTTTCCATCGTATCTTGCCCAACCTTCTGACTGGGCAATATCCGGGCGGTGCAGCATGTCCTTGGGGTCTAGTGTTGAAGGGCAGCTCAGTCAAAGGGAAGGAGGCCATGCCCCCGTTTTTACAGCTCTAGCTGCCGTAAACCAGTTAAGTTTGGTTTGGAGGTCGGGTCTTGCCGGGGTGGGGGGGGTCGGGTCTTGCCGGGGGTGGGTAGACTCCCTTTGAGGGTGGGGGGAATTGTTTGGGTTGGGGAGTTCCTGTCGGGTGGTGTAGTCTCTTGGGGGTGGTGGCAAGTAGTCAGTGAGTGGGGGAGTAGGTTTGGGTCTGTGCAACAGTTACCCAGAAATTAGAAGAAATTTTAGTTCTTCTAACTTTTTCTGGGTATCTATTAATACAACACAGTCAGAACCATCTAAGGTTTACAATTTAAATCGCATTTTCAGATGGTTCCCAGTACAGGGCAATTGCCCAGGGAAAGTTTGCACTTCTGGGCAAATACCCTAGCGCATCTTTGGGGTATTCCCTCAAATACGACGCCCTGGAACTCAGAAGTTACGGCCCATTAAAAACGCAACTGATATGGATATCTGTTCAAGAAAATTTGCCTTTCAGTGATATTTTAGAGTATGAATGAAACAGCTTTCAATTAACTTCATTGGGTTTAAGTTTGTTATATCAAATGAGAATCTGTTTGTATTCAAACTTACATACACACAACGCAGGAATCTAATATCCCTTGCAAAAAAACTCTAATCTGGTCCTATTTGTACAAATTCCCTGAAATCATTCTTTAAAAGAGGACCTTCAGGAGTTGCATTATCAGGCCCATTCCAGTTCCACCTTTCAGATAATACTGTCCTACAAGAAGCAGCTATTTATACTTACCTAAGTACAGTAGGTGTCGTGCAAAAGAGCTAAGCAATTCCACACCTGCGCTCTGTCCACTGCTCAGGTAAATCAGGATAGCGTGACTTTTTTTTGCCTGTCAGTAATAGGTGTTCAATGGAAGGCCAGCACAGCCACTCCTACTTTACTGGCTCAACCTCTGCTCCATCAACATTAGATGACAAACTGATTTGAGTGAACCTAGTTGACAAATTATATAGCTACATTATCAGAAAGTTCCACCGGTTAGAAACGTAATAGTGTCTCACAAGCATAACCTGTACCCACCCAAGTTTGCACTTTTTGATGATGAAAAATAATCAACCTTGCTTTAGATATCAAGTTTTCATTCAGTGCCCTTAGCATTCAAACAGCCTTTTCTTTCGATTTGAAGCAGCCTGCAGCCTATCCACGAGGCATTAATAAAATAAAGGTACTATCTTTTATCCTTGAAACACACCATCAACTTTGCAGAAGGGAAAACTTGAAACTTCAAGACCAACCTATGCTAGAGAATCAGACTGTCTGATTTTGGACAAATTAGCCTCAACAGAGAGTGTTACTGCTATACACATTTTCCCAATGCTTCCTTTAGAACCATGTTTCCAGAATTTATTGAAGATGACTAACCCAGCAAAAGAATTCCACTTTAGTAGAATGAGAGTCAACTTGAAGCGATCTTCAACGGAAATGTCAACATAACATGGAGCCAGGCTTTTGAACTCAACGGCCTTTTAGAGAAAAAAAATAAGTTTTAAAAAACAAGATGTTACTGACAAACCAGCTTGTGGGCAAGTAGCAAAAAAAAGGCTTAGATTTAATAAACACACCTCTAGACAAGCAGGTTGTCAAAACAGAGAAAACAGCTTTTTAATCAGAGCGAGATGTTCCTGAGAGCTGCCAACTGTGACTAGGAAATATGCAGTTTCGTGTCCGTTTGTTTCTCTGCAGTGTCAAGGATCGGTCACAGCAACATGCACATCATGCAAAGCAACAAAGTTACAAGAGACAACTCAAAAGAGAAAACTTACACAATTATTGTCTAGAGGACACTAGATTTTAAACAATTGAGGAGGTGGAAGAGAAGAAAAGGGGATATGGCAGTGTTCTATGAATACTTCTGATTAGCATTTTATGTCATGCCTTGGCATGAATTATAACATCAATTTAATACAGCTCTGGACAATAAAATATATAGCAAGTAGAATTTTCAATTTACAATGCTGCCAATGGGCTTCAGTAGAGTCTTGTCCTTTTTAGCCATGTTAATGTGACAACACCTTGAAGGTCTTCTCTTCCAAGACACTAAACTCTCAGCCAAATGTAGGCCATGAAAAAATACTAAACACGGCATTCGCTTAAGAGGCTGATGTTACGAAAATACTAAATGGGTGGTGCTCCTATTAAATATGAGTAGAGTAAGCCTGACAATTATATTAAGATAAATATTTTGAAAAGATAAATCAATGTGAGACGGGAGTACTGCGAGCTCACTTGGATAAGTCTTTAAATAATGAAGTAATATTGTGCTGTATTTAGTTATTAATAGATTAGCTTGCTATAACTTGTCCCACGAAAAATACAACCTGAGTTAAAGTTATTCTGACCAATTAAATTTGATTAAGCATTGCATTGATCCCCAATGTAAATCCTGATTAACACCTTTAAATTTCTGTGATTTCTAAGATTATGCACTTTCAATGTGTTTATCCGGCCTGCACAGAGCCGCACTCTTGATAGCCAAATATAGAGAAACTAAACCACTGAACCAAGAGGTGACTATTTCACCAAACTTATGCTTATAACTAGATATCAAATTAATTTTTTGTGCAGTACAAAGTTCATCTCCTACCTAGGGCTAAAGTGAATTTTGTGTTAATATAGTTTAACGAGTTCAAATTTTATATTCCCATAATGTGCTCCAAGCTCATCCCCATCCTATCTACAAGTCAACTTCATGCCACTATAGGACTTCTAACCACCTACTGGCAACAAAAATACTGTTCACCAAACTTATGCTTATAACTAGATATCAAATTAATTTTTTGTGCAGTACAAAGTTCATCTCCTACCTAGGGCTAAAGTGAATTTTGTGTTAATATAGTTTAACGAGTTCAAATTTTATATTCCCATAATGTGCTCCAAGCTCATCCCCATCCTATCTACAAGTCAACTTCATGCCACTATAGGACTTCTAACTTCACCTTAAATACTCTCACTTATTGTATTCTTGCTTGTCTCCATTTATAATCAGGGTATCTGCGACCCTAGTCTTTGCCATGTCAATGTAAACTAAACTTGCATTCACACTTCCATTTCAAACCTGAGCCCATTACTTCATTGTTCTTTTTTCCTTTGTTCTCTTTACCTTCTTGAGGGTTACTCTCCTGTCTTCTCTCTTCCTGTTGCCCAGTCATGCCTCTTTTGACTTCTTCTGTTACAGGTACATTGTCCCTTCAATACTCCGGGACCTTACCACTCTCCTGCTGCATTCCCAGGCTTGGCTCTCTCTCGAGAAAACTCCACGGTTCTCCCATGGCTCTCTTGGCATTCTCTGTGGGGCCAATCGAGGCACTTGCCACTGCCTCCTTACAGGCAGTAACCGGAACCGACTCCATCCCGCTGTTAGGTTGGGTGTTCAGGGTTTCCACACAGCAATGACAAAGTAACAGTGATATGTTTCCCAATCAGAATAGTGAGAGACTTGCAAGAAAATTTGCATATGGTGATGTTTTCTTCAGTTGCCTGAAGGCACCTATTGCCCTTGGTGACCCCCAGGATATTAATAGTAGAGAATGTGACAATGGTAATGCCAGTTGAATGTCAAGGTAACGTGAATAGACTCTCTCTTGTTGGAGATGGTCATTTGCGCCACACAAGTGTCCTAGGACTCTACCCTGAGGAACTTCTGCACTGATGCACCAAAGCTGAGATGATTTGGCATCCCACACCACAACCATCTTCCTTGGTACTAGATATGACTCCAGTCAGTGAAGAGCTTTCCCTCGCTCCCCCTACTCCCAAATTTCCATTGACTTCAATTTTACCAGGGTTTCTTGATGTCACAATCAGCGTAATGCTGTCTTGTGTCATGGGCAGTCACTCTCACCTCACCTATGAATTTTATCTCTTTTGCCCATGTTTGAGCCATGGCTTTAATCAAATCTGGACCCAAGTGGTCCTGGTGGAACCCAAACTGAGTAAATGCCTTTTGATAGCACTGTGAACGACACATTCTATCACTTTTTCCATGATTGAGAGTAATCTGATGAGGCAGTAACTAGATGGTTTGGATTTGTCCTCCCTATTAGTGGATAAGACATGCCTGGGCAATTTTCCACTTTGTTGGATAGATGCCAGTGCTGTAGCTGTATGGGAACAGCTTGGTTAGAGGCACAACGGCTTCTGGAGCACAAGTCATCAGCAGTATAGCCAGGATACTATCAGTGCTCACAGCCTTTGCTGCATCCAGTGCACTCGGCCATTTCTTGATATCATGTGGAATGAACCAAATTGCTGAAAACAGGTATCTGCAAGGTTGAAGACCTCAGGGGAAGACGTAAGTGGATCATCCACTTGACATTTTTGGCTGAAGATGGTTGTAAATACTTCAACCTTGCCTTTTGCACTCACATGCTGGGCTCCACCATTATTGAGGATGGCAATGTTCCCTGAGCATTTCCCCCCCTCCCCCATTTGCTGCTTAGCTGTCCATCACCATTCATGACTGGATATGGCAGGGCTGCAGAATTTTGATCTGATCCGTCAGTTGTAGATCACTAAGCTCTGTCTATAGCATGCTGCTTCCACTGTTTAGCATATTTGTGTTGGCCTCATTTCGACATATGCCTGGTGCTGTTCCTAGCATATTTTTCTCATTTAACCAGGGTTGACCTCTTAGCTTGATGGCACCATGGTAATGGCGGAGTGGGGTGTGTCAGGCCATGAGGTTCAAGATTGTGGTGGACTACTACGCTACTGCTGATGATGGCCCACATGGGTGCCCAGTTCTGAGCTGCTAGATCTATAGTGAATCTATCCCATTTAGCACGGTGGTAGTGTCTTACAAAATGATGGAGCTTGCCCTGTGTAAAGACAGGACATTGTCTCTAGAAGGGCAGTGTAGTAGTCATTCCAACCAGTGCCCTTGTCCGTCATGCCAAACATCCCAAAGTTGCCCTTTGCCTTAAACCTGAAATGTTTCTCTATCTCTTCCAATGGCCTCTCCAAGCTCACCTTGTCCATGTGACCCACCTCCTGCTCTCTCCACCTGATTCTCACTAAACTGCGAAGTAACCAACTTCCTTTCCTGGTTTCCATCATAGCTAATATTCCTCTCTTCAGAGGTGCTGACCCCTTCCCCCTTACATATCTGCCTTCTTCACCCTGCTCCTCTGTGGCTCCTAGTTATTTCTAGTGAAAATATTGGCAGTGCAGAGAAATGTTTCCATGCATGGGGAAGGCTAAAACTGGAGGCTGGAAATATAACATCGTCACTAATAAATCCAATAGGAAATTCAGGAGAAAGTTCAGTTACCCAGAATGAATGTAGAATGTAGGTTGAATGTAGAACTCACTGCCGCAAGGAGTAGTTGAAAAGAAAAGCAAAGATGCTTTAAACAGAAGCTAGATAACACATGATGAAGAAACAAAGAGAAGATAATGCTTATAGGTTGAAATGAAGAGGGGTGGGAGGAGGTCATTTGGAGGATAGACACCTGCATGGACCAGCTGGGTTGAATAGCCTGTTTCTGTATTGTAAATGCTATGTATTCTCAAATACATGGCCTATCACTCCCATAGACTGAATACACACATTCAGAAATTAAGTATCACTTATGTACGTCTATCACTACAATATTGTCATGAAAAGCCAATTACTGCCACAAATTACTTACAGGCATATTGAACTTTTTAAGGAAGACGTGTGTGCTTTTAAATAAATGCAAGCAAGGACACTGAGCAAAAGATGTCTGATAATGTAAAGTGACCACTTTCTGGAAAATTGCTATGTGGATTATACTGATAGACCAGCCCTAAGAAAACATGGAGTGTCGCACCTGAAAAGGTGCCATGGCCTTCTTCAAGCAGAGCTACTTACAAGGGAAATAGGAAAGATGCAAAAGACTGAACTTTAATCGCCTGTGGTTGCAGAGACAAAAGACTGATTACCACATCTCATCAGTCATCTAAAATGCATCTCCTGTTGATTCATATCTCAGAATGTATAAAATAGTCAGAGATCAAAGAAAACAGACTCTGGGCACAAGACATGTTTTTTTTCCTTACAGGAATACACAGGGAAAAATTGGTTAAAAAGTAGCTGCAGAGCAGTGCAGTGTGTGCAGTGTGTGTGACAGCAAGAAGACAAACAACTAATCACCCCTGCAGTTGCAGGTGAGGACTCGCGCTCTCTGTTGCTGGAGGCGAGGCAAGGTGGAAGCCACAATCAAAAAGGAAATCAACAGCTTCTTCAAATATCCTGCAGAATGAAGTGTCTCCAAACCCAGTGCGAAACTGCCAAAGTCAGTTCTACCGGAATCACACAGCTTAATGGTCACAACGTTTCGCCATCTACGCCTCACAGACAAGCCGAAGACTGATTTGAATATCTTCTAAAACTTTTATTTGGCCTAATTTCTAATCTGGGTGTGTATGTATTGCAGTTTTTTTTTTGGTTTTTAGTAATTATTAAATTTACTCTTTCTTTGACTCAAGAAAGACTGGTTAAATTGGCTCCTTCTAAAATAAATAAATACATTTGGACTGGGAAAAGGTTTCCACGGGGGAAGGGATGCCTTTTAAATGAACTTTGTTGCAACCAGTTCATTCCTCCTCACCCGGGAGCGTTAACAAAATTGAGGTCTCATTCGGGATGTTAATAAATTGGGGGACCTCGCCCAGGGACTGGTCGTAACAATAACCATTGCTAATGTAATACTCCACTACCACCCACAAAATTCCATAGCTAAATCAGGTGTAAATTTTAAGATATCCCTGCTCATCATTCACCTCATTTGAACTTTTTTTTTGTTACGAAAGGGACGGGAGGAGTGCACAGTTTGACTAGCGCCACTACTCCACAGGTCGCACCATCAGTTTAAAAGTTTCATTTACTCACCAAAATAGCCAACTGTTTACCTTTGTTACTGTTACCCAGAATAAAAGAGACTTTAACCGGGCTTCTTTCAATAAACAGACTTATTAATTTATTATAAAACCGGTCTTGTCAAATAGAAAGGCAATGCTTATTAACATACAGTATGAAATATGAAAGTATCTTAATTACTCTTTCGAGATACCTTAAATCTCTCTCTCACACGTACATGCACACTCAAAACAAAATATATAAATAGAGGGATTCTGCCAAAGGTTATAAGTGGTTCAAGGAAAAAGGAAAGATGAGGCACTCCTTGAAATGGCATCCGGGTTATGCGGTTAGTGTCTCAGCGCTGATCTGCGAATCAATCGATGACTCTTGCACTGCTTTTCAGGTGGACTCGAGGAACACCTGCAGGTACTTAATTCCAGCACGTAAAGCAATGTGGAAGCAACTTATATTCACTTCTGGCTGTGGACTGGCTCTGGACTGCAAAAAGGTGCTGTCTTCCTTTACAAGCAATTGGTCCTCCTCCTTCTCAAAGCAAAGCCAAAACTAACTTTTAAATACAGTTCCAGGCATGTTTTGTTTCACAGCCATAAACTACCATGTGACTCCTTTTGTACACAGTCCATCAGGGTCAGAAGAATTCTAGCTTCTTTGCAACTGCTTAATTTCCTTTTCTTGTAAATGGATGTCTCTTCCAAGAAAAACAATCAGAATTATTGCATTAACCCTTTGAAGTGTCTTTTAAAATACAAATTCTTCCAGAATGCTCTTAGTCCTTGAAGATGAATCATTTTCTGTGATTAAAGTGTTCATCACATTTTATTTACTTAGTATGAAATGGCACATAATTATGTTGGTTCTTTAGGCTCATGAGTTTTTAAACTAACTCCTCAATCATATTGTTATGACCAGGTTTGGAGGGGTGAACTAGCTCCCGTCTATTCGACCACCTCGGTTGGTCACAACAGAGGTTTAAGTTTCTTTTTTTGTGAGGATATGCCTTTTCTGAATCCAAATGTATTTCACCATTTAAGCTGTGAGCAGTAAAGAGCCAATCAAACAAGGTTTTCTTGAGTCAAAGGGCAAATTTATTAACCACTAAACCAGAGGGAAAAAATAATAAAAATGCATAAGTATCAGAAATAAAGGAAATTAGAGTTGAATAAAATTTAATTTGAAAAATGTTGATTGTCCTGGAGGCATAGATTTTTAAACATTGCGGCTGATTTGGATTAATGGGTGCGATCAGATGTAGAATATGTTGCAATTATTACAAGGTCTCATATAGATTTCTAGTAAAGTTGGCCTCCGAACCTGGTAATACGCTTGTTCCAAGGGCGAGAGGGGGAGTAGCTTTCAACCTACTTCCTCTGCTGAAAACCTTCTTGCAATCTCTCTGCAGTGTTTGCAGCCTGGCCTGAATACTTCACCCATTGTGCATTTCCAAGGGGTTTTGGGTGGATCTGTCTGTGGCAGCCATTGTTTCAATATCTAGCACTTTGCATTTTAATGTTTCTTCTTCAGACAGTGAAGAGTTTTGATCAGTCTCTGAATTATAGGATATGTTTCTCTCTTCGCATTCCCCTGAAGGTGATTGGTTTTTCACCAACCTCTTGGAAGGTGGCCTTGCATTTAAGTAGTTTGCTCTGTCTCACTTCAAATTGCAAAATTTCTAGTCAGTTGAAAGTTGAAAAATCATAATTTCAAAAATAATCGTACATAGCCTCATGACAATATATAACAAAGGCAACTTCAGTGTTCAAGTTATTTATTTTTGACAAGTGCCAAAGTTAATACACAGCCTGCAATGAGTTTTACATGAGGGCAAATCTCAATTGTTTATTGATATATCTTTAACTTGCTACTCTATTGCGAAATTCCAAACAATTTGCTTCCACCAAGTCACAAATTAAACCTTCCACTAACATCAAAGAAGTTCAAAGAACTTAACTTTAAGAACAAACCTGTTTCCACTTTGCTGCATGGAAGTGGTAATGTTAATGAGTCTTTACAGTATTCACATCTTGCTGTTCAACAAGCAGGATTACTTTACAGAGAGGTGCCAAGCACATAGTAACAGTGCTATTTTGTTCGAAAAATATTTCTGTCCCCTCCTCCATCAAATGCTGCAAGTCTCAGTGAGCCTATTTCAAAACAATAACATGTTTACGTGGTTTGTATATCTCAAGTGTAATGTGTAGCTGCTCTTGATATTTTCATGCAGCATTGCTCCACCCACCTTCGACAAGGCATATCTGATTCATATTGACAGAGTCTGACTCTGACCTTTCAGCCACTCTCAATCAGCCCCAGGACAAGAAATTGAAACAGTATGCTTATTGAAGACTAAGTTACATACTGCTTGTTAAGATTTAAACAGCAGGACTTAAATCACAAAGATCAGGTGGTTTTCATGCATTTCTCTGTGCAAATACTCCAAGAAAAATGATGGAAGCAAAGCTGATTTCATATTTCTCATCATATATGCATTTACATGGATAAAACTAAATCTATTGTTTGCTTTCTTCTTTGCTGCTCTGTTTGTTTGTTTTATTTCCTAAAGCAGTATAACAGGGTGTTGTCTCCCAGTGTCTTGGTCAAAATTCCTCCCCAAAACCAAAAACAAATTAACTGGCCATTCACGTCAATGCTACTCGTGCAGTCTACCTGTATAGAGAATGGCTCACACATTTGCCAAAATAACCGCAATATAATTCATTATTCATGAAAATGCTTGAGATATGTAATAGGTGTGTCAGATTAATGCCAGGCTTTTATTCTCAAAGCACTGTATTTCCCTTTCTCTTTTCAACCCCATGCAATTTGCTCTCTAATGTCTGTATTCATAGTTTATTAATTTAGCTTTGTATGAGCCATTGGTTATTCATCCAAGCTGAATAATTTTGCTTCACTCAGAGAAGTCAAGCGCACCACCATACAAATCAGAATATCCTGGCTTTTATCTCTTACAGTAAGCTGGCCAATATTTATCTAGTGGTGGAACTGGTAATGCTTCTCCATGGGCAGAATTTTGTGCCTGCTAGGCAGGCGGGCTCAGCCCAATCTCCAGCAGGCGGGAGACAATTGCCACAGGAGAAGCGGGCCCCACCGCCATTTTACGTGGGCAGGCCAATTAAGGCCCGCCCAGCGTGACGTCCGGCGGGAAGCGCTATACACTTCCTGTGCAGGTGGGGCTGGGGGGTGGGGAGGGAGGGAGGAAATTCCCCAAAAGCGAGAGTGCATGCGCAAGAAAGAGCACACATCTCCCTGAGGCTAAGTGCTGCCTCAGGAAGATCACTTACTTTTAAAATGGTTAAAAATAGAGAAAAAAAAATCCCTAACATGTCCTCCTCATGTGACAATGTCACATCAGGTGGGACATGTTCATAAATTACAGTAAAACTTTATTAAACTTTTTAGAACCCTGCATGAAACCTCATCCCATCATGTTTTTTCTATTTGCCGCCAGGGCTCCTGGCCTGCCCGCCAACCTTAAGATTGGACAGGCAGGTCCTTTAATTGTTTAAATGATCCTGTCAAGGGCCTCAATTGACCATTGACAGGTCGGCAGGCGCACAGCTGATTTTGCTGTGCCCCCACCTTCCTGAAAATTTAAATGGGGCGGGATGACTTCGGGGGTTCTGCCCGACGTCATCCCGTGTCATTTTATGTGTCGGCGAGTGGGCCCCGCCCCCTGCTCGCCAACAGCAAAATTCTGCCCCGTGTGTGGGGTGGGAAATTCAACTCGGGGTTAAATAGGATCCCAAACCTGCAAACAGTCTGGGTTAGCCTGTGACAGTAGCTACAGAGGGAAATAAAGTCAGTGGCCAGGGTAGAAAACTGGCAATAAGGTCAGATGATCTTCCCAATATTGATAGAAGAAATTACGGCTTCCTCCTAGACTGGATGTCGGTGAGCTGAGAGGCAGAAGAGTTGAAAGATTGTGGAAAGATGTAGCTAGTGTCATGAGAGTATAATAATTTTCATAATATTTGTCTGGTTTATTGTAAAGTAGGTTTATGGGGGTTGCGTTTTTCTGTCTGTGTGTGTGATTTAATTACATTTTGTAGCCAAGCAGACTGCAAGTTGAAGCTATCAAAAGAAGTAAGGTGTATAAATGTCTTTAATATGCTAATGAGTAAACATGGTTGGGGTCTTAGCATGTAAGGTGTAACGGGAATTTGCATTTTTAGATAGATGATGGGGGATTTGAATTTTAAAGAGGCTAATGAGAATATTAGCAACATGAAAAGATTTATACTATAAGGTAAAGTTCCAAAGACGTATGGAAACAATGAAATTTACATATTAAAAGGGAGAAGCATATATAAAGGAGAATGAGGCCATGTGTCAGGGAAGGCATCGTAAGATCTTAACAGAAGCGTGTGAAGCCTCCAGTATTTGTGCATTAAGCCTGCTGTCTACACAAACTGAAGCTGGAGAAAGCCACTTTGAATTCCACTGTCCAGGGTATTGCATTAATTTGCTGGATCTCTTTAAAATCTAAAAAATCTATTTTTTCTGTTGCCATAAAGGGGGTATAACTGGGAGTCAGGTTAATTAGAGATTTTAGGAGTTATTATAGTAGTAATTGGTAGCTCTATGTATGTGATTGAAATCTCTTTTGCTAATAAATATCTTAATTTTAGTTTTTTTAAAATATCTCAAGTCTTGGTGGGCTTATCACTTCTGAATTCAGGGCACGCCCATCTCAAAATAAATACAAATTGCAAAACCATTGTGATATTGTGATTAAGTTTCCCTCATGGGTTTGATCCGTCTGGCGGATCCAAACTGGGACCTCTTCCAGTCCCTGTTCCCTGCCTGGGATTCTTCATCTCGATGGCGCTCTGCTCCCAGTCACCTGACACAGGTTTTCATGCCTTTTTCTTCTGGCATGCACTGGGCCCAAACAACGTAAAAATGCTGACCTGTGCATGTATAGCCCACTCCCAGTCTGTACATGCGCAACAGCTCTGAGGCCCATCAGGAGTTGAAGTGCCCAATCTCCACTCTCAGTATCAAGGTAAGATTGCTTTTCATAACAAAATGCAGTTGTTAATACCTAGTAAATGAAATATAAACTAAGAGCATCGACAGACTGGTCACATTGAAACATGACACTCTGCATATTTAATCAACATGTTGCCCCCTGTTGCTTTTTCTTCAGTAGCACTGGTGTACAAAATCGATATAGTTTCAGCCCACACTTCTGGCTGAAGGTAGGATACATAATGATTGTATCTCTGTATATTTATACACATGATTTATGCAGCAAATGTAAGAAATAGCATATATGTACAACAACACAACAAAATATGTTGATTCAGGAAGTCCAGGGAGGCACACGTGATTGCATGTGATGTAATTGACATAACTGCATTTTCATGACAGGATAAACAAATTCTTACTCTGGGCAAGGAAAAATTTCATTTTCTAACAATTTAAATCACAGTTTAGAGAACTGGAAACATCCAATACCCAGAGGATAGTTTTCTGAACACTGAATTACAAGGGATGTGTGTGCACAAACAGACAAACCGCTGTTCAAAGTCAATCTGGCCTAAGCTAAAGAGGACAGAGGAATTAGTGAGTCAATAGGAAGCAGCAGATGGTGCTATGGTCTGCTCTGCACAGCCACCACCTCAAGAAATTCTACATAAACTAAGCCCCAGGACAACACCTGGTAGAGGTTTAATTACATAAGCATGTACTTATGTTTCATTACACTTCAAAAATTTCTATACCTTCTCTCTAATGTATCCACAGCTTTTTTTAAAAAATCTGTGTGCATGTATAGACTTTCTTCATTCGGAAGAATCAAATCAGTGAAATCTCAGCATCTTCTCCCTTTCTTTAACACTGTCCCCCACTGTGAGAGCACAGTAGCAAGCAAATCATTTGTTAGCTCAAAAGGTGCCAATTGGGCCTGATAGAGATGGCGTCTTCTTTACAGCACCAATAACAATGGCCGCAATGAGACTGTACGATCACAACAAATTGCGACACAGACAACCCTCGCTGTGGCAGCTGCTTCTCTGTTTCTGTGATCCTGGATAGAGGAGATACAAAGTTTACAAGCACAAGCTTTACTTCTTTGTTACCATCATTTTAATGCCAGTATGCATGAGGTGGATTGAGTTAGGGACTGCTGCTTAGCCAGCTGCCTCCCTCTATTTTATTTTTCAAGGGCAGATCTGAATAATTGCCAGTTTGGCACAATAGCCTCTCCACAATTTGACAGGAGAAGCATCTGGAAGCATTAAAATCTAACTACAGAACCTTGAATTGGAACTCCAAAGCTTACTCAAGCTGCAATTATTAGTTATTTCAATGTCTGTTGTTGAACCACAGAATAAAAATACTGAAGAACTAATTAACTGTATTCACTCTATAAAGCAAGCAAGAATGCGAGATCACAAGCTACGTTAACCTCCTTTTCAAACAACAGTACTCAATGCTTGTAATTGGTCCTTTTATCTGGAATCTGAACAAAAGAAAGCCAAGCATTCCAAATTGGGTCTTATATTTGCAAACCGCCAAGCATCAAGATATAAGAGGTCAGTTTTCGGCTTCTCTCCCTGAGGAGGCAACCTCACCTACTGAGAGTACAAATTTGCAGGACAATGGGGAAAGCACAGGGGAGCAGGATTAATTAGGTGGTTCTTTCATTTCAATCAGGTACAATGGGCCAAATGGCCTCTTCCTATGCTGTAAGATTCTGTATGCAGGATTTTCCCCGCAGGTTTCTGAACCTAGCAGTCAAGCTGAAATGTGGGTCAGAAGCTGTGGGAAACAGTCACTCACTGTGATTTTCCCAGGAGTGTCCAATTAATGGTCAGAGGGTGGACTTGCCATCTAATTAAGGATGGCAGGCAGTGAAGACAGGTGAGTAAGGGAAAGGACGGTTCAAAATAGAGGCGCCCTCTCTCTAGCTTTGAAAGTATAATTTAAAAATGGATTTTGCAGCCAGGCACCATTATAGGTGGGGTGTGGGGGAAGTTCTATAGCAGCAAGGGAGGCAGGGTGGAATGGCCTTTAGGCCACCATCTAAACTGGCCTCTGATGCCATCTGGAACCTTGGGGCTAACTGGAAAAGTCCCAGTCTGCCTCCTTTAACAGGCCTTAAGTGGCCCTTAATGAGCAGTGGTGGCTACCAGCTAGGTGCAGGTGGATAGCCCTGCCACCCACCCTCCCCCCACCCCATAGGAGGCCTGGAGGATAGGATAGAGCCAGGGAATCAGCATATCAGTCAGTGGAGCTGCTTTTGGCTCCCACCCACCTCCGAGCCTGGCCCCAGGGGGGCCTAAAAATCAAACCCTATGTCTGTAAGATGAGAAATTTTGTGCATTTACAACCATTAAAGGTAAAGGTTGGAAAATTGCTCAGAGCTCATGCCAGCAATATACACTCTTAGTGGACAACACCATCCATAACTATGGTGAAGCCTGAAAATTCTCCCTGTATACTGCACAAACCATAAAAGTGCTTTGGAAAACACTTTCTTTTTGTCTAATTATCACTGATATCACGCAACACATTTTATTCAGAATTATCACATTTCCCTCATTTCAGGGAACTAGGTTCCATGGGGATGCATTGAGTTCAAGGACAAAGGCAAGAAATAAAGTACTTCCCAAAACTGCTGAACCAAATAATCTTTCATTTTGAAAATTCACATATGAAAGATTAAACATAAATCCCTAGGAATAATTACAAATTTCTCTGTTACAGACATAGTTCTGAGTTTTGTAGTTGACAGAATATAACTCCACTAAAAGGAAGGAACCAGAAAGTAGAAAAGGAACTGCTTTTCTCTGCAACATCTAAATTTTGTCAAACAACAACATAACCTGACATTTTTAACAGTCAAAATGTACATCTTTTTTTAATAGCTTCCTTCCTTCCAATTTCATCTTTTTAAAAAATAGTTCCTTTCCATCCTTCCTTTTTATTCCTTAACCCTCTGTTGAAGTTGATTTTTCATGGCTTCATGGATCTATGGATGCCAACAGTCCCAATCTGCCTCACTCCAGTGGTCAATCTGCATGTGAAAGTTTGCATATGAGGACTGGCATGTTATTTATCCCCCAGGGGGGGTCCTGATCCTCTCGTCATGATGCCCTACACCCCACTAACGCACAATTTTAATGGAGGTTCAGGCTGGGGAGGTTGGCGACACAGGATAAAAGATCCTTTTCCTAACCTGGAGGACAGAAGCCAATAGTATCATACCAATGCCTACTCTACATGTTTTGGTAGATAGTACCCAATTTATGAGCACATCCCTCTATTCTAACTTAACATCAATTTAAACCAGATCCAACAGCAACATATCTCATTCTGGTGCTAATCCAGACAAATGCAGATATATTGCTGTTATAACCTGGAAGTGGATTCAGCATTTATCCCTATACTGTTGAGTCCCTCCTGCTCACATTAATTACTTCCTCATTGTCCCATTCTTTGTTGTTGACTCCAAGTGCTACTAAACACTTCTTTCATCTAAATATCCCTGTGCATGCACAAATTCCATATACATTGTATTATAAGGTACTTACAGCAAAGAAATAGTTTATTCGGTCTATAAAGTCCATGCCCATGTTTATGCTTTGCACAAGCCTCCTCCCACCCCATTTCATCTAATCTCAAACATATTTCCTTTCTCCATCATTTGCTTATCTGGCTTCTTGTAGAATGCATCTATGTCATTTGTCTCACCTTCTTCCTATGGTAGCAAGTTCTAAATTCCCTACTGGATTTCTTAGTGACTGTTATACATTTATGGTCCCTAGTTTGGTCTCGCCTACGAGTGAAAACATCAAACACTCTCATAATTTTAATGATCTCCATTAGGTCACACTTCAACCTTCTCTCTTCTATAAAGAAGAGCTCATTCCTATTCAATATTTTCAGGTTAGGTATAACCTCTCAATTCTGGTACAACACCCCCCTCCCCCCCCGCCCCCCCCCCCATCTCCCCCACCAGTAAATCTTTTTCGCACCTTCTCCAGTATCTCTATTTTTTTATATAATATAGAAACCAAACCATTCATAGTACTCCAAGTATTGTATACATAATAATTGATGAACAACATAGCAATTTACAGGAATTCCCCATCTGTACAAATGTAACAGCCCCAGTCACATAATTAATTATCAAGACTGCAATACATCACCACATCGCAACAAAAATAGGCAATGTAAATTAAGAATTACTGTATTAGAAGAACCGGCAAGTATCTTCTGGCAATACAGTCACACACTTGTTGACTAATTCTGCAGGCAATATCTTTAAACTCACATTTCTGTACAAAATGTATATTATCAAAAGTTTTATCTAACAAGAAACATTTTACAGAATGCTTCTATTTTTGAGCTAAAAATTCATTTAAATTAATTACAAAATAAATTTGTAATCACCAGTTCTTTCTTCTTTATCAAGTAAAATTTTAATCATAGATGCATTTATCAGGAAGCAAGCTAAGTGCCTGATGAAAGTTAACATTTCAAGTTGATGGCCTAAGTTTATCTTTCCATAGAAGCAGCCTGACTTGTTGAGCAATTCTTTATTTTCTGGTTTAAAATTTAAGTCATAGATGCATTTAATGGGAAGCTAGATAAATGAAGATTTATTAAAAGATTTACTAGGATGATACCAGAACCGAGAGATTATACCTATCAGAAAAGACAGAACTGGCGGGGCTCTTTTCTCTAGAAAAAAGAAGATGGAGGGGTTAGCTGATAGAGCAGGCGTAGAGATGTTTTCCCTTAAATGGGAGACCTGAACTAGGGGACAGAAATGAAAGATAATCACTAATAAATCCAAAAGTAGAGAAACTATGCTAAATCTTCATTAGACCACACTTAAGGAGTGCTGCGTGTAGTTCTGGTCGCCATATTAAAAAAAGTATTCAAAGGCACTGGAGAAGGTACAGAGAAGATTTACAATGATGTTACCAGGAATGCATGGGTATACATATCAGGAAATGATGGACAGGCTTCAATAATTAAACCAAGGTTTTAATACAGTGAATTCAGAGAGAATATTTCCTGGGGGGGGAACAACAAAACTACAGGCCATCAATATAACAGTCACCAAGAAATTCAATAGGGAATTCAGAAGAAATTCCTTCACCTAAAGAGGGGTGAGAATGTGGAACCTGCTACCACAGGTTGATTTGAATAATATAGATGCATTTAAGGGGAAACTAGACAAGCATTTGAGAGAGATGGGGATAGATGGTTACAATGGTAGATTTAGGAGGAGGCATGAGTGGAGCGTGAACACCAGCGTGGACTGATTGGGCCAAATAGCCTGCTTCTGAACAGTATATCCTATGTAATCCAAGGGATAGAAGGATCTGTTGATGGAGTTAGATGAAGAAGAGCGGGAGGAGGCTTGTGGGGAGCATAAATACCAAAGTGGGCATGTTGGATCGAATGGCTTGTTAAGTGCTGCAAATATTGAATGATTACATCCAACACACAGAATATTCTGTTTCAACTTCAACCACGCACTATACTTCCCTCCCCCACACCTCGTGTGCATTTTAATACATGACTACAATTGCAACATATTTAACAATTAATACTGATTCCAAATAAACACACTCTTAATCCAACCTCATGAGTTTTTGCTAGAGGAGCAATCAGAAAAATGCACTCAGAATGTGATGACCACCCCCCCCCCACACCGCCCCCCACCCCCACCTTCCCCCCCCACACCAAACAGGTTCAATCAACAGAAATTCACCATTCTGACCAGGTGTGTGGCCAGGTTTGTGGGCAGGAACTGCTTCAGGAGAATTAACTTTTGAACCAGCATAAAAAGTCATGGACAATGCAGAGTAGCTTGCTTATGAGCACAAGTCACATTATGCTTAAAATTCAGTGATCTTTAGCGCAGCTTCATTTGATTTGCCCAGATTAAGCTGATATCAGGGGGGAAATCACGTGGAAGTGCCAAGCCATATAATTTAATTGTAGCAGCCTTACGTACTTCTGTAACAATAAACTGATCAAAGCTGAAAAAGTACACCAATCATTTAAGTTTTGATTGTCTGTCCACACACCAAAATGAACAAAAGTAAAGAACATAATCCTGTAATAAAGGCCCGGATTTGTAGTCAGCAATGAAATGCCGGTGTTTTTCCACTGACTTCGAAGAAAGCAACCTACTAAGATCTACTGAGCTCAGAAGAGTCGATTTCACTTTTTTCAACATTAATTTCAATTCTGGTGCCAGCCATAGGGATCCAGCAACAGTGATGTTAACTAACATGCTAACCAGGCAATCACATTAAAGAATGCTCACAGACATTAAACCATGGAGCAACAAGCAGGTTTTATCATTTACTTTTTGTAATTTTGCAGAAAGCAAAATAAAGATGAGGTCATACACATGAGGTTAAAGCAGAAGCTGAAATAGCAAACAATTTTTAACATGAAAATCTATGGAATTTTTCTAATGGAATGTGAAATCTGACATTTCACAAATATTATCAGGGCCATTGAGGTTGTTCATCAGTAATTATGACTTAGTACGCCATTAAAAATCTAATTAAACCTCAATCAACAAGGCATAGCTCTTTCAAGGCTTTTTACAGCAAGAGTAATAGCGTAAAAAGTAGAAGTGCAAGTCAGTTCAGTGACTGCTGATCGATTTTCACCTGTGTGAACTTCAACAGGCCGCCCTATGGGGAATCACTCTCAGCAAATTCTGAATTTCCGTTTTGAACTCTGGATGCGTGGACACCAAAGTTGCTGTCAGATTTACAGAATAATGGCAGAAAACTGCAAAATCCGAGTCACAATAGAAGTAAAATTAGGTTCTAGTAAGTGAGCAATTCATTGCAGTGCAAATATAAAACTTGATCCTTTTTAAAATAAAAGCAGTTTATAGAAATCTTGATCCAAGTATTTTATTTCTTGACAGACTATTTATGCATTCCATCAGGACTTCAGTTACATTGTGCACATTTGTTACATCTTTGAGAAAAAAATGTTTTACTTGAATAGTTAAGAATTTAATTTCCCTTAAAAATGTTTAAAACTGACAAGATGCACCATGTACAATTTTCTATTTTTGTAAACCTTGGCGTTTATGAATTAACACAGTAGAAATTATCAGTCTTTCCTGGAAATGTCATTTTCCCAGCAAAACATTCAGATGAACAAACTCTCAAAATGTAGACCACTCCAGACTTCCTGTCTGCTTCAATGCAGGCCTCGAATGTGCAGAAGTGCAAGGTTTGTGAGCCACCTCCATCACCTCCAAAAAAAAACTCCTTCTTCAACATCGGCTAAGACATGAAGGCACCATATGCTGAATTATGCAGTCTGGTTTGATTAAAGTGACGAGTAATGTTCTTCTGCTATTAAGAGTTGTTGGCAGAAAACTCTATCTGACAGAATTCTTCTCAGACATAACATTTATCTGAAATGACAACAATTTGTCCTTACTGTAGACTTAAAGCCTACAAGGCTTTCCGTACTTCAGAAGCATTCTTGGGTATTTTAAAAATTAGGGAAATTTACTACAAAAAGAATAGATGAGTAAGAACCATAGGATACAATTCCTCACCACCACACCACCCACCCACACGCCTTTCAATTTTCCCCACTTCTCTTGTGGGAGGACTGACTCCAGTACTTTATAAGACAGCTAATACTTCATGTAAGCAACCTATTCATCCAAAGAGGACACAGCAACTATTACTAACTATCCTCCTCTGGTCATCATCCTTGTAGGTTTTGCAAATCAGGTTACTCAACAATGATAAGGAAATCTGGGGTAATTTTGTCCCCCTCAACTGACCAATCAACACTAATAAATTTAGCGATTGCCTCCTTAATGAAGCTGCCAAGAATCTAGAACAATTATATTGGGACTTCCATGTGCTCAAATGCATCTCTTCACTGGTTTATTAATTATTGTGACAATCTTCTTGCTCCTTTTGAAATGGGCCATTGTAGTAAAGTTTAATACTGTGAATTAAAACAGTAGAATGAAATGGCAGATATTTTTTAAATAAAAAGGAAATGCAGAATTAAAATTGGTGTTCAATAGTATTGCAGCAGCCTCCACCAAACACTTGCACAACAGAGAAGAATAAATGAAGCAACAAATAAATCATTTTGCAACTTAGTTGGCAATAGGTAGAATTGAGTTGAATACACTCAATTTAATTCAAAACTGCATTACAAGGCTAGTAAGAAATTAAAATGTAGTACCGTTACAAGCAAGGTAAAAGAAAGAATTGCATTTATATAGTGCTTTTCACGGCCAGAGGTTAAAAGTACTTTACAGCCATTGAAGTACTTTTGAGATACATTCACCATTGTAATGTAGGTAGCTCAAGATCGATCCCAGATGATATCAAAAGAGAATGAGATTAAAGGATGATCCCTGGGTTTAGCAATGAGGACAGGATTCCAGCTCAGAGCAATTTAAAATATCCAAATGTACAGTATAGTCCAGATGCAACACGATATAATCTGCATGCACACAGAATTTGTGCATCAGTCTAATGGTTATTTAAAGTTTAATACATTGCATTTGCATCCAATCCACTCACAACTAGGCGTCATTTTATCTGTATTCACTACTTGGGAGTCATATTTGTATCATTAGCCAACAAAAATATCTTAACTTTGTACTCTGAAACATTCTGTCATCATGCCCAACGTGTAGGTTCCCAGCTTCATGCCAGTATTCGGAGTTTCCCTGCAGTCATTTCAGAACACAAATAATCCTTCTTTCCTCACAGTGGTGGTGTTCGATTTAAATGTAAAACCTCACTTGGCACACTGCAGTGCAGCTATCAGAAACGACAGATCGATAGTATAATATTTAACTTGGATTGAGGGTGAGTTTTAATTGAAAATCAGCAACTGAGAAGTTCAGACCCACTTAACCTGCAACAAATCACAGAACACACTTCCCTCCTCTGCCTCACAAAACAAGAAAAATCCAAGAGAAAGTTGTAGCTTTTTATAGCCAAAAGATTAATTATAATAAAAGGTCTTCAATTATCAAAGATGTCTTGACACAGCTGAACTTAGGAGGAATGCTAACCCCGTGGCCCAACAAGGCTTACAGGCTGCTTCAACAAATAACAAAAGATTTGTATCTTAAGTAAGAAGTCGTTCTAGGTGGAACAAACATGGACCTGGAAAACGTCAAATGCTGACTGAATAGCTGAGCTCTGATCTCAAGTTGACGATCAGTCATCATGCCTGGTTAGTAGCTACAAAAATATTTTTCAGATGCATGACGGAACAGTTATTCAGGTCAATTCACATTCACATTCTAGACTTCCTAATGCTAATTCCACAGCACTGGCAGCAATTTGCAAATTTACATTATCAGTTGAAAGTTGTGAATCGTAACTTTCATTTCTGCCCTCACAAAGGGCTGGTTGCTCAGCCTGCCATGTCACAAATGGAAGCGAACACTAATGCCTCCAAGAATGCCACATCTGCCTGTTGTTTTCCATTCCACTGTCACTTACATTACATTATACTGCTGACAAAATCAGACATGTTCTTAAGAAAGGAGTATAAGGTCTGGTCAGCAGAAATACATCATAATGCTCCTCATTAATTTAAAAATTTCATCATCAGAATAACAGTACAGCATACTGGAATGCCATAGCAGCTTACCATAGAGTGGAGGACCACAAGTTTGTTTCCATTCCACCCACCCTCTCTGCTGCATGGGGAGAAAAAGCAGGATAAACTTTAGCAAGTGCAGACACTTGTTTAATAAAATGTAAGTAAGGAGCAACTTTAAAAAGTAAGTTGAAAATGAGCAGCTTTGGTTAGATAGTTAAAAGTATAAAAAATGATGACTAAAGCTCAGTAAAAAGAAAAGAAACAGAATGAACTTGCATTAATATAGTGGATGGAATCTTCCACTCTAGAAATTAAGTGCGCTGGAAGGTGGAAAAGTCGGTGTGATTCACACTGGGCGGATTCTCCTCCAGGCAGTCCTCTTTCCCCAGGAAGGGAGCAGGAGGTCCTCTCACCTGACCACACGGGCCTGGGAGGAGATTGCCAGGAAGGTCAGCATACATAGCCAATTGAAAAGGGTTGCCTTGCAGTGCAGGCAAAGAATGAATGTTCTGATGCACTCCACCAGGGTAAGTGAAACTTCTACTCACTTCAAACGCTCACTCTCATATGTGCATCAAGCAGTCTAAGGGTTAGAGCCCAGATGGATGTCAGAAACTACCAGCAGATGGGAATTGAGCACTGCATGTTTTATTTTCATTCATTTATGGGATGCAGATGTCACTTGCTAGGCCAGTATTTATTGCCCTTCCCTAATTGCCCTTGAGAAGGTGGTGGTGAGCTGCCTTCTTGCACCACAGGAGTCCATGTGGTGTAGGTGCACCCACAGTGCTTTTCAGGAGGGAGTTCCAGGATTTTGTCCCAGTGACAGTGAAGGAATGGAGATATATTTCTAAGTCAAGATGGTGTGTGGCTTGGAGGGGAAATTCCAGGTGGTGGTGTTCCCATGCATCTGCTGTCTTGTCCTTCTAGATGATAGCAGTTGTGGGTTTGGAAGACCATGAGATGTAGGAGCAGAGTGAGGCCATTCGGCCCATTAAGTCTGCTCCGCCATCAATGAGATCATGGCTGAGCTGATAATCCTCAACTCCACTTTCCTACCTTTTTCCCATTATGCTTGATTCCCTTTCTGATTAAAAATTTGTCTATCTCAGCCTTGAATATACTTAACAAACCAGCCTCTACAGCCCTCTGTGATAAAGAATTCCACAGATTCACTAAACCCTAAGAAGAACTTCCTCCTCATCCCTATCTTCAATGGGCGACCCCTTACTCTGAGATTATGCCCTCTGGACCTAGATTCTCCCACAAGGGGAAACAAGCTCTCAGCTTCTACCCTATCAAGCCACCTAAGAATCTTATATGTTTCAATAAGTTCGCCTTTCATTCTTCTAAACTCCAATGAGTACAAGCCCAGCCTACACGACCTCTCCTCAAGAGAAAATTCCTCCATGCCTGGCATCAACCAAGTGAACCTTCTCTGCACTTTCCCCAATGCCAGTATATCTGTCCTTAGATAAGGGGACCAAAACTGTTCATAGTATTCTAGGTGTGTCTAACTAGTGCCTTGTATAGTTTTAGCAAGACTTCCCTATTTTTATACTCCATTTCCTTTGAAATAAAGGTCAACATTCCATTTGCCTCCCCTATTACCTGCTGAGCTTGTATGGCAGTTTTTCGTGATTCATACACAAGGACCCCCAAATCGCTCTGCGTTGCAGCTTTCTGCAGTCTTTCTCCATTTAAATAATATTCAGCTCCTCTATTCTTCCTACCACGGTGCAATAACCTCACATTTTCCCACATTATATTCCACCTGCCAAGTTTTTGCCCACTCATGTAGCCTGTCTATATCCCTCTGTAGACTCAGGGTGTCATCCTCACCTCTTGCCTTCCCACCTATTTTTGTGTTATCCACACACTTGGAGATAGTACATTCCCTTCCTTCATCCAAGTCATTAATATATATTGTAAATAATCGTGGCCCCAGCACTGATCCCTGTGGCACTCCACAAATTACAGGTTGCCATCCTGAAAATGCTCCTCCTATCCCAACTCTCTGTCTTCTATTAGTTAGCCAATCCTCTATCCATGCTAATATACTACCCCCAACAC
Organism: Cetorhinus maximus; assembly: GCF_964194155.1. Lineage (NCBI taxonomy): Eukaryota > Metazoa > Chordata > Chondrichthyes > Lamniformes > Cetorhinidae > Cetorhinus > Cetorhinus maximus. The sequence continues at coordinate 173,094,859 of NC_135881.1, read as the reverse complement.
CATGGGCTTTTATGTTATTAAATAGCCTTATGTAGGGTACCTTATCGAAAGCCTTTTGGAAATCCAAATATATTACATCTTCTGGTTTCCCTTTTTCTATCCTGCTTGTTACCTCCTCAAAGAATTCTAATAACTTTGTCAGACACGATTTCTCCTTCATGAAGCCATGCTGACTCTGCTTGATTAGATTATGCATTCCTAAATGCTCTGCTATTACATCCTTTATAATAGATTCTAACATTTTCCCAACGGCAGATGTTAAGCTAACTGGTCTACAGTTAACTGATTTTTGTCTCCTCTTTTTGAATAAGGGTGTTACATTGGCAGGTTTCCAATCTTCTGGGACTTTTCCAGAAGCTGAGGGTTCTTGGAAGATTAGTACCAGTGCATCTACTATCTCTATAGCTACTTCCTTTAATAATGATGTAACCCATCAAGTCCAGGGGACTTATCGGCCTTGGCCCCATTAGTTTCCCTAGTGCTTTCTCTCTAGTGAAAGTTATTGTATTTATTCCCCCCCCACTTTTGCCCCATGATTATTTAGTGTTTTTGGAATGCTTAGTGTCTTCTACCATGAAGACTGATGCAAAGCATTTATTCAGCTCCAATGCCATTTCCTCGTTCCCCATTATTATTTCCTCAGCCTCATTCTCTAAGCGGCCTATATTCACTTTGGCCTCTCTCTTCCTTTTTATATATTTAAGAAGCTCTTACTGTCCATTTTTATATTACTTGCTAGTTTATCCTCAAAGTTTATTTTCTCTATTTTTTTGGGTCATTTTTTGTTGGTTTTTAAAACTTTCCCAATCCTCTGTCTTGTCACTAATCTTTGCCACATTGTATGCTTTTTATTTCAATTTGATACTATCCTTAACTTCCTTGGTTAACCATGGCTAGTTTAGCCCCTTCCTAGAATTCTTCTTCCTTGCTGGGATATATCTTTGTTGTAAGTCATGAATTATTTTCTTAAACGTCTGCCATTGTTCATCAGCTGCCTTTTCTGATAAACTCCTTTCCCAGTCCACTCCAGCCAACTCTGCCCTCATTCCTTTGTAATTATCCTTATTTAAGTTTAGCACAGTTGTTTCCGACCCCAGGTTTCTCACTCTCAAACTGAATGCTAAATTCTACCATGTTATGGTCACTGTTTCCTAGGGATCTTTTACTCTGTGATCATTTATTAAACCAGCCTCATTACACATTACCAGGGCCAAAATAGCCTGATCCCCGGTTGGATCCACGACATATTGTTCTAGGAAACTGACCCGAACACACTCTATGAATTCTTACTCGTGGCTACCTCTGCCAATTTGATTTTCCCAATCTGCATGAAGATTAAAGTCACCCATGATTAATGTACTGCCTATTTTTACATGCCCTCATTACCTTAAGATTTATTCTCTGTCCTACAGTATAATTACTGTTAGGGGGCCTATTGTCTACTCCCACCAGTGTCATCTTCTCCTTTTTATTCTTTACTTTCACCCATATAGATTCTACATCTTCCGATCCAAGGTTGTTTCTTGCTATCGTACTTATTCCACCTCGTACCAACAAAGCTACTCCCCATCACCTTTTCCTTCCTGCCTGTCCTTTAGAAAAGTCATATACCCCTGAATATTTACTTCCCAGCTTTGATCCCCTTGTAACCATGTCTCTGTAGTGGCTATAAGGTCATACCCATTAACCTCTATTTGTGCCACTAATTCATTTATTTTGTTCCAAATACTACATGCATTTAAGTAAAGAGTCATTGATGTTCAAGGAGCCTTGCTGAGTTCCTGCAGTTCATTTTGTAGGTGGCGCACACTACTGCCGCTGTGCGTCGGTGGTGGATGGGGTGAATGTTGGTGGATGGGGTGCCACTCAAGCAGGCTGCTTTCTCCTGGATGCTGTCAAGCTCCTTGAGTTTTGTTGGAGCTGCACTCATCCAGGCAAGTGGAATGTATTCCATCACAATCCTTGTAGGTGGTGGACAAGATTTGGGGAGTCAGGAAGAGAGTTTGCAAGATTCTTAGCCTCTGACCTGCTCGTGGCCACAGTATTCATATGGCTAGTCCTGTTCAGTTTCTGGTCAATGGTAACCCCCAGGATGTTGATAGTGGAGGATTCAGCAATGGGAATGGCATTGAATGTCAAGGAGCGATGGTTAGATTCTCTCTTGTTGGAGATGGACATGGCCTGACACTTGTGTAGTATGAATGTTACTTGCCACTTGTCAGCCCAAGCCTGGATACCGTCCAGGTCTTGCTGCATTTGGACACGGACTGCCTCAGCATCTGAGAAGTTGTGAATAGTGAACATTGTGCAATCATCAGCGAACATCTCCACTTCTGTCATTATGATGGAAGGAAGCAGCTGAAAATGGTTGGGCCCAGTTTACTACCCTGAGGAAGTCCTGCAGTGACATCCCAGTACTGAGATGATTGACCTCCAACAGCCACAACCATCTTCCTTTGTACTAGGTATGACTCCAATCAACGGAGAGTTTTCCCCGATTCTATTGACTCCACTCTTGCCAGGATTCCTTTATGCCACACTTGGTCAAATGCTGCTTTGATGTCAAGGGCAATCGCTCTCACCTCACCTCTGGAGTTCAGATCTTTTACCCATGTTTGAACCATGCCTGCCAGCCACTTTAAGGTTTCCATCTCATGTAAGATGCTGCACAAACGGCATCCTAATCCCTTACTGGGGTTCAGCAGTCACAACAGGCATGCATGCTTCTGAAATGCTTTCATCCATAGTACTCACAGTTAATCCATCTGTCTTAATGCAAGACAAGATCTCCCATAACCGATGGGCGAGACCAAAGACCAGAAGTGATACCCCTGAACTTTGGATACTCTCTTCCCACGAGGAGCAGGTGGCGGAGCTCAGTGGCGAGGCCAGAGATCGCTCCTGCACAGGTTTTGAGATCGGCCTCCCCCAACAAGCCAGTGAGGGTCCATGCAGTATACATTCACAACACGGGGACAAAGACTGTGAATGTCTAGTCAATCACTAATTATCTCTCCCCTCTATTCCAGCCGCCAGCAAGGGCAGAGGAAGACCACAAGCAAACACCTCAGCCCCAGACACAAAACACATGAGGCAGCAGAGGAAGTATCCAAGGAAGACCCGTCACTGCATTCATCTGCGCCTTCAACCAGCACAGATACCTGCAACTCAGTGGGTCCTAGTTCTAGAGTGGTTCAGGGTCACAATCTGGTGATCACCTCACCAATCCAACACATGTCCACAGAAGGCGGAGACAGTGGCGGGCAAGGTCCCTGACACTCGAGGGACAGCTGGAAGCCAGGCTCCTGCTGAGTCAGAGTCTGATGATGAGCCTTTGCAATTGACCCGGAGAGGAATGTTGGAGATGCAAAGACAAGCAGGGAGACATCAGACATACTTGTCAGAGGCTGTCACCCGACTGAAACGAAGGATGGAGGAGTCTGTCCATCTGATATTGGGGCTCTGAAATGCGAGCCCAACAAAGTCCCCATTGGGAGAATGGCAGCCGCCTTGGAAACCTAGGTCCAGCAGTTTCTGTTAGATTTTCGCTCAGACATGCACACCATTCGTTCTAGCCATGTGTGCGTTCCAGCATTGACTAGGCGAGAGGGGGAGGGGCCTTCGGGCACCCAAAGGGAGGAGCACCACCAGCAAGACACCCTGGGAGACGTTTAGTTCATCCATGTCTTCCTGCGGAAACACATGCACCATTTTTGGCATTAGGTTGTGCATGATGCAGCAAACAATTCTGATACGTGACACACTCTGCAGTGGGTATTGGAGAGTAATACAGAGCCTGACAGGTCCAAACATCTGAAACACACCTTCAGGAAGGCAGTAGCCTGCTCTATTAAGGACCTTGTGGCTGAATGTCCAGTACTGTATCTCTCAGATGCACACTGTGACTGACGAACAGGCATCATTAAGCCCTGTCTTCTGGGTTACCCCTCATCACCAAGGAGCCAACCCTCAGAGCGCCAAGCTCTCTCAAATATCTCTGGCTTCTGGGAGTGACTCAAAACATACAAGTCATTTGAGCTCCCTGAGTACCTTATGAACAAACATGCTGGATCAGCTTTCTGTGCTCACAAATTAGTTGAACATTCAGAGAGTGAAATCGTCTTCTATTAATGAATTGCACAGGCTGCTGCCAGGGAGCTCTCAAGGCCACGTGTGCAGTCGATGGCACACTGCACATCCCGGAAGCCTGAAATCACAACGTGTCCCACAGCTCCGGCAGCCTGGCTTGCTTCATCGATGCGGAACTTCACATAATGGTAAGCTTTACTAAAAAGGGCATCGTTACCTCCTTTATGTATTTGTGTGTCACAAATTGGGAGATTCCGCAAAGGTCCCCAGTGGAGCCCTGGAAGAATCTGCAGTGTTATGATCCCAGCTGATGTTCGTACTGGACAAGCCAGATCCCAAGGTGGAACCCAGCTTGATAGATCCTAACTTTTATTTTTTGTTGCGAAACATGGAGGGCAGCTACTGAACATAGTCATAGTAGTCAACTGATGAACTTTTAACAGAATAATAAAACATTTATTAAATAAGAAAAGTTGAACTATATTACAATACTCCTTCACGACAACTATACCTTTACATATACAGATTTGTAAGGATAACGCAAGTTACAAAAGCTATTTTATACCCTAAAATGTTCACAGTAAGCACACAGTCCATGTAAACAGCCCAGGCAACCTGTGGTCAGGCACATCACACTCAAAGTGACAGATGCCACCCCAAACAGATGCTATGGATCTCTGATCAACTCCCCCAGACGCTTTCACGCTATGACTCAACTGGTCTCACTGGACTCAGTCTTTCACTCAAGGGTTTACAATCTCCACTCTCGAAGAACCCGCTTTGGAATCTTCTCCCAAACCGACGCTTTCTCTCGGACGCTTTCCACAAGGCTCACCTCCAGGGTTTTGAACTTTCCTTCTATGTTCCTCTCCCCCTGGATCACCACGTGCATTCAAGCTTTGCCTTCTACGCACTCTCTCAGATACTCAGCCGTACCAACAGAATACGACTGCTTCACATGCCCATAGCAAGGAGTCACCAACCTTTGACTGTCTCCTTGGATCTTCTGGCTTCTCGCAAGCCTATTTTGCTCAAAGTCTGCATCCTGCAGCTTTCTCCCTCTAAGCTTGGAGCCTTCCTCTGCTCCTCAGTCTTAACTTCACTTAAAAGGGCGTTTTCCAGATTCCTGTTCTTCCTTTAACTAGAAGGTCTTCTTGGGGGCCTTTCTCCTGTTTCACTCCCTGGTTTTGGCTTCTTCTTTAGTTTGGGACTGCTATCAGTCCCTCTCTTTTGCTTCTCCTGGCAACTCCTTTCAACTCAACTGAATCTACTTTTCTGTTATTCTCTGGCTCTGCGGATACCTCCCTCGGCAACAGCAGTTTTTTCTACGTTGTGTTTGCTTTAACTTCCCTTCAAGAGTCATAAAACCTAATTAAAATACAGGCATCTTTTAAAGTGAAACCAAAATTCAAGTTCCCCCTTTCCTAACACCAATACAATTAAACTTAAAGCTACAACTCAATCCTAACACCCACAAATACAAATATAACTTACTTAAACTATCTCCAGTTCCTAACAGAAGGCAAAAGGTTCAATGCAGCAGTAACCTTCAAAGCAACCTGCACTGAATGCCCCCCAAGTCCATGCTTCATGGATTCCTCATGAAGAATGTGCCACATATGAGCTATCACATCCCTAGACAAGTGAAGATGCCTGTGGCACTGTCTTTCACTCATCTCCATGTTTGAGCTACATCTTCTGTAGACCCTAGATCGTGCCAAATATTTTTGTGGATTTGGTCCCTCCTCATCAGCATCTGGATCTGCCCGTCCCACCCCTCCTCCCGAGGATCTTAATTAGGATCAAAAGATCAAAGTTCTAAGATCCACAGTCAGCCTCATGTTGATAGTCCTCCAGTGGCCTTGACAATAGCTATCAAAACCCAACATCATGACTGCAAGCATGGTGCCTTGAATGCAATGACCAGTGCACTGGGAACATGGAGTCTTTTAGGGCCCATGCTGCCTCTGCACAGATGTGGCCCTTGATTTTTTGACCCTACATCCATTTTGACATTGCTCTGCAAGGATCAGACACCAATTAAGACCATGTGCACCACAGCACCTAAACTTAATGGATTCTCACATAAATGCACACTATTAGTAAAGGAGCTAAGCACATTCATTGTGCATTAGACTGTCAAGTCCAGCCCTCAGCTGAGCCATGCTCTCCATGGTTCAAGCAGGACATTAATTGACCAAAAATTGCTGTGCAGAATTCCTCCCACAGGCCGAGACCACTCGCGGATCGATTTTTTTCTAGCTTGTTTATCGAAATACGTCATTGTTAGGTGAGATCGAAAATGGTGCTGCTGACCTTTGCCTAGGAGACCAGCTTCTAACGTCCACCTATCACCCAGCAAGTTTCACTCATTATCCTCCATTCTCAATGCCTCCTAATTCCCATTCCTCCTATCACTATCCAGCCACCACTTGTTACCCTTGACTCCATCATTATCGATGTGGATCTTCCTGTTCTCCCTATGAACTCTAATATTGATGCTGCAGTCCTCTCAAAGGCAAGCTCCCAAGTATGTTGGGCACTCATCAAGCAGAGGCTCGCCATCTCTCATGAGCAATCATATCCTTTCTGTGATTAAGTGATTACTCTTAGATACAAAACACTCCACAAGAACAGCACTGGGTGTACCTACACCACATGGACTACAGGGGTTCAAGAAGGCAGTTCACCACCACCTTCTGAAGGGCAATTAGGGATGGACTATAAATGCTGGCCTAGCCAGCGATGCCCTGTGAAAGAATAAAAAAAATCCAAAGTCTTATACAGTAGCCATACAACTTGAATTGTCTTGATCTCTACTCCTGTGCTATATAACTCAATACTTTATACGCATATTCACCAGGAAAGTTCCAATTTAAAATCCTTGTTAAATGAGCATGTCAATTGGGATGGTAAGCAAGGATACTACAATTAAACTCAGTGGCTTGAGGGTTGTGAAACCAGATGGCAATTCCTCATTTGATTATCATAGACTTCACTGGATTAGAGAGGGGAAAGAATGGAGAAGGAAAACAGATAGTAAAGTTGAGCTCAGAGGTGATGCTGTTGACACTCATGATCTATGCTCATTCATTTAGAATGGTTACGTGAGCAAGCAACAGTTTTGGGTTACTAGTTCAAGGCAAAAAAGGAAAGAAATGAGGGAAAGGAAGGAGCAAAAACAAAAAAAAAAAAAAAAATTGCTTAAAGATGGTAATTCAGAAAATCTCAAGAAAAGTCAAGTGTTCTTGCAATTGGGAGAAGTCTTGAGCAAGTCCTGTGTTTGGTCATTTATTAAAGACAATGTTATCCTTGTATACATCAAATCTGTTACATAAATCATAACGAAGTCATTTATTATCCACTAAATAAGAGGTAACATTTGTACAGGCCCTTTCACATAAGAAGAAATCCTGAAGTGTTTTATAAGGGATGGAGTAGACCCAAAGAAGTAAACGGGGGTGGGAGGGGGGAATGACTAAAACATCCAAAGAGCTTACGTTTGAGGATTCTGAAGAAGAGAAATAGTGAAGTGTAAGTATAGACGTCATCCAGTTTAAGATGTGCATTACAATTTAATCAGCTAAAGAATTACATAAAATTGATAAAAACAAGAGAATTTAACAGGGAATTGTAGTTATTTGCAGACTAATTTAATACAGCTGGACACAGCAGGAGGACTAATCAGCTCGATGAAACATGACATGGATTTAAAATATTTATTCTCCAAATTAATCTTCAAAGGAAATAACTTCAATAAGTCATGTTCACCTTTTTCCCCGTAAGATATGGCAGATGGGCATTAAAAGCAATACAGCAAGGATCTTTGGAAATTAATACTCTTTAAAATGAGTGGCTGTTGTTAGTACTTCCTATCGATAATGTCGCACCCCTGTAAATTTCTCTTCTGACACCACGGGTGGAATCTTGTGCTCTCGCTGGTGGCGAGCTTGGAGGAGGGAAGGCGTGTAATCAGGCGGGATGGCAGCGTACCAGAATCCCGCCGCCTTCCCGCCTCCACCAGAATTAAGTTCCAAGCAGGAAGGCCAATAGTCGATCTTCATTCCACACCTCCTTTTGAGCCAATTAATGACCACATAAGAGCCTCATCCCGCTGCCATTGGTATGTGGGCCCACCAACATGTGGGGGAGTGGGGACTGATCCTCGAACAAAGGCACTCAGTGTCTGATAAAAAGCAGTCGACATTGGTGAATGTCACTGAACCACGCCCCTGCCCTTGCTGCTGGCCCCCTACAACCCTCTCCCAACAACTTCCAGCCCGGGAAACATCCCCCCTCCCTTCCAACTGCCCCATTACTTACCTTGTGGCCTGGGTTGCTCCACAATGCTGGGACTACAGCAGGTGCTTTTCCTACAGCAGCCACCAGTTCTCCTGTGGCAAACACCTCCCCTAGCTGCCAGCCTCTGCTTGGCCGGTAACTCACAGCAGGCAACACTTCCACCCCCGGGGTCATGATTTCAGGGGAAAGCCCGCCGCTGGCTTCAACACTGCCTGATGGACTTGTGGTTCAGCGGATCTTCCAGAAAAGAGGCTGTGCATGTCTCTTGCCGACTCTCCAGCAAGCAGGCGAGACTCCCGATGTCTCAACAAGATTCCACCCGACATGTGGAATTAGAAATGACTCAAAAATCAAAATTTAACATCGGAGAACATGACAGCTTCCACATCTACACTAACAACACTGAGCACCACTTCCTCACCACCTCTCTCAAACCCTCCAGTGTCTCTGACTTGCCACGTGCTTTGTCCAGTATTGGATCAGCAGATAATTGTTCCAATTACTTACCGCCAAGACCAAGGTCATTATCATAGTCATAGAGTTTAAAGAACAGAAGCAGGCCCTTCCGCCCATGGTGTCCATGCCGGCCATCAAACACCTATCTATTCTAATCCCATTTTCCAGCACTTGGCCTGTAGCCCTGTATGCTATGGCGTTTCAAGTGCTCATCTAAATACTTCTTAAATGTTGTGAGGGTTCCTGCCTCTACCACCCCCTCAGGCAGTGTGTTCCAAATTCTAACCACCCTCTGGGTGAAAAATGTTTTCCTCAAATCCCCTCTAAACCTCCTGCCCCTTACCTTAAATCTACGCCGCCTGATTATTGACACCACCGCTAAGGGGAAAAGTTTCTTCCTATCTACCCTATCTATGCCCCTCATAATTCCGTATAACTCTAACAGGTCCCCCCTCAGCCTTCCATGCTCTAAGGAAAATAACCCTAGCCTATCCAGTCTCCCTTCATAGCTGAAACGCTCCAGCCCAGGCAACATCCTGGTGAATCTCCTCTGCACCCTCTCCAGTGCAATCACATCCTTCCTACAGTGTGACGGCCAGAATTGCAGCTGTGGCCTAACTAGAGTTTTATACAGCCCCAACATAATCCCCCTGCTCTTATATTCTATGCCTCGGTTAATAAAGGCCTTCTTAACCACCTTATCTACCTGTGCTGCTGTCTTCAGTGATCTATGGACATGTACACCTAGATCCCTCTGATCCTCTGTACTTCCTCGGGTCCTCTCATTCATTGTGTATTCCCTTGCCATGTCAGTCCTCCCAAAATGCATCACCTCACACTTTTCACGATTAAATTCCATTTGCCACTGCTCTGCCCATCTTACCAACCCATCTATATTGACCTGTGATCTAAGGCTTTCCTCCTCACTATTTATGACACCACCAATTTTTGTGTCATCTGCGAACTTACTGATCATACCTCCTACATTCATGTCTAAATAATTAATGTACACTACAAAAAGCAAGGCTCCCAGCACCAATCCCTACGGTGCACCACTCGTCACAGGCATCCAATCGCAAAAGCAACCTTTGACCATCACGCTCTGCCTCCTGTCACTAAGCCAATTTTGGATCAAATTTGCCAAATTGCCCTGGATCCCATGGGCTCTTACCTTCTTGACCATTCTCCCATGCGGGACCTTGTCAAAAGCCTTACTGAAGTCCACATAGACTACATCTTCAATTGCACTACCCGTCGCCTCCTCGAAAAATTCAGTCAAATTTGTTATTTATCCCCTGACAAAGGCATGCTGACTATTCCTGATTAATCCCTGCCTCTCCAAGTGGAGATTAATCCTGTCCCTCAGAATTTTTTCCAATAGTTTCCCTACCACTGATGTTAGACCCACTGGCCTGTAATTACCTGGTTTATCACTACTACCCTTCTTGAATAATGGTACCACATTTGCTGTCCTCCAGTCCTCTGGCACCTCTCCTGTGGCCAGAGAGGATTTGAAAATTAGTGTCAGGCCCCCTGCAATTTCCTCCCTTGCCTCACACAGCAGCCTGGGATACGTCTCATCTGGGCCTGGGGATTTATCCACTTTTAAGCCTGCTAAAACTGCTAATACCTCCTCCCTTTCATCGCTAATTTGTTCAAATATATCACAGTCCCACTCGCTGATTTCTACACCTACATCGTCCTTCTCCATAGTGAACACAGATGAAAAGTAATCATTTAAAAACTCACCGACGTTCCTCCAGCTGCATGCACAGATTGCCATTTTGGTCCCTAATGGGCCCTACTCTTTCACTGGTTATCCTCTTGCCCTTAATATATTTATAAAAGGCTTTGTGATTTTCCTTTATCTTGCCTGTCAGTGTTTTTTCATGCTCCCTCTTCGCTCTCCTAATTAAAGTACCCCTCTACACTTTCTATACTCCTCTAGGGCTTCTGCTGTTTTCAGCCCTCTGTATCTGGCATAAGCCTCCTATTTTTACCTTATCCAATCCTCTACATCCCTTGACATCCAGGGTTCCCTGGACTTGTTGGTCTTACCCTTCACCTTTACGGGAACATGTTGGCCCTGAACTCTCACTATTTCCTTTTTGAATGACTCCCATTGGTCTGATGTAGACTTTCCAACAAGTAGCTACTCCTAGTCCGCTTTGGCCAAATCCTGTCTTATCATATTGGAATCAGCCTTCTCCCAATTCAGGACCTTTATTTCCGGTCCCATCTTTGTCCTTTTCTATAACTACCTTAAATCTTACAGAGTTACGGTCACTGCCCCTGAAATGCTCCCCCACTGACGCTTCTACCACTTGCCCAGCTTCATTTCCTAAGATTAGGTCCAGTACCGTCCCTTCTCTTGTAGGGCTTTCTACGTGCTGGCTCAAAAAGCTCTCCTGGGTGCACTTCAAGAAATCCGTCCCCTCTAAGCCTTTCACACTAAGGCTATCCCAGTTAATATTGGGGAAGTTGAAATCCCCTATTATTATTACCCTATTATTTTTACACTTCTCTGAGATTTGCCTACATATCTGTTCCTTTATCTCCCCCTGACTGTTTGGAGGGCTACAGTACATGTTTTTAAGTTCTACCCAAATGGCCTCATTTGAGGAACCTTCTAAGATACCATCCCTCCTTAATTGACTCCTTGATTAATAATGCGATGCCACCTCCTCTTTTACACCCCCACCCCTGTCACACCTGAAGATTCTATACCTCGGAATATTGAGCTGCCAGTCCTGCCCTTCCCTCAACCATGTCTCTGTGATAGCAACAATATCATATTCCCATGAGTTTATCAATGCCCTCAATTCATCTGCCTTACTTGTAAGACTCCTTGCGTTAAAATAGATGCAATCCAGCCTTGCATTATTCCCTTGTGCCTTAATAGGTCTGTGTTTGCTGTGCCTTCCAAACTGACTTAGTTTCTCTTCTATATTTGGCTGTGCATCACCCTCGACTGTACCTCCACTCTGTATCCCATCGCCCTGTCAAATTAGTTTAAACCCCCCCCACCCCCACCCCCACCCCCACCCCGAGTGGTAAGCAAACCTCCTCGGAGGGATATTGGTCCCCTTCTGGTTCAGGTACAACCCGTCTGACTTATACAGGCCCCACCTTCACCAGAAACAGACCCAGTGATCCAAGAAGCTAAAGCCCTCCCTCCTACACCATTTCTTCAGCCACACATTCATCCTCTCTATTCTCTACCCTTATACTCACTAGCCGGTGGCACAGAGAGTAATCCAGAGATTGCAACCATTGAGGTCTGGCTTTTTAATCTGCTATCTAGCTCCCTTAATTCTTGTTGCAGGGCCTCATCCCTCTTTCTCCCTATGTTGTTGGTAACAAGGTGAACCACGACCTCTGATTGTTCGCCCACCCCTTCAGAATGCCCTTGTCTTCAGTCCCCACCACAAACACCATTTACAAGTCACTGTTTGAGGTTGAAGCAGACCATCTGCAACCTTGGTGCCCTATCTGACTGAACTGAGCTTCTAGCCACACATCCTCTCCATCACCAAGACCACCAACTTCCACCTCCATAACATTGTCTCTATCTGCCCCTTCCTCAGTCCATCTGCTGCTGAAATCATTTGTTACAAGATTCGACTATTTCATTGCACACTGGCAGGCGTCCCACCTTGTTCTCTCCTTAAATTTGAACTCGTCCAAAACTCTGCTGCCTACATCTTAATTCGTACTAAGTCCTGTTCCCCCTATGCTCGCTGATCTAAATTGAATTACAGTCCAGCAATGTCTTGATAAGAAAATTGTTATCCTTGCTTTAAAATCCCTGCATGGCACCAGCTCTCTCTCTTTCTCAACAAGTCCATGAAGCCCTAGAATCCTCCAAAATTACTGCATTCCTCCAATTCTGGCCTGTCCATTCTCAATTTTCATTGCTCCACTATTGACTGCTATGCCTGCAATTCCCTGGCTCCTAAGCTTTGGAATTCCCTCCCAAAAAATCCTCACTGTTCTCTCTATTTCTTGGTCATCAAAACCCACCTCTTTAACCAAGCTTTTGGTCACCTGTCCTGCTATCTCATGACGTGGCTTGGTGTCAAATTTTGTTGGATAACACTCCTGTGAAGGGGTGCAGGGTCAGGGACTATGCCTGAGTAAGATGGAGATCGAGTGAGTAGTGAATTAGGTTCAGGAGGTAAATTCTGGTAAGTCTTTTCCAGGTTTAAATATAGATTAAGAGTCAAGCTCTGACATAGAGCTAACAACCTTCAAGTAAGTTAGGCTACCTTGTTAAACAAGGAACTGCCTGGTAGTGGCAGTTACCCATCAATCAGCTGGAAGTAGTTGGCTCAATTGGCGTTAATTACTGTTGCAGGAAGTGAAACTAGCTAGTGACTCAGGGGCTATATAAAAGTCAGGCTTTTCAAATTGCACGGCAGTAAGGGGCATGTCAGGTTTATTGCAACTCGTAAAGTTTGTTAAATATTAGTCAGATTTATCAGTATTAGCAAGGTTTATCAATAGTTTTAAGGCCAAGTAAAATTAATAAGTAAACCAAAAGTACAATAAAGTTAACATAATGTAAATAAAGTTAAGGCACGGCAGGGCAGCTCAGCTGTGAAGAATGCATGTCCTCTAGTATGTGGGTGGTCGTGGACGCCATCGGTGACCTACATGGCCACATGTGCAGGAAGTCTCACCAGCTGCAGAAACCTGAGCTCCAGGTTTTGGAGCTCGAGCAGTGGCTGGAGTCACTTTACATAAGAACATAAGAACTAAGAGCAGGAGTAGGCAATTCAGCCCCTCAAGCCTGCCCGGCCATTCAATACAGTCATGGCTGATCGCATTTCCTCAACTCCAATTTCACACCCTCTCCCCATAACCTTTAACCTATTACTAATTTAAAATCTGTCTATCTCTTCCTTAAATTTATTCAGCGTCCCAACATCCACTGCACTCTGAGGTAGTGAATTCCACAGATTCACCACCTTTTGAGAAAAGTAATTCCTCCTCATCTCTGATTTAAATCTACCACCCCTTAGCCTAAAACTATGGCCTCTCGTTCTAGAATGCCCCACAAGGGGAAACATCTGCTCCACGTCTACTTTGTCCATCCACTTTAGCATCTTATGTACCTCAATTAGATCTCCTCTCATCCTTCTAAACTCAAGCAAGTATAGGCCTAAACTGCTCAATCTCTCCTCATAAGACAAGCCCTGCATCTCTGAAAGCAATCTAATGAACCTCCTCTGAACCGCCTCCAATGCAACTACATCCTTCCTCAAGTAAGGGGACCAAAACTGTGCACAGTACTCCAGGTGCGGTCTCACCAATACCTTGTACAGTTGCAACAACACTTCCCTATTTTTATACTCTATTCCTTTAGCAATAAATGCCAAAATTCCACTTGCCTTCCTTATTACTTCCTGTAACTGTATACTAGCTTTCAGCGATTCATGCACGAGGACACCCAGATCCCTCTGCACTGAAGCATTCTGAAGTTTCTCTCCGTTTAAATAATAAGTCGCCTTCTTATTCTTCCGACCAAAATGGATAACCTCACACTTATCCACGTTAAACTTCATCTGCCAAATCTTATCCCATTCACCTAACCTGTCCATATCCATTTGTAAATTTCTTATTTCTTCATTACAACTTACTTTCCCACCTATTTTGGTGTCATCTGCAAATTTAGCTATAGTACCTTCTATCCCTGAATCCAAGTCATTAATATAGATTGGAAATAGTTGGGGCCCAAGGGCCGAACCCTGTGTCACCCCACTAGTTACAGCTTGCCATCCAGAAAAAGACCCATTTATCCCGACTCTCTGCTATCTGTTGATTAGCCAATCCTCTATCATATTACCCCTAACTCCGTGTGAACTTATCTTGTGTATTAATCTTTTGTGCGGCACCTTATAAAAGGCCTTCTAGAAGTCCAGATATATTACATTTGCAGGGTCCCCATTATCCACTTTGCTTGTCACATCTTCAAAGAACTCTAGCAACTTAGTCAAGCACAATTTACTCTTCATAAAGCCATGCTGACTCTGATGGATTGCATTTTGACTTTCCAAATGCCCCATTACGACTTCCTTAATAATGGATTCCAACAATTTCCTAACGGCAGATGTTAAACTAACTGGTCTATAGTTTCCTACTTTCTGCCTCCCACCCCCTTTTTGAATAAGGGCGTTTTATTAGCATTTTTTCTAATCCACCGGAACCTTTCCAGAATCTAGGGAATTTAGGAATATTATTACCAATGCATCCACTATCTCCGCTGTCACTTCCTTTAAGACCCTGGGATGTAGGCCATCAGGTCCTGGGGACTTGTCACCCTTTAATCCCAATAGTTTGCTCAGTACTTTTTCCCTAGTGATGGTGATTGTTCTAAGTTCCTCCTTCCCTATACCTTCTGCTCTACCTGTTACTATTGGGGTGGTACTAGTGTCCTCCACTGTGAAAACTGAGGCAAAATATTGATTAAGCGTCTCTGCCATTTCTGCGTTCCCCACTATTAACTCCCCAGTCTCGTCCTCCAAGGGACCAACATTCACTTTAGCTACTCTCTTTCCTTTTATATACTTGTAGAAGCTTTTGCTATGTTTTTACATTATGCGCAAGTTTTCTTTCATAATTTACCTTTGCTCTTATTATTATATTTTTAGTAACCCTTTGTTGATCTTTAAAAGTTTCCCAATCTTCCAGCCTGCCACTGACCGTTGCAATTTGGTATGCCTTAGTTTTTGCCTTTTTGTTATCTTTAACTTCCTTGCTTAGCCATGGATGCTTTTCCTCCCTCTTACCATCTTTCTTCCTCTTTGGAATATATTTTACTTGGGAGGAATTGAATATCTCCTTAAATATCTGTCACTGTTCATCAACTGTCCTACCTTGTAGTCTTCCTGCCCAGTCCCCTAGGGCCAAATTTGCCCTCATGCCTATGTAGTTACCTTTGTTTAACTCCAGAACACTAGTGTGCGACTCAAGTTTCTCGCTCTCAAACTGAACTTGAAATTCTATCATGCTATGATCACTCTTCCCTAGAGAATCCTTTACTCTGAGATAATTAATCCCATCTCATTACACAAAACCAAATCCAGAATAGCCTGCTCCCTGATTAGTTCTACAACATATTGCTCCAAGAAACAATCTCTAATACACTCTATGAACTCTCCCTCAAGGCTACCCTTGCCAATTTGATTAGTCTAGTCTATATGCATATTAAAATCACCCATCATTATTGCCGTGCCTTTCTTACATGCTCCCAGTATTTCCTGGTTTATACTGTGCCCTACTGCTGAACTACTGTTTGGGAACCTATAGATTACTCCCACCAGGGGCTTCTTTCCCTTGCTATTTCTTATTTCCACCCAGGCTGACTCTACGTCTTGCTCTCCAGTGCCTATATCATTCCTCACTATAGTACTGATTTCTTCCTTTACTAACAAAGCTACACCACCTCCTTTTCCTTCCTGCCTATTCTTCCGAAACACTGAGTACCCTTGGATATTCAACTCCCATACCTGTTCTCCCTGTAACCATGTCTCAGTAATCGCCACCAAATCATACCTATTTATCTCTATTTGAGCTGTTAACTCATTAGTTTTATTCCTAATGCTACGCACATTCAGATACAAAGCCTTTAAGTTTGCCCTATTATCAATTTTCCCTACTCTTATATGAATCTTTGGTGCAATAAGGCGTTCACACAATCTGTCCCTTTCTTTCACTTTTTGGTAACAATCAGCCTCATCACTAACCTGCACTCTTACCCTCTCCTTAAACTTTGATTTTTTATATTTCCATGCAACTGAGCCCTTCTCCCCACTATTTAGTTTAAAGCCCTATCTACAACCCTAGTTATGCAATTCGTCAGGACACTGGTCCCAGCCAGTGGATTCAAGTGGAGCCCATCCGAATGGAATAGCTCCCTCTTTCCCCAGTACTGGTGCCAATGTCCCATGAATTTGAACACACACCAATTTTTGAGCCACGCATTTACCTCTTTAATCTTATTGACCCTGTGCCAATTAGCTCGTGGCTCAGATAGTAATCCAGAGATTATTACCTTTTTGGTTCTGCTTTTCAATTTAGCCCCTCAGCAGAACCTCTTTCCTCCTTCTACCTATATCGTTGGTACTCACACGGACGACAACTGGATCATTCCCCTCCCACTCCAAGTTCTTCTGCAGCCCAGATGAGATATCCTTAACACTGGCACCAGGTAGGCAACATAGCCTTCGGGACTCTCGATCCTGGCTACAGAGAACAGTATCTATTCCCCTAACTATACTATCCCCGATTACAACTGCATTTCTCTTTTCTCCCCCAACTTGAATGGCTCCCTGTACCACAGTGCTATGGTCAGTTTGCTCATCCTCCCTACAGTCCCTGCTCTCGTCTACACAGGGAGCAAGAATCTCAAACCTGTTGGATAAGGGCAAGGGCTAAGGCTCCTGCAGTGCTACTTCCTGGATCCCTCTGCCTGCCTCACTCATAGTCACACCCTCCTGTCCCTGACCACTGGCCAAATTTAAGGTAGTTAATCTAAGAGGTGTGACTGTCTCCTGAAGCACAGCATCCAGGTAACTCTCCCCTTCCCTGATGTGTCGCAGTGTCCGAAGCTCAGACTCTAGTTCATCGACTCTGAGCCAGAATTCCTCAAGCAACCAACATTTGCTACAGCTGTGGTCAAAAGGAACCACAATGGGGTCTACCAGCTCCACATCATGCAGCTACAATACATCGCCCGGCTCTGCATCTCTATTTTATTTAATTAGTTTTTCAATTTGTTTTTAAATTTCCTACTGGTCTTTAATTTATCACTCTGTAAATTATTTCTCCTGTTTACCTTGAATCTGAAAGCAAGTTAGAAACGAGATTCAAAATACAGTTTTTAAAAATCAACTGGAATGCGATCTCTCTGCTGAGTTGAAGCTGAAGTGTTAGGCTTCCGATCCTGGGCCCCAGTAGTCACCTTTAATCTGAAATCAACTTAGAATGGGTAGTTCAAACTACCAGTTACTTACCAACCAATAAACTTACGGTTTTCCTGTGATGTCACTCTGTTTTTCCACTCGGCGAAGGTGACTGCAGAGGACACTCTTCCCAGGCTGCTTCCGGGCGACAGTGACTGCAGAGAGCACTCTTCCCAGACTGCTTCACGGCAACGGTGACTGCAGAGGGCACTCTTCCCAGACTGTTTCACGGCCGGCGACTGTGACTGCCGAGGGGACTCTTCACAGTTCACTTTGGCGCATCTCCAAGGCTGAGAGCTAGTGGAAAGCACGTTCAGAGAGGTGGTCACACTGCAGGCTAGGAGAATGGAAGCAGAATGGGGATGGGTGACCACCTGGTAGTCCAAGACAACCAGGCAGGTAGTGCAGGAGGCCCTGCACATTGATCGGTTTTCTGCTTTAGATACTGGCGAGGGTGTTAGTTCCTCACAGGAGAGCAGTCAGAGCCAAGTTTGCAGCGCCACAGATGGCTCAGCTGTACAGGAGGGGAGGAAGAAGAAGGAAGGAAGAAGAGGGGAAGAGCAGTAGTGATAGGGCATTCGTTAGTTAGAGGAATAGACAGGCGTTTCTGTTACGTTACTCTAGGATTGTATATTGCCTACCTAGTGTAGGGTCACGGAGCGGCTGCACAACATTCTTCTTGGGGAGGATGAACAGCCAGAGGTCGTGGTCCATGTCGGTACCAATGGCTTAGACAGGAAGGGGGGGTGAGGTCCTGAAAGCAGATTTCAGGAAACTAGGAAGGAGATTGAAAAGCAGGACCTCTAAAGCAGTAATCTCAGGATTACTTCCAGTCCCACATGCTAGTGAGCATGGAAATAGGAGAATTGAGCAATTGAACACATGGCTGCAGAACTGGTATAAGGAGAGAGGGCATCAGTTTTCTGAGGCATTGGGGCTGGTTCTGCGGCAATGGAACCTGTACAAGATGGACAGGCTGAATTTTAGCAGAACCAGCACTAATCTCCCTGCGAGGATGTTCGCTAGTACTATTGGGGAGGGTTTAAACTAGATTGGCGGGGGATGGGAACCAGAGAGAGAGTTCAGATTTGAGGGAAACAAAACTGGTAAAAGAAAGTAGAAGAGTAGAAAACAAAAATAGAAGACAAATGAAGCATAGGGAAGCATCAGATAGGATCAGAATAGGGAATAATGTTACAAAAGCAGAATTAAAAGGGTTATCTGAATGCACATGGCATTAGCAAAAAGGTTGATGATTTGAATACACAAATTGAGGTAAATGCATATGAGTTAATTGCCGTTATGGAGCCGTGGTTACAGGGTGACCAAAATTGGGAACCTGGAATATCCAAGGATATTCATCATTTAGGAGGGATAGGCAAAAAGGAAAAGGAGGTGGGGTGGCTCCCTTAATAAGGGATGAGATCAGTACATTACTGAAAGAGGATCTCTGATCAAAGGATCAAGATGTAGTATCAGTTTGGTGGAATTAAAAAACAGCAAGAGGCAGCAAACATCGGTGGGAGTTGTAAGTAGGCTACCAAACTGTAGTGCTAATGTTGGGCATGGTGTAAATCAGGAAATTAGAGATGCATGTAACGTGGGTAATACAGGAATAATGGGCGACTTCAATTTACACAGACTGGGTTAACAAAATCAGCACTAATGCTCTGGAGGAGGAATTCCTAGAGCGTAAACAAGATGGATTTCTGGAGCAGTACGTTGAAGAACCAACTAGGGATCTGGCGATTTTGGATTTAGTGTCGTGTAATGAGAAAGGGCTAATAAATAACCTTGCTGTAAAGGAGCCTTTGGGAAATAGTGGCCATTATATGATAGAATTTTTGCATTAATGAAGGAAATTATTAAGGTATGAGGGACAAGTTGGCTGCAGTGGATTGGGAAAATACACTAAAATATTTGATGGTAGGCAGGCAATGGCTAGTATTTAAAGAAATACTACAGAGTCTACAACAAATATACATTTCCCTAAGGCACAAACACCTAAAGGGAAAGGTAAATCAACTGTGGTTAACGAAAGAAGTTAACGATTGCATTAGATCAAAGGAAGTGGCTTATAAGGATGCCAGAAAAAGTAGTAAGCCTGAGGATTGGGAGCAACCTAGAAGCCAACAAAGGAGGTCCAAGAAACTGATTAAGAAAGGGAAAAGAGAATATGAATGAAAACTAGCAAGGAACATAAAGGCAGTCTGTAAAAGCTTCTTTAAGTATGTGAAAAGGAAAAGATTAGCAAGGACAAATGTGGGCCCATGTCACGTGGGGACATCAGAATTTATAGTGGAGAACAAAGAAATAGTGGAAAAGCTAAACAGTTACTATGTGTCTGTCTTCATGGAGGAAGATACAGAAAATCTGCCAGAAATACTAGGCGACCAAGGGACTTGTGAAACTGAGGAACTAAAATAAATTAGTAAAGGGGTAGTACTTGAAAAGTTAACTGGATTGAAGGTTGATAAATCCCCTGGACCAGATGAGCTTCATCCCAGAATGTTGAAGGAGGTGGCAAGAGAGATATTGGATGCATTGTTGGTTATCTTTCAAAACTGTATAGATTTTGGAAAGGTTCCTGTGGACTGTGAAGTAACAAATGTAACCTCACTATTTAAGAAGGGAAGAAGAGGGAGAACGGAGAACTATAGACCTGTTAGTTTCACGTCAGTAGCAGGGAAAATGTTAGAATCTATTAAAAAGGATGTGATAACTGGACATTTAGAAAAGAAAGGTAAAATTGGGCAGAGTCAACATGGATTTATAGAAGGGAAATCATGTTCGAAAAACTTGTTGGAGTTTTTTGAGGATATTATTTGTAGCATTGATAAAGGAGAATCAGTGGATGTGGTGTATTTGAATTATCAGAAAGCTTTTGATAAGGTCCCACACAGGAAGTTAGAGTGCATGGGTTTGGGGGAAACAGGTATGGATTGAGAATTGGTTAATAGATAGAAATGTTATTACGTGGCAGGTGATGTGTGCCAGGCAGACCAAATCCACAAGGGAAACTTGGCCACGCTATCGCAGCGGTTTTGCAATTTGCATTTATTACGAGATTTGAGCACTCAATTCAGAAGTAATGAGTCCACTAACACCTTTAGAGATTTTAAAAAGCTTAAAACATTCATTAACAAAAGAAAAGATTCCAAACACATACACAAGATTACAGTTACTTAATACGATAACAAGCCCCTGAATTCCTAATTAACCTGACTCCCAACTACACTCCTTCTTTTAGGCTACAGTTCAACATAGATTTTAAATTTAGATAGGCAATCCAGCAAGCTCACCACAGCACCCACTCGACAGTGGAATTTCAAAGGCTTTTCTCCAACTTTGGTTACTGGGCACAGCAGACTTCTGCAAAAATGGCTGGAGGCTTTTTCGCCAAGGCTGTTTTACATGCTCCTTTTAGATCTTACACGGCCTCCCCAACATAGCCTTCCATTCTTCTTTATATATGTTTTTCTCTCTTTAATCAATAAATTCCATTGTTCTATGTCTTTGGAAATTCACTTTTCCCATAACATAAAAATATTTCATATTGCCAATATGGTCAGTACTTTTGGGCAAAATAAACATGCCACTTGGCCTTGCTTATCTTGTTAGTTGTAAACATCCTATATGAATAACCCCTTCACTTACGAAAAATGCAAATTTCCTTCAGACCCTACGTTCGCCTCATCCATGTTTACTCATTAGTATTTCAAATGCCTTTTACACCTAACTTCCTTTGATAACTTCAACCTTGCAGTCTATATGACTACCTGGCTCCAATTCAATTAAATCACACATACAGAACCATACACACACTCGTAAACCCACTTTACAATAAACCAATATAATATTATGAAAAATATGATAGTTTCATAACAGGAAGCAGAGAGTAGGAATAAACGGATCTTTCTCAGGATGTCAGGCTGTCACTAGTGGGGTACCGTGAGAATCAGTGCTAGGTCCACAGCTGTTCACAAGCTATATAAATGATTTGGATGTGAGGACCAATTATAATGTTTCCAAATTTGAAGTTATTCACTTTGGTAGAAAAAACAGAAAGGCAGAATATTTAAACGGTGAGAGATTGGGATGTGCAGTGTCTGAAGGGACCTGGGTGTCCTTGTTCATGAGTCACTAAAAGTAAGCATGCAGGTGCAGCAGGCAATTAGGAAGGCAAACGGTATGTTGACTTTCATCATGAGAGAATTTGAGTACAGGAGTAAAGATGCCTTGCTGCAGTTGGATAGAGCCTTGTTGGGACCTCACCTGGAGTATTGTGTACAGTTTTAGTCCCCTTATCTAAGGAGAGATATACCTGCCATAGACGGAGCGCAACAGAGGTTCACCAGATTTATTCCCTTGGGATGGCAAGATTGTGTTAGGAGGAGAAATTGTGGAGTTTCGACGATTGAGGGGTGACCTCTTTGACACTTACAAAATTCTTACAGGGCATGACAAGGTGGATGTAGATAAGATGTTTCTCCTGGCTGGTGAGTCTAAAACCAGAGGACATAATCTTAGGATAAGGGGTAGGCCATTTAAGGCTGAGATAAAGAGGAATTTCATCACCCAGAGGGTGGTGAATCTTTGGAATTCTCTACCCCAGAGGGCTGTGGAAGCTCAGTCACTGAGCATGTTCAAAACAGAAAGACAAACTTCTAGAGACCAATGACATCAAGGAATATGGAGATAGCGCAGGCAAGTGGTGTGGAGGTAGATGATCAGCCATGATCTAATTGGAATGGCAGAGCAGGCTTGATGGCTGAATGGCCTACTCCTGTTCCTATGTGAAGCACCTTGGGACATTTTACCACATTAAAGCTGCTACCTAAATGCCAATGCAGCACAGATATCAGAAATTATGCCACAATTCCAGAAGCAGCAATAAAAATTTGTATTTTCGTGTCTGCAACTGTAAGAACAATTTTGATACGCAATTTCATATCTCGGTTATTTCCAGCAGGGTTGTTTTTTGGGGAATTGGTCTCATTTGGTACGTAATTTCCTCCAGCACATATATGAGGGAACGGAACTGTTATGCAGTCTATTCTGTTAAGTCCATGAATGGAAAATAGTTCTGTGAAAATCACATCTCATGGGTTGAGCAATGCCCCATGAGTGTCAACATGTTAAAAGTTCTGACCTAAATCACAAATATCAATATTTAAACCAACCTTAAGGATCAAGTGGCAGACTCATTTGTTCCTAGAAATGCCTAAAATTAACAAAATTAAACTGGGACTTCGTTAAATATAGGCGTATACAATATTTATCTTCTTAATGTAAACTATGAAAGACCAGAATCTGCCTGTAAAATATCATATAAATACATCTCTCTTTTAGGCCAGGTGTGAAATGGAGGTTGGAAGCATAATAAATGGATACCGCCATCAGCTGCATCAAAGTAAAACAATGAACAAATAGCCAAGGAAATTGCATGAACATTAGATGCTGGATCTAGTCCAAGAGGAAAAGAAATAAGATGCATGCTAGATTAGTCACATTCACATTTGAGGCCCCTCCAGCGCCTCAGTGAAGAAATGTCCTGCCTGGTGTGGTACAAAGCCATACCTATAGACAAGATCATGGGTTAATTCTCTAATGTGTGTTGAGATAGCTGTGCGTGAACGAAATAGGCATTAATACCCCAGTTCCAGGAAATGAGGGTAAAAAAAAAATCAGCCATGGTCTCTGCTTCTGATTGATATCCAATTACCCTTGCTGTGAAGTGCATGCCTGCACATGTTGGATTAGAACATTTTTTTAAAATATGTACAAGTGCCTAGGCTTTCAAAATTGTTTCATATAACAGCTTGTCTGTAGATTTGACAAAATATGCTCAACTGAAACAAGTGAGTTTAAATGATCATCAATAGTGGGAACTCAAATAGGTATTTCATCCCTTCTGCTCAGGGGTCAATTTCTACAACGCTTGCGATAAATAGCTTCTCCAATAGCCCAGCAAGTTTTTCTTTTAAATATGGTACGCTTCATGAATTTGTGTGTCATCCTTGCGCAGGAGTCATGCTAATCTTCTCTGTATCGTTCCAATTTTAGTATATGTGCTGCCGAAGCGAGCACGCCCAGCAAGTCTTTTTTAATATGGAACACTTCACGAATTTGTGTGTCATCCTTGCGCAGGGGCCATGCTAATCTTCTTTGTATCGTTCCAATTTTAGTATATGTGCTGCCGAAGCGAGCACGCCCAGCAAGTTTTTTTTAATATGGAACACTTCACGAATTTGTGTGTCATCCTTGCGCAGGGGCCATGCTAATCTTCTCTGTATCGTTCCAATTTTAGTATATGTGCTGCCGAAGCGAGAAGCCCAGCAAGTTGTTTTTTTTTATATATGGAACGCTTCACGAATTTGCGTGCCATCCTTGTGCAGGGGCCATGCTAATCTTCTCTGTATCGTTCCAATTTTAGTATATGTGCTGCCGAAGCGAGAAGCCCAGCAAGTTTTAGTGAACACTGAGTCATATGGATTTAATAGGCTTCAGTTTCAATCTCTGGTCTACGTTGATTGAACTAGTTTCAGCTGGGGGCATGGTAGGAGCATGAGAACTGGCATCGATTGACCTTTGAGTAAGTGAGGGAAAAACTGGCAAGAATTACTCACCTGATGGGTGTCCAATGATCCCTGCTCTCTGCATGGGCATGAAATGAGGTAAAATTAAGCTGCCCCATAGTCCAACATTCTACAAATTCTCAACAACCGAAGGTGTAAATGTTCATCTGGCTGCAGTTTTGGGAGCAACCTCAGCCAGTGCAAATTTACCTGAGCAGCAGGCAATCAATTCAGAGGTGGAATAGCAGCAAAACCTTGAAGTAATAAGGCAATCTTGATTTTTTTTGTCTTTTTTTTTTGTTTTATTTAACAGATATCACGTCCAGCTATCAATGTTTCATGCAGCCCCCTTCCCAATCTTTCCTCTAATACTGGATTCTCTTGCTTCCTGCTTTTATCATCCCCTTGATCTCTCCACCTGACAATCCTCCCCTCTCAAAAATCTTCCCTCCAATTGTTAGAATTATATCACACAAGATTGAATTTTTCTTTTACAAAATGGAAGGGCATGGCATGATCAGGATACTTGAATGCTAACCTGGGGCTTTTTTTTTTAAAAGGTCATAAGTTCACCTTGAAACAGTCAGCAAGCAGGCCACGTCCAAGAAATATCCTGACCTTTATGCGCTTGAGGAAGAACTGGTTGTTTGTTTTGAACTGCAATCATCAACTGATGGAGAAAAGAACTGAAAAGGGTGGTAACTTGCTGGAAATCACAAGGGGGGGAGGGAGGGAAAAACTTAAGTTGTGAATCTGCTGGATTTGAAGGCAGTCCTGTTGGGGAACAAGCTGAGGAAGGGAGGCCACCTTAACTAGCACCTGCTGTCAACCTTGCCTAAAATTGTGTGTGGCCATCAACCTATAGCCAGAGACACTCATCTGAGAATAACCAGTCTGCATTTGGACCTACAAAGCTAAGACCAGTTAGTGAGAACTTCCAGACATCCACCGGGGCCAACAGCCCGTCTTCATGTGAGGGAACTACTGGTTGACAGCGTTGAGACCCTGCGGACTTCATCCTTTATTTTACAACGTCCATCCTCTAAGGCCCATCTCTGCACAGAGACTCTGTCTGTCATTTGTGTTTGTGTGTGCTGGAGGAATTCTTTAGGAAGAGATAGTTAACTTCGCGCTGACAATTGTGCGTTAGCCAGTACTTGCAGCTTGTCAAAAAGAAGTTTTATTTTATAATACATAATCGTTCTGAGTTTATTGAAAGAAGCTGGTTGAAGACTCTATTCTGGGCACCAATAGTGGAAATAGACGATTGGCTACACTCACTCGCCCCCACGTGCGCATTCACACACATGTGCAACCCTCACACACCCACCCACCTGCCTGCCCTTGTGTGCCCAACCGCTGCCCTCACGTGAAAGCCAGCCCACCCCCGCATGCTCTCGCATGCGCGCGCACACACAAACCCTGCGCACACATGCTCGCGCATACACACACACCCCGCATTAACCTACGCGCGCGCACACACCGCTCCCATGCGCACGCACACAGCCCGCCCACACACCCACCTACCCCCTCCCCCCATCCCCCCCAACCCCCAACACACACACAGTGCTGAGAACAGAGGAGAGACCGAGAGCGAGGCCTGAGGCCTGAGGCCTAGCTGCACCTGAACTCCAAGAGGAGCGCCAGGAGCGGGAGGGATGCAGCCGGAGCTGGGCCAGAGCACCGAGATCTGCGGGAACATGGTCATAGTCACAGGAAAGCATGGTGAGCGGAGGCCCTGCGTACACTCCAGAGTCTCTCTACCTTCTCATTCTCGCAGTTCCTGATGTTTGCTGCTCCTCCAATCACAGCCTGTTTCTCTCCCATCTTCGCTGCTGATAGGCAGCAATCTCCAGAGAAAAACAGGCTTCCCCTGCAGAAATGTTCAAACTCACTGACCTGTCTTACTGGCACTTTCACCAATCGATCCGGGGGCCACATAGGGGCGCCGCAGGCCAGGGGTTGGACAAGCCTGTTTTGGGCTTTCCCCGAGTTCTCTTAATGCATCACTTTTTAAATAAGTCAGGGAGGTTGGTCAGGAAAGCTGGTCGGGTAGGAAGGCTCTTCCCTTTCTGAATCATGTTAACTGGTATTTACCTTGTTAATCTTTAGATAGCTTTAAGTCTTGATATTCAATTCTATTATTTTGCACAGTACTGAAATAAGACCAATATGCCTATAGTTCTGTCAGGCTGGAATTTGCAGATGTAGTTATTGGGACATGCATTGCATCCCTCTTTTCCAAAGGTCAGTTTAGCAATCATAAAATTCAATTCATTTAACTTTACATAACTATGTGTGAGCATACAAAGGAATGGTTACTGCAAAATACAGAATGCAGAATGGAGGATTTTCTTCTCTTCATTTTATAGCTTCTCAAAAAAGACTATTTGCAAAATAACTGCAGCTTTTGAATGGCATGTTCTGTATTAGCAGCTGTAGTAATCTAGAATCTTACAGATTAAAAATGTCTTTTCATCAGTGATTTAGTTACCTAATTAATCAACAGCAACACATTAAGTCAAAATTTTGAAAATTAGATCCAACAGTTTAGCAAAGCATCAAGACCCTAGTAGATATTACTTAAATTAATGTTCTACAATATTGTACAAGCAATTATTTTTAATATTCCTGTTTGATATTAAAAAATCATCTTCACCAATACCAATACTTTACATAATTACAATGTCGTTCTGTTACTATTCTTCTATTTAAACAACAAATTCAACAAAAACATCTTTGACAGAAACAAAGGAAGAACAAAACGAGATATTAGGAGGATGACCAAATGTTTAGTGAAAGAGAGGGGTTTTAAGAAAGACAGGGAGCTTTTAAGCATTAATTGGTATGATGGAGGGATGCGAGAGAGGGATGGATGAAATCACGAGACAGGAGGCAGAAGAATAAAAAAATTGGGTGGGAAAGGGTATCACTAGAAAAGATTGGCAAGGTTGAGGGCTTGGAGCAATTTAAACATCATAATGAGAATTAATATCTGAAGTATTTGGGGCCCAGGATCCAGTTATGAGTGAGCAAAACTGGGTTTCAATAGAAGACAGCCATCAGAGTTTCGGATAAGCTTATATCAAGTCGGAAGACAACAAAAGGAGAAATTAGTTTGGGACAGAGGCATGCGGTGTTATGGAAGCCAAAGCAGGCAGTATTTGAGATGGCCCGAATATGGTGCCATTATTT
Organism: Cetorhinus maximus; assembly: GCF_964194155.1. Taxonomy (NCBI): domain Eukaryota; kingdom Metazoa; phylum Chordata; class Chondrichthyes; order Lamniformes; family Cetorhinidae; genus Cetorhinus; species Cetorhinus maximus. The sequence continues at coordinate 173,067,273 of NC_135881.1, read as the reverse complement.
CAGCTTGCAGGATTATTGGATTCCATGGTTGCAAACAGTCGAGATCAGCCTGAGGCAGTAGTTGGGGAGGGCAATGTAGTCAGTATATGATCCTGGAAAAGGGCAACAGTGATGGTTTCACTCATCCGAATACCTAGCTGCAAAAAAGCACAGCTATTTAACACTGGCTGCCAGATAAACAATCTGGCTAACAGAGGCAATTAAGGGGTTAAGATAAGCAGGGGTCTCGGGTAGATTAAGAGGAACAGTTCTCCTTGGTGGAAGGGTTGAGAACCAGGAGATACAGACATAACTGGCAAAAGAACCTAAGGCAACATGAGGAAAAACCTTTTTTTACGCAGCAAGTTGTTATGATCTGGAATGCATTACCTGGAACACTGGTGGAGGAAGCTTCGATTTGGCATTCAAAATTGAATTGGATAAGCACTAAAAGCAAAAACATTTACAGGGCTACGGGGAAAGGGCTTGGGAGTGGGACCTAGCTAAACTGCTCGTACAGAACCTGACATGGGCTTGGCAGGCCAAATGGCTTTCTTTTGTGCTGTAACCATTCTATGATTCAAGGTGGAGCTGATTATCATTAGAGTACATATGAAATATCTGGAAATGTTGTCAAGGGGCAGCATGTAACGAAGGATTAGTACAAAGATAAATCCTAGTGTCCAAGGAGAAGCTTTGGAGGATAGTGTGATCAACAGTGTCAAAAAGGTCAAAGAGAAAACTGTCATCCAATCTCCTTCTGATATTCACTTATTTGTCACCTCGCTATTTTTCTCTTTTATTTCAAGTACATTCCAACATGCTGTCATTATCAGTGCACCTTGGTTCTAGCAGTGTTTCCCCAAAGTATACTCCATTCTTTGATTCTCCTTATATATATCTAAACTGCAATCACTGTCCCATGGCCTTGTGTGCACCCCCTATTCCCTGGTCGTGCACCACTCTGCTGCTAATTTGCTGATGCCAGATTCAATTATGCTTCATTTTCTTCCTTCTCTTCAATAAAAGACAGTGCTATCAACAATAATTTGCATCAATATAGTACCTTTAACATAGCAGTTATTCCTCCATTCCAGTAAATTGTTACATGCGATGTATGTAATAAACATATAAACAACAACATTTCAAGTATTTTTCTTGCATGTTAGGACCCTGATTGGGGCAAGGGATGTTTGAAAAGATGCTGAGTGAAACCAAGGCTCTTGAATTGAAGGAGAAGGAAAAATTTGGAGGGCCAAATCCATAGTTACCAGGAGAACGTAAAAGTGCAGATCAGGGAAGAAAATTGCTACCCTATAACTTCCTCACAAGACCTTCTACTGTTCCTGTGCTCATTCAATACCTGCTGAAATCCAAACTGTTTAAAACATCACTGAAGTCTACTGCAAGAATTCTCAAGTAAGCTATACTATTTAATGTGTTTAGATTGAGAACATTTGTGCAATTTTCAAAGCAGCTGTCATAACAACTAATGATAAACATCAATCGCTGGACTCAATTTGTAACAAAACCAGTCATTTTAACTGAAGAACACAAGAAGTGTAAAACAAATGTGTTGCATGATCATTTTGGACCTGTTTTCTTCGAGATTCACACAAGCATTTAGTCAGCACCACAATAATGCTACAAACCATAAAATGAATTAATTTGGGCATTGTGGAGCATAGAGACTTCCTAGCCATCTGAAGGGAAAAATCATTCCCACTCATCAACCGTTCTGAACTTTTTCAGTTCTTATAGCGAAAAAATTCCATAATTCCAAGCTAGTAATAATTGCCACAGTGTAACTTTTCTTTTTCTTACCCAAAAAGGAATTAGAGGCAACAATTGTCAGATTCATTTCAGTAGTCCTTAAGAGATTTTTCTTCCTTCCTGTACGCATAACATAACTAATAAACGATCAAGTATTTATCATTGTAGTTTTCTGGGTACTAGCCAAAATGCTGCAGTTACAAAATCCACAAAGGGCATTTAACCTTGTCCAGTCCAAGCAGGCTACACCACTCATTTTTCTGACTAAAAATACACATGTAGTAAAATTACTGTCAGAAAAACAACAGAACTCAGACCCTCCCTACATTATCAGATAGACGTGAATTCCCAGACTGTGAAGTCAGGCTATGTATGGTCAGAGCATTGCATTGATAGATACCGTTACTGGATCCTTGCATACAGGTTTCCAGAGATCCTGGGCTCCAGCAGCTTAAGGACATCATTCAAGTGCATTAATTGGTGACAACTATTGCTATATGTATTTGTCATTGAGGTCTACAGCACAGAAAAAAGCCCTTCGGCCCATCAAGTCTGCGCAGGTCAAACAAGTACCTAACTATTCTAATCCCATTTTCCAGCACTAGGCCCAATAGAAAAATTTGAAAAAGCATATCCTCATAAAAAGGAAAGTTAAACCTTTGTTGTAACCAACCATGAAGGTTGAATAGAGGGGAGTCAGTTCACTGCCTGGTCATAACAAAATTGGAGGCTCGTGTCCAGAATTTGTTCCCACAGACTGACAAAAGAATTAGGGTGGGGAAAGTAAATTGTTCCTTCAAAAACAATTTTAAAACTGCCAAAGGTTTTCTTAGGTTGATAATATTGAAGTGCTAAAATGTCCACATTTTACACCAGTGCCTTTCTAGACAAATTACTTTTGATAATTTAAAAGTTCTGCCCCTCTAAGAGTTAAAAGAGGTGGCTAGGTACTTAGAAGTAGAACTTCATCCGAAAGCCACAAAACCATAAATTTTAAAACTGGTGGCGAAACATCTAGAGGTAGAAATTGAGGACACTGAAACAGACAAATTAACAGTAGAAAAATTCAGATTTGAGCAGCGGAAATTGGAATTGGAATTTGAGGGAAGAAAGAGAGAGGGGGGAAAAAAGGAAAAGGGAAAGGGAAATTTAATTAACTATACATAAAATAACCTTCTTCGTACTTCTATTGCCTTATATAACACTGGAGCAGTAATGTGCAAAGGGAGCTTCACTGATTCTTCATTCTATAACTGGGCAACAGCACTATGTGCTTCTTAAATTCACAAAAATCATTGCTGTTAGAAAAAAATGCATTCAAACTTCATTTAAAAATGGAAAAAAGGTTCACTGGGACTACTTCAGTAATACACAATTTATCAAACAATTGTTGGTTGAATTTCTGCGGGTCTACGTATCTTATCTGTTTCTGGATGTGCGACGTAACTCAATGAAATTCACCACCCCTCCCAATCCCGATAAGATGATAAGTGGCACAATCCCTGTGAAAATCACACCTGCCCCCTCTGGTGGACGGGGCAAATTGTGTAAAACCCCTTGGGCTGTATGACTGACATGAAATAAATAATTGTAAATATAATCTGTAATTCGAAGTGCAGTGAGGAACCTCACAGTACCACGTACTATCTGTATTATACTTTGTGATGTTAAATTTGAACTGTAATGTAAAATTTGTACCGTTATGTAATGTACCTTTAAAACTTATGAATAAAGTATATTTTTGGGGAAATAAAATAGCTGACTGTAGGGTGTACAAGTGACCAAAGCCATTGTTTGGAAGTCAGAATTATTCCTAGTGAACAATATCCAAAAACTCCCAGATGGAAATTGCAGTTATGTAAATATTACATGAGGATATTTAATGATTGCATGAACAAATCAAAAGTCACGTCACACTTATAATCTGCAATACTAAAATCATTTCAGTTTGTCTATATAATTAAAGTGCATCTGATATATCTATCGAGCAAGAGCTCTACAGGATGTCGTGTAAAATTTGAGTCAAGTAAAAATGCACAATCTCAACGCATGATCAAAGGGAATTAACTGCATCCCTGAAAAACTTAAATCCTTTGAGCAGTCATATATCCATTCTGCTCCAAAGTTAGAACTTAGAACATAATAAACACAAATCTTTAAACTACTGATAAATAATTTCCATAAACTAAACCAATCTCCCAGAACCGTTAACCCCCAAATAGACTATCCCCTTCTTAGGGCCAAATTCTGTTTGATACTCTACACCCATATGATCTCTGTGAAACTCAGTGCCAGCTTTTTGGGCCGGTACATATACAAACATACGAATCAGGAGGAGTAGGCCACTCGGTCCCTCAAGCCTGCTCCACCATTCAATAAGGTCATGGCTGGTCTGACTATAACCTCAACCCCACATTCCTGCCTATACTGATAACCTTTCATTCCCTTGTTAATCAAGAATCTATTTTGCTCTGCCTTAAAAATATCCAAAGACTCTGCTCCCACCACCTTTGGAGGAAGAGTGTTCCAAAGACTCAACACCCTCGGAGGAAAAATTTCTCCTGATCTATGTCTTAAATCAACAACCCCTTACTGTTAAACAGTGACCCCTAGCTCTAGATTCTCCCACAAGAGGAAACATCTCTCCACATCTACCCTGTCAAGACCCCCTCAGGATCTTGAAAGGTTTCAATTAAGTCGCCTCTTATTCTTCTAGACTCCAGTGTATACAGGCCTAACATTCCAGCCTTTCCTCATTAGATAACCAGCCCATTCCTGGTACTAGTATGGTAAATCTTCTCTGAACTGCTTCTAACGCATTTACATCTTTCTTTAAATAAGGAGACCCGTACTGAACAAAATACTCCAGATGTGATCTCACCAATGTCCTGTACAACTGAAGCATAACCTCCCTACTTTTTTAATCAATTCCCCTCATAATAAATTATAACATTCTATTATTTTCTTAATTACCTGCTGTACCTTTTGTGGTTCATGCACTAGAACACCCAGATCCCTCAATCTCAGAGCTCAGCAATCTCTCACCATTAGATAAGAAGTTTCTTTTTTATTCTTCCATCCAAAATGAACGATTTCACGTTGCCCATGTGAAACCCCATTTGCCAGGTCTTGGCCCACTCATTTAACCTATCAGTGTCCCTTTGTAGTCTCCTTACATTCTATTCACAATTTACTTTCTGACCTATCTTTGTGTCGTCAGCAAATTTAGCAACCCATTCCTTCGGTCCCTTCATCCAAAGTCATTTATATAAATTGTAAAAAGTTGGGGCTCCAGCGCTGATCCCTGTGGCACACCACTCATCACAGCCTGCCAACCAGAAAAAGATCCATTTATGCCAACTATCTGCTTCCTGTTAGCTAGCCAATCATGCATCCATGCCAATATGATACCCCCTACACCATGAGCTTTGATTTTCCGGAATAACATTTGAAGTGGCATTTGCTATTTTCCAATCTAATGGAACCTTCCCCAAATCTAGGGAATTTTGTAAAGTTAAAACCAATGCACCAACTATCTCACTCGCCACTTCTTTCAAGACCTTAGGGTGAAGTCCATCCGGACCTGGGGGTTTGTCAGCCCACAGCCCCAACAATTTGCTTAATACCACTTCCCTGGTGATTGTGATTGTAATTTTCCCGAGTTCTTCCCTTCCTTCCATTGCCTGATTTACAGCCATTTCCAGGATGTTACTTGTGTTCTCTATTGAGAAGACCGAAGCAAAATACCTGTTTAATTCATCCACCATCTCTCTACTTTCCATTACCAATTCCCCAATTGCAGTTTCTATAGCACCAATGCTTACTTTGTTAACTCTGTTCTTATTTAAATATCTATAGAAACTTTTACTATCCGTCATTATATTACTAGTGTCATGAAGAGATTAATGTCTATAATGTTATTGGAAATTATTTTTTAAAACAGAGTTTAGTGGTGTCTGTATCTGTGTGTGTACGTGTGAGTATCTTAATTGGATGAAAGCCAGCTAGTCTGGGTGCTTTGATGTATAGTAGTTTTGAGGTGTTAATTAGATAAACAGTAAGGAAGTTAAAAAGGTTAAGTGTACATTTGCATTTTTTAAATAAAGCATTCAAGGATGGGACTAAAATCTTGCACCTAACTGGGCGACACCAAGTAATGTGTTTATATTACTGATAAAATTAATGGGATGAAAATGTTATTGTTAGAAGATGTGACGTTAAAAACCTAGTAATACAATGGGAAATTTACATTCAAAGGAAAAGTGAGGCATAAACAGAAAGGAGTTTGTGTGTGTAAGGCAGAGGCAGTTAAGATCTAAGCAGCCTGTATGCCTGCAAGGAACCTCATTTTGAATTTGTATGTTCAAATGTGCTTTGCCTGAGGTATTTTAAATTCCATGAGTTTTACCATTGCCTTAACAGGGTTGTAACCAAGAGTCAGATTAATTAAGCAATTTTTGTAGTTATTATAGTAGTAATTTTGTAGACATTTGCATGTGCTTACAATTTTTCTTGTATTAATAAATGTTTAATTCAGTTTTATAAAAAACTTTGAGACTCGGTCTTATTACTACTGAATTCAAAAGCCTGCATCACAAAACATAGAAATTGCAAAAATGGGTTACGACAGTTGTTTCATGTTCCCTTCTGGAATTTGAGCAGCTCAGCCTTTACCATTGGCTGTGTCATAATATTAGCTAGCTTTCTCTCGTACTCTAATTTTTCGCTCCTTATTAATCTTTTTGTCATTCTTTGCTGTTCTTTATATTCTTTCCAATCTCCGTTGCATAATTATATGCTTTTTCTTTAAGTTTCATACAATTATTATTGCAGATGCAGTTCGCAAAGCGGAGTTACTTAAAAATCCCATAGGGAAACTTTAAGCAACTGTCATAAGCTATAATTTTAAGTGTTATGTTTGAGATGCGACTCCAAACTCAGGAATCAGATCACCAGTTTTCAAGGTTTTACATTAAACTAAATGAAACATGTTATTAATTTACAACCACCCCACGCTCAACTTCTCCCCACCCCCCCACCTTAAACCAGCTTATATTTCACCCCTCTCCTAACTATACTCAGTTCTGTTGAAGGGTCATGAAGACTCGAAACGTCAACTCTTTTCTTCTCCACCGATGCTGCCAGACCTGCTGAGTTTTTCCAGGTAATTCTGTTTTTGTTTTGGATTTCCAGCATCCGCAGTAGTTTTTTGTTTTTATCTATGTTATTAATTTATACAAGTTAAAAATATATATACACATGGCTACAAATTACTACTATCATAACTTATAACAAATTCCCAAACTAATCTCCATTAAGGCAACAGCAACCCATAGACTTAATCAGACACCAGGCAAAGCATTTTCACCATATGAATTCAAAATGAGGTTCTTTTCATTGTGGAGCCAGTTGGAGGCTTGCAGCTGCCTTTTGACCTTACATTGCCTCTGCTCTGCACACCCAAAAACTGAAGCACCACCACTGATTGAATTCAAACTCTCATTGTCTCACCAGCCTCTTTGAACTTCACCTTTCAACACTGACATCCCTTTCATAGTACCAATTTTATTACTAGTATAAACATATGGCTTGGTATCTGCTCGACAGGCGTCAAGTTTTCACCCCACTTCTTAAATGCTCTATTCAAAAAATGCAAATGCACGTTATCTTTCTTCCATATCAAAACTAGTACCCATCAAAGCACCCAGACTAGCTGGCTTTAATCCAATTAAGACACACCCGCAGAGTAAACCTATTCTAAAAGAAAAATATTTTCCGAAATATTATATACATTAATAGCTTTATGACACTCCCCTCCTTATCAGAAAATGAACAGTCATAATTCTTAAAGACGGCTTCATTTTAATAACCCATCTCACACCATATCCTATAGTAATTACAATATTATATTACCAGATGCATGCATTAACATAACAATATGTACACATTGGTATCAATACAAATCACTCCAGTTCAGTGTCCTTTTTCCTTTAAGCTTCAAACTCTTGATAATGCATCTGCGAACAGATTTGCTCTTCCAGCAATATGTGTAATACATAAATTAAATGATTATAATAAGACTCCAGCTGAAGAGCCTTGCACTTGTGTCTCGAAATTTGTCCAAAATCTTCAAAGGATTATGATCTGTGTAAACAATTGTTTCTACTGAATTGTTTGCAACATAAATTTCAAAATGCTGCAATGCTAACACCAAAATCAAAAGTCTCTTTCTCAATTGTTGAATATCTTCTCTGTTGGACATTCAGCTTCCGTGAAAAATACCCTATCGGTTATTCAATTCCAGTGTCAACTGCTTGTAACAGTACAGCCCCAATACCTATATCGCTTGCGTCAACGGCCAACTTGAATTGCTTGGCATAAGTGGGTACTGCCAACACTGGTGCAGTTAATACAGTTTTTCAAAATGTCGAATGACTTCCAATACTCCAATGTCCATTGAAACTTCTTGTTCTTTTTTAATAATTCAGTCAGTGGAGCATCTACTTTGCTAAAATTTGCAGGAAAACCCACTCGTGCCCAGAAATCTCAAAACTTCTCGTTTTGTTGTAGGCACTGGGAAATCCACGATAGCCTTGACTTTCGCATCTCTTGGAGCCACCTTACCATGTCCAATGGTATGGCCTAGATACGTAACTTGCACTTTTGCAAATTCACTTTTAGCCAAGTTCATCGCCAAATTAGCTTCTCGTAGTTGAGTAAATAATTCTTCCAGATGCTGTAAATGCTCCTCCCACGTCTGACTGAAAACAATTACACCATCAATATAAACCGCACAATTGCTTAGACCCGTAATTACTTTGTTTGTCAGTCTTTGAAATGTTGCAGGTGCATTTTTCATACCAAATGGCATGACTTTAAATTGATATAGTCCACTTGGCGTTATGAAAGCTGATATCTCCTTTTCCCTCTCCGACAATGGTACCTGCCAATATCCTTTTAGCGTCAATCTTTGTGATAAATTTCCATTGTCCCACTTTGTTAATGCAATCCTCCAACCGTGGTATGGGATATGAATCCGCTTTTGTCACCGCATTCACTTTTCGATAGAACACACACAGTCTTTGTGTTCCATCCTGTTTCGGTACCAGTACAATAGGCGAACTCCAGTTACTGCAACTAGACTCAATTATATCATTTTGAAGCATGAAATCAATTTTTTTTTGTACTTGTGATAACTTTGCCGGATTTAATCTATAAGGTTGTTGCCTCACTGAAGATGATATTTCTATACATACGTCATGTAAAGCTAAACGTGTCTTTCTCAACTTATTTCCACAAAAAGGTTTGTGTGACTGCAATAGTTTTTCCAAATCACTTTGACACTTGCTTGGAAGGTAACTCAATATTTCATTTAAATTTTCAAGCAGCCCCTCATTATCCAATTTGATTAGAGGAAAATCAATTTCAGAGTCCTGCACTTCTACCTCTTTCTCATCATCCACCATCACTAACACCACTTTTTGTTCCTCTTCCCTGCCAAAGTATTTTTTAAGCATATTTACATGACACACCCTCTGCTGCTTTCTTCTATCTGGAGTATTTATTAAATAATTTACTTCACAATTTATTTTCAATCCTGTAAGGCCCACTAAATCTTGCATTTAAGGCATCCCCTAGCACTTGTAACAAAACTAATTTTTTCTATCCAGAAACAAAACTGCAAATTTTAGCCTTCTTATCTGCTTTCACTTTCATCACTTGCTGTGAGATCTTTAAATGTTCCCTAGCCAACTCTCATGCTCTGTTCAATCTTTCCCCGAATTTTGATACATAATCCAGGAGAGCAGTCTCTGAATTTTGACACACCAATTTCTCATGAATCAATTTCAGTGGTCCCCTTACCTCATGACCATAAACGAGTTCAAAAGGGCCAAAAACCAGTCGATACATTAGGAGCATCTCTAATAGCAAATAACAAAGATAGAATTTCCGTATCCCAATCCTATGCATAATCAAGACAGTATGCCCTTAACATAGTTTTTAAAGTTTGATGCCATCTTTCCAAAGCTCCTTGTGATTCCAGATGATAAGCTGTTGACTTAAACTGCTTTATCCCCAAACTGTTCACTACTTCCTTAAACAGCTGTGACATGAAATTTGACCACTGATCTGATTGTATTTCTTTAGATAAACCATATCTTGAAAAAAATTAATTAACTCTTACACAATCTTCTCAGTTGTAATATTTCTTAAAGGTATCACTTCAGGAAACCTAGTGGACACATCCACTATTGTTAATAAATACTGATTTCCACTTTTAGTCTTAGGGATGGGTCCTAAACAATCATGACCCTGGTAAGAGATTCTACAAATCCTGTATTGGGATTAAAGGTGCCAGCTTAATCACTGCTTGTGATTTTCCAGTTACCTGACATATCCTTATGCAATCCTGGCCCAAAAAAACACCTCCGTATCTTTTCCTGTGTTTTCCTAATTCCTAAATGTCCCCCCATTAGAATTTCATGAGCAATCCTCAGAATCTCATTTCTATAACCGAATGGGATAACAATCGGATGCACCTCCCTCCAGCTTTCATTTGCTGAGACATGATCTGACTGCCACTTTCTCATTAATATTTTCCCTCGAAGATAACAACATACTGGAATACATTTTGCTTTGGTTTCTGAATAAGCTTTCTGATGTAACTGTTTTAATTGCAAATCATTTTTCTGTAACTCCACTAACCTCTTTGAATTAAACACTTCAACTGAACTGTTCTGCATTCTTTCCTCCGGAACAATGTTATCAAACACAATGCCAGCTAATAGGATTTCGACACCTTCTTCTTGCCTTTGAACTGCCTGCTTATCTTGTTTATTTTGTTCTTCCCGATGGGCTTTTGTTCTCGTTTTAAAGCAATCAGGAAACAATCCAGATAAAAGCAAAAACTGCTGATACTGGAAATCCAAAACAAAAACAAAAATACCTGGAAAAACTCAGCAGGTCTGGCAGCATCTGCGGAGAGGAACACAGTTAACGTTTCGAGTCCGAATGACCCTTCAACAGAACTAAGTAAAAATAGAAGAGAGGTGAAATATAAACTGGTTTAAGGGGGGGTGGGACAAGTACAGCTGGATAAAGGGCCAGTGATAGATGGAGATAACTAAAAGATGTCACAGACAAAAGGTCAAAGAGGTGTTGATGGTAGTGATATTATCTAAGGAATGTGCTAATTAAGGGTTGAAAGCAGGACAAGCAAGGTACAGATAGCCCTAGGGTGGAGTGGGGTGAAGGAATCGAAAAAGGCTAAAGGGTAGAGATAAAACAATGGATGGAAATACATTTAAAAATAATGGAAATAGGTGGGAAAAGAAAAATCTATGTAAATTATTGGAAAAAAAGGTGGGGGGGAAATCGGAAAGGGGGTGGGGATGGAGGAGAAGAGTTCATGATCTAAAATTGTTGAACTCAATATTCAGTCCGGAAGGCTGTAAAGTGCCTAGTCGGAAGATGAGGTGCTGTTCCTCCAATTTGCGTTGAGTTTCACTGGAACAATGCAGCAGGCCAAGGACGGACATGTGGGCATGAGAGCAGGGTGGAGTGTTGAAATGGCAAGCGACAGGGAGGTCTGGGTAATACTTGTGGACAGACCGAAGGTGTTCTTGAAGGAAACAATCCAGGATGTTCCTTCTGTAGCACTTCTGTTGAAAACACTTCTACAGGCTGCTCAATTACCATAGGTATCACCCACATTTGCGATCCAGCCATATCAGTACCCAGAATAAGTTAAACCCCTTGCTATGGGCATTTTTTTTCCACCACTCCAACTATAACCTCACCCGTCTTCCATCTGCTCTTTAAACCTTACCTTCCACAACAGAATAGATTTAACATCTCCATGAACCCCACTTATTACCTGCTCCTGTAACACTCCCTTTGAACAACAAATATCACTATCCCACAACATTAAGGATTGACTAGCCCCTGTGTCTCTTAATATTTTAAGATCTTTACCCACTTCACCCTGTACACATGGAAAGACTTTCCCATCACATAAAAAGTCTTTAAACATTTCTGCAACCTGCTCCTCAGAATTCTTTTGAACAAACTGTGAACACATTCCCACTTCTCTACCTTTCACTGATTCTCCCTGTTTAACCTGTACACACGCCACTGGTTTCTCCTGAGCCTGAACCTTAGAACCCACAGTACTGTTACATCCAGAGCTTTTCTGTACCCCAATAATTCCTCCAGATTTTTCCTGCAATCTCCAACACACCAATTTCATGTATTACAATGAAAACAACTCAATTTTCATATGTCATTTCTACCTTCAGCACCTTCCTTTGTGTTCTGAGAAACGGCTTCCTGGGAACTTCCAGCTAATCCTTCTCTTCCCTGGCTATCTGCCTTCCTTTCACTTTCCACTTTTTATCCTTTTCCAATTTGAAAGGGTGACGGAAAAATAGCTTTAGCTCTATGAACTAGCTCATAATCATTAGCTATCTGCTGCTTATCTTACAGAATCAACCTTCTGTTCCTCCACATGAGTTCTCACTACTGAAGGGATTGAATATTTAAATTCTTCCAAAAGAATGACAAGCTGCATAGGTTGTCTCTATTTTTAACGTCCATATCTACCAGACAAAATTACTTAGTTTTACTCTTTCAACCTCAATATAAGTTTGTTCAGACTGTTTTCTCATATTCCTAAATTTCTGCTTGTATGCTTCAGGAACCAATTCATATGCACTCAAAATAGCCTTTTTCACCACATCATATTTCACCAATATTTATTATGAAAACGAAGCATATACCTCAAGTCCCCTACCCAACAACTTAGACTGTAATAATAATGTCCAGTTTTCCTGTGGCTATTTCCTCTGTTGGGCTGGCTTCTCAAATGAAATAAAGAATGCTTCAATATCTGTTTCCTCAAACTTTGGAAGAGCTTATACAAATTTAAACACATCCCCACTGGGTTCTAGTATGGAGACAAATCCTTCCTCACCTGACATCTCCTTTCTAATTGCCAACATTTGTAGTTGGAATTCTTTCTCTCTTTCCTCCTTCTCCATTTCCACAATTTCTAATTCCCTTTTAAAAGCCATTTCTCTGTCTTTTGCTTCTAATTCTAGCTTTTGCTAGAATTTTTGCAACTGAAGTCTCACTACCTCCAGCTGTGACTCACTAGTGTCAGGTTTCACTTCCAACTGTAGATGCTGTGCTATACTTTTAACTATATCATATTTCCTAGCCCCCACAGGTAACACCAATTGTAACTTATCAGCCAACTCTGTTAATTTACTTTTGGTTATTCTCTCCAAACCATTCAGAGTTATCTCTTCTACTCCCAGACAAGTCTTAGCAATTTCCAAAGCCATCTTGCAGTCTCACCACTTCTAAATTACCTCACCAACTCCTGAATTCAAAGTGCTTCTCATCCTCATAAGCTTAGAGAATTTATCAGTGCCTAACCAATCAAGGAATTAGAAATATAATTTATCCCGGGCAAGCCCCCAATTATTATGGACGATGTAGTTGGTAAAGTGGAGTTATTTAAAAGTCCTAGAGGGAAACTTTAAACAACTGTCATAAGCTATAATTTTAAGTGTTATGTTTGAGGTGCAACTTTAAATTCAGGAATCAGACCACCAGTTTTCGAGGTTTTACATTAAACTAAATGAAACATGTTATTAATTTACACAGGTTAAATATACACACACACACGGCTACAAATTACTCCTATCATAACTTCTAACAAATTCCCAAACTAATCTCCATTAAGGCAACAGCAACCTATAGACTTAACCAGACACCAGGCAAAGCATTTTCACCTTATGAATTCAAAATGAGGTTCTTTTCACTGAGGAACCAGTTGGAGGCTTGCAGCTACCTTTTGACCTTATATTACCTCTGCTCTGCACACCCAAAAACTGAAGTTATACCTACCACCACTGATTGAATTCAAATTCTCACTGTCTCACCAGCCTCTTTGAACTTCACCCTTTAACAAAGAAACTCCTTAATATCAATTTTATTAGTAATATAAACATATGGCTTGGTATCTGCTGGATAGGCATAAAGTTTTCACACTGCTTCTTGAATGCTCTATTCAAAAAATGCAAATGCACGCCATCTCTCTTCTATATCAAAACTAGTACCCATCAAAGCACCCAGGCTAGCTGACTTTTATCCAATTAAGTCACACCCACAGACTAAACCTCTATTTTAGAAGAAAAATGTTTTCCAAAATATTATATACATTAATAGCTTCATGACACTGTCTTGAACTTTTTTAGTTAACCACAGATGGTGGGCCATCCCCTTGGAATTTTTCCTTCTCATTGAAAATAATTTTGGACGGACTTGTTTTGCCCTCAAAATGAATGTAAAATTCAATTATATTATGATCACTGCTACCTAGATGTGTCTTCACTATGAAGTTATCAATTCATCCTATCTCATTGCTCAATATCAGGTCTTGTATAGCCTGCTCTCTGGTAGCTCCACAACGTGCTGTTCTAAGAAACTATCCCTGAAAACATTCTATGAACTCCTCATCTATGCTACCTTTGCCCATCTGATTTTCCAGTCTATATGGAGATTAAAATCCCCCATGATTATTGCTGTATTTTTCTGGCAAGCTCCCATTATCTCTTCTTTTATACACTGTGCTACTGTGTAGTTACAATTAGGGGGCTTCTTGCCTTTATCATTCCTCATGTCAACCCAAACTGTTTCTACATCCTGGTTTCCTGAACCTAGGTCATCCCTCTCTAACGTGCTAATACCATCATTAATTGACAAGCCACCCCTCCACCTTTTCCTGACTTCCTGTCCTTCCTTAATGTCACGTACCCTTCAATATTCAGGTCCCAATCTATGTCATCCTGTAGCCATGTTCCTGTAACGGTGATCAGATCGGACCTATTTATTTATATTTGCGCTATCAGTTCATCTGTTTTGTTTCGAATGCTACATGTGTTTACGTGCCAACTCAGCACCAGTCAACGACAGTCGCACAGCTGCAGTATCCAACGCAAGTTCACAGAAAGAAATGAGATGCAGTAGGAAACAGAAAAGGCCACAGGTGGGTAAAATTAATATTGCTCTTATATTATTCATTTGTGGAATGTGAGCTTCACTGGCAAGGCCAGCATTTACTGCCCACCCTTAATTTCCCTTGAGGTGGTGAGCCACCTTCATGAACTGCTGCAGTCCTTGTGGTGAAGGTACTACCATAGTGTTGTTACGAACAGAGTTCCAGGTTTGTGGCCCAACAAGGATGAAGAAATGGCAATATATTTCCAAGTGAGGACAGTGAGTGACTTGGAAGGGAACTTGAAGGTCGAGTTCCATGTATCTGCTGCCCTTGTCCCTCTAAGTGGAGTGGTTTTGAAAGATGCCTTGGCGAGTTGCTGCAGTAGATCGCATAGATGGTGCACACTGCTGCCACTGTGCACCAGTGGTGGAGGCAGAGAAAGTTTAAGGTGGTGGATAGGGTGCCGATTAAGTGGGCTGCTTTGTTTTAGATGGTGTCGAGCTTCTTGAGTGTTATTGGAGCTGCACTCAGCCAGGGAAGTGGAAGGTACTCCATCACTTCCTTGACTTGAATCTTGCTGATGATGGACAGGCTTTGGGAAGTAGCGAGTTACTCACAGCACAATTTCCAGCCTCTGAGCTGTTCTTGTAGCCACAGTATTTATATGGTTGGTCCAATTAAATTTCTGGTCAATGGTAACTAGGGTTGCCAACTGTAATTATATGTATTCCTGGAGGATTCATCACATTTCTTGCCTCCACGTTGCAGCCATTAATTGACCAACACATCCATCATTGTGATGCGCTGCCTTCCTACACCAAATGGAAAGCAAAAATTGGATGATGCTTAGCTGTTAGCCAAACAGCCTTTTCCTCCCATTGTCATTATGTTTAATCAAATAAAGAGAAAAGCTCAAAGAAAGTGAAGAACATGACAAAACAAAACATTCTTTTTTAATGTCTCTTTTCTTCTCCACCGATGCTGCCAGACCTGCTGAGTTTTTCCAGGTAATTCTGTTTTTCTTTTTTAATGTCTCGATGTTTTTTCTCCAGGGTTGCACACAGCAGTGTCCTGGAGATTGATCTTCAATTTCTGAAGGCTCCAGGCATGGTGGGTTGGTAACCCTAATGATAACCCTTAGAATGCTGATGGTGGGGAATTCAGTGATGGTAATGCCATTGAATGTCATGGGGAAATGGTGGAGATGCCCATTGCCTGGCACTTGCTTGGTGCAAATGTTACTTGCTACTTATTAGACCAAGCCTGAATGTTGTCCAGGTCTTCCTGCATACAGACACAAACTACTTCAGTATCTGAGAAGTTGTGAATGGTATTGAACACTATCCATCGGAGAACATCTCATCTGGCCTTGTGATGGAGGGAAGAGCATTGATGAAACAGCTGAAGATGGTTGGGCTGAGAACATTACTCTGAGGTACTTCTGCAGCGATGTCCTAAAGATGATATAGTTGGCCTCCACAACCACAACAATCTTCCTTTTTAGTAGGTTTGAATCCAATCAGTTCCAAGTTTCCCCTCCGATTCCCATTGGCTTTAACTTTACTAAGGGCTCCTCACTCAATCAACTGCTGCCTTGATGCTAAGGGGAACCACTCTCACCTCATCTCTGGAATTCAGTTCTTTTGTCCATGTTTGGACCAGGCTGCAAGATGGTCTGGAGTTGATTAAGCCCTGGTAGAATCCAAAATGAGCATCAGTGAGCAAGTTGTTGCTGAGTAAGTACCACGTGATAGCAATGTCAACAACAGCTTCCATCATTTTGCTGATAGACAGTAGACTGATAGGGCGGCTTTTGAATGGATTGGATTGTCCTACTTTTCGTGGATAGATGCACCTGGGCAATTTTCTACACAATCAGGGAAATGCCAGTATTATAGCTGTACTGGAACAGTTTGGCTAAGGGCACAGCTTGCTTTAGAGCACAAGTTTTCAGTACTACGACCAGTATGTTGTCAGGGCCCAAAGCCTTTGCTCTATCCAGTGCATTCAGCTGTGTCTGATATCACGCGGAATGAATAAGAGTCTGAAGGCTGGCAGCATCTATGATGGTGGCCACCTCAGGAGGCTGCCAAAATGGGTCATCCACTTGGCACTTCTGGCTGAAGATGGTTACAAATGTTCCAGCTTTGACCTTTGCACTGATATTCTGGACACCCTCATCATTGGGGATGGGGATAGAAACAGAAAATGCTGAAAAAACTCAGTAGTTCCGGTAGCACCGGTGGAGAGAGAAACAGAGCTAATGTTCCAAGTCCAAATGACTCTTCTTGAAGAAGTCATTCAGACGTGAAATGCTAACTCTGTTCCTCTCTCCACAGATGCTGCCAGACCTGCTGAGTTTTTCCAGCATTTTCTGTTTTTATTTCAGATTTCTAGCATCCACAGTATTTTGCTTTTATGTTTTGCAGTTATATGAGCACTTTTGTGTTGATGTGAAAAGGTTTTGGGCAGGAACAGATGCAAAAGGTACCATTACCACTTGGGTGCCAGTCATGATTTGACATCAGAACACATTATTTCCAAATGATGCTAGACATCCTTTTGGAGATCATTTTACCTTGCTTTATGTTTGCAATGGAGACATGATTTGACATCAGAACACATTATAGCCAAGTGGTGTTAGACACCCTTGTACAGGTCATTTTATACTGTTTTGTGTTTGTAATGGCTCTAATATAGTCTCAGTTTAGTGCGCAACTGAACTTTATTCGAATTCAGGCATTTCACTGCACCTCTTGGTCAACTTATGAAGTGAAGCATCACTCCTACCCACACTCGTCGAACATTAAAAATAAGCTGCTGGGAAGCAGAACTCTAACACGTTAAACGCCATGCTGTGCTAAGCAAACGGAGGTCAATCTGCTGAGAAGTCTAGTCTGCTTACTATGCATTGCCATGTCAAATACCAGTGTCAGTCAGCAATCTGATATAAATGCAACTTTAATGGATCCTTACTCTATCAATATTTCTACCAATACACAAAATTGCTGCCCCATCCACCCCAACCATATATAAGCATTTAAGTACAGTGTTCAGAATCTCCCAGTGTACTGCAGGATCAATGCACTGTTTAGTTTGATTTTGGTCTGATGTCTGAATAAGGACAGTAATAGGGGAGCTACAATTAGACTCAGGCCAACTGGGTTAGGGAGGGAGGAATTGGCTGTGGTTCCCGCTCCTAATCGCTAACCAGTGATCCTACTGCAAAAACTTTGTATATATGCTGTGTGAAGACAGAATTAGGGTTCAGCCTCAATAGTCTCCTCCAACCTGTCATCAAATAGCCTGCTGATACACTGCCAAGAGATAATGATATCTTGGTACGGTCATGAACGTTGCCCAGCTGTCAAGTAAAGGGAGAAAAAACTTGTACATTTTGACCTTCCACTGCGACGGAAAAGTAGATAGTATGATAAATTAGAGGCTCCATTTAGTCAAGTCAAACTGAACCTTCAATACAATAAAGTCCCACCATTCGCAGGGGTTACTTTCTTGGAGAACTTCGCAAACACCGAACATATTTTATAATGGGAGTCAATTAGATAGCTTCAAACCATTCAAAAATGTTTATATGTATAGAGAATAAAAGGCAATAAAAACAATGTTTTAATAAATATAAAGATGTGCCGCTGTTTAACAAAATAAGAAATATATATTCATCACACTTACCTTTATTATAAGGTTCTCCAGCAGTATGTGATGGGCTTGGAGGTGGAGTTGGTGGAGGTTTACATGAAAGTGGAGATGAAGGGAGTGGATGAGGTGGCTGATGTAGATGTTGAGCTACATCACTGGGAAAATTGAGCACTGCTCAGCCTGATGAAGAGCAAGATGGCACTACAAAATGGAGGTGCTTGCCTAAAGGTCCAAACAGCATCCCACAAATAGCAGTCAAAGCCATCTTGGGGATCAGAGTTCAGGGAGAAGTACTTCAAATATCAACAGAAATGCTATGCACAGCCTGTCTGCTTCTTTACACCTCAATCTGCAAGATCATATAATGGCATTCTGACCTCCCACCATGAAGCTGCCTCCAATGTATTGGCAGGCTCCAGATGGGAGATGGGTGGTGGGGAGGTGGGTTTGGGGGGAGGGGGGAGTCATGCGCCATTCACAAAATTTCACTGCGTGCCAGAAGAGGAGGCAATTGCTCTTTTAAATAAAAACAGAGCTTATATTTATATGAAGTTTCATAAAGTGTCTTTGAATGTCTCAAAGTGCTTCACAATTAATTCTTTCTAAAGTCAAGTCACTTTTGGTATATAGACAAACATGGTAGCAAATCAGCACACAGCACGGTTCCACAAACAAAAATAAGTGAAAAGTATAGAAAAACATTTTTGGTCATGCTGGTTGAGGGAAACATGTTGAAGACAACTGATTTGTGGTTTCCAGGGGAAAAAAGAACAGAGTGAGTGAATGCAATTTCTAAAATACTGAAAGAAGTCTCAAAATCACAATCAATAAAAGCAAAATTTGACATAGTCTCTGATAACCATTATCCCTGTTTTTTTTTTTAAACACAATAAGTCCACAAAACAGAAACAGAGGAGGCATTCTCCTGGAAGTAATTTAAAGTCTTGTTCGAATCAGAAAGATGTAATAAAGACTAACAGACAGATCCATAGTCAGTGAATCAGAGCCACAAGTTCCTTGTATCAAAAAGGATGAAGGTTCTTCAAAATGGGCCTACTGACCTGGATTAGCACAAATAATACACATAGGCCACAGCAATGTAAAAACGTGGCATCAAAAATAGAATACTAAGGATCAGGATTGAATTATAAATGGGTACATGACTACAAAATAATTTAATGTACTTACGCAACCGAAACCCAACACTGTATACTTCTCTTCCTCAACTAAAAATTTGCTAAATCTGACATGTGGTTATCTTCCTTCTTTCCGTTCAGAGAAAAGGCTAGCATTGCATCACGAAGAGCGTAACTCTCAGGCACTGAATACTAAACAATATTTAATTTTTTAAAAAATAATTAATTCTTGGAATGCAAGTGTCATTGGTCAGGCCAGCATTTATTCCTCATTCCTAACTGCCTGACAGTGCGATGGTGTGCTGCTTTCTTGAACCACTACTGTCAATGTGGCATAGGTACACCTACAGTGCTGTTAGGGAGAGAGTTCCAAGATTTTGATGCGATGACAGTGAAAGAATGGCGATATAGTTCCATGCCAAGATGGTGAGTAACTTGTAGGGGAAGTTGCAAGTAGTGGTGTTCCCATGTGTTTGTTGTCTGTTCTTCTAGGTGGTACAAGTCACAGGTTTAGAAAGTGCTATCAAAAGAACCTGGACAAGTTGTGTTCTTGTAGATAGGACATACTTCTGCCGGTGATGAAGGGAGCAAATGTTTCGGGTGGTGGATGGGATGCCAATCAAGCAGGCTGTTCTGCATAGCGTTGAGCTTCTGGAGTGTTGTTCAAGTTGCACTCATCCAGGCAAGTGGAGAGTATTCTATCACACTCCTGACTTTTGCCTCATTGACAGTGGTCAGGATTTTGGGAGTCAGGAGGTGAATTAATCATTGCATTTTCCCCAGCCCCTTGCAGCTACGGTTTTTGTATGACTGGTGTTATGTTTTTGGTCAATGAAAACTACTATGATACTGATGGTGGGGGATTCAAAGATGGCAAAGCCATTGAATATCAAAGATAGATGGTTAGATTTTCACCTATTGGAGATGTTCATTGTCTTGCGCTTTCGTAGCATGAATGTCACTGATCAACCTAAAACTGAATATGTTGTCCTAGTCTTGCTGCATATGGACACGGACTGCTTCAGTGCTGAGGAGTTATGAATGGTACTGAACACTGTACAATCATCAGCAAACATCTGCACTTCTGGCCCTATGTTGGAGGGAAGGTTATTATGAAGCAGCTGATGATGTGCCCAGGCCAGGACCCTGAGGAACTTATGAACGGGTGTCCTGGGGCTAAGATGATTGGCCTGCAAGAACTAAAACCATCTTCCTTTGTGCTCGGTATGACTCCAACCTATGGAGAGCTTTCCCCCTTATTCCAAATGACTTCAATTGGTCTCGATGCCACATTTGGTCAAATGCTGCCACGATGTCAAGGGCAGTCACTCTCACCTCAATTCTGGAATTCAGCACTTTTATCCATGTTTGGGCAATGGAAGTAATGAGATCTGGAGCTGGCTGGTTCTGCAACGTCCAAACTGAGCATCGGTGAGTAGGGTGTCACATAAGAACATGAGAAATAGGATTACAAGTGGACCATATATGCCCTCCAGCCTGCTCTCCCATTCACTTATGATCCTGATTGATCTTTGGCCTCAACTCCATTTTCCCACCCACTCCTCATACCCCTCGATTCCCTTAGATACCAAAAATCTGTCTATCTCAGCCTTAAATATTCAACGATGGCATATATACGACCCTTTGGGGTGGAAAATTTCAAAGATTCATAATCCTTCAAGTGACAGAATTCCTCGTCATCTCAGTCCTAAATGAGTGGACCCTTATTCTGAGATCATGCCTCCTTGTTCTAGATTTCCTACCCAGGGGAAACAAAATCTAGTGTCTACCTCATCAAGCCCTTTCAAAATCTTGTAGGTTTCAATGAGATAACCTCTCATTCTTCTAAACTCTAGAGAATATGGATCAAATTTTCTCAGCCTCTCATCGTAGGACAACCCTATCACCCCAAGGACCATTCTAGTAACCTTTGTAGTACCAAATCCAAGGCAAGTATATCTTTCCTTATATATGGAGACCAAAACCGCACACAGTACGCCAGGTGCCATCTCATCAAAGCAATGTGCAATTGTACCAAAACTTCCTTCTTGTACCCCAATCCCCTTGCAATAAAGACCAGCACACCATTTGCCTTTCTAATTGTTTGCTGTGCCTGCATGCTAATTTTGTGTTCCTTGTACGAGTACACCCAAGTCCGTCTGAACATCAACATTTACAAGTTTCACACCTTTTAAAATATATTTTGCTTTTCAATTCTTACTACCAAAGTGAATAAGCTCACACTTGCCCACATGATACTCCATCTGCCATCTTGTTGCCCACTGACTTAACCTCTTTGCAGCCTCTCTTGAGTCCTCTCTCCTCACAGCTTGTTGCGAGTTAGTGCCACTTAGATAGCACTGTCAACGATACTTTTCATCACTTTGTTGATCAATGAGAGTAGACTGATGGGGCACAGATTGGATTTGTCCTGCTTTTTGTGCACAGGGTACACCTGGGCAATTTTCCACATTGACAGGTAGATGCTGTGTTGTACCTATACTGGAACAGCTTGGCCAAGGGCAAGGCTGGCTTGGGAGGACAAGTCTTCAGTACAACAACCGGAACAGTGTCAGGGGCCACTGTCTTTGTTGTATCCAGTGCCTTCAGTCATTTCGTGATATCACGTGGAGTGAATTGAGTTGCCTGAAGGCATGCTGATGATGGAGACCTCATAAGGAGGCTGAGGTGGATCATTCACTCGACACTTCTGACTGAAGATGGTTACAAATATTTCAATCTTGTCTATTGCACTGATGTGCTGGGCTCCACCAACATTGTAGATGGGGATGGCATTGGAACCTTCTCCTCCAGTTTAGCTGAATGCTAAATAGGATCGACACAACAGATCAAGCAGTTCAAAACTGGACATCCATGAGATGTTGTGGGCCATCATCAGTAGTGCTACGCAACACGATGGAGGGTGCTCTAAGTGTGAAGATTGGCTTTCATCTCAATGACGACTTTGCCACAGCCATTCCTACCATTACTGTCATGAACAGGTGCATTTGTGGCAGGTAAATTGCTGAGGACGGAGTCAAGTAAGGTTTTTCCTCCTGTTGGTTCTTTCACCACTAGGCCCAGTCTGGTGGATATGGACTCAGTCAGCTCGGTCAGTTGTGGTGCAACCGAGTCACTTTTGGTGATGGACACTGAAGTCCCCCACCCAAAGTGTATTCTGTGACCTTGGTACTCTCTGTTCTTTTTCCAAGTAGTGTTCAACATGGAGGAGCTCTGATTCTCCAGCTGAAGGGAGGCTTTGGTGGTATTCAGCAGGAGCTTTCCTTGCCAATGTTTTGGCACAAGTTCAGGGACAGGGCAGGGTGTACCTCTGCCATTTTCAGTTCTTCGGTCAAAGCTGGATGGTCTGTCTGGTTTTATTATTATTTAAGTTTTCTGTAGCGGTTTGATGTAACTAATTGGCTTGCTAGGCCATTTGAGAGGGCAGCTGAGAGTCAACTAAACTGCTGTCAACCCAGAGTCAGGATTAATGAATGTAACAGAATAAATGACTGCAATTATTGAACATTTGATAGCCTCAATCTTTGGTGTAACAAACAAGGCTATCCAACATCCACAGCAGCGTGCAACACATATTAGCAAGTACTATATCAAATCTTTTGTTCTACCCACCTTCCCAGTGTACACAACTGTAGGAATAATAAAAGAGGCACATTACCAAATCTTTTGCTTTAAAAACCACAAATGTTCTGCTTTGGAAATGATTTTTTTTTTAATCCCAGAAAAAACATTTATAAACTGCACAAATCTAACACCATTTAAATTTTACCTTGGAAAGAATGGATGGCTCTGTCTACTAGCTCTGCGACCGAGTAACTAGCCAGGTCTCCTCTTGCGTGCTTGGTTTTGCAGTATGTGCAAGCATTCAGGCAGCTGGAGCAACAAGAACAACATAAATTTCATTCAATAGTGTTACTATAAATCACTGCACACTAGCAGGGAGTTGTGGGGGTGGGGGGGGGGAAGGATATTTTAAAGACTAAATACATTTAAAGCCTTTTAAGTGCAAGTTAAAACCATAGAAAAATTACAGGACAGAAACAGGCCATTCAGCCCATCAGGACAAATGCAAGAATGCCAAATTTCAAACAATCTCAACAATTTATACTACCCAAAAATTTTGACATCAATTACGTTTAGCAGTGTTCATTTGCACTCATTTGACAACAATTGCACTCAAAGGCAATCATTTAGCTATCATTTACACTCAAAGCAATCATTTAGCTATCATTTACACTCAAAGCAATCATTTAGATTTTCATTTAACATGGCAAATATCGTCATCAATTGCGCGCAGTGCTCAAACATTTACAACTAGCAAAATCATTTACTTTAAGCATTCTGACACCAAAAACAATCAGAGTTTGTTACCCATATTTTTGCATTTCATTGCTTCAAACATACTAAAACTGAGCTAACGTTAGAAAAAGCAAACTCTGTTTTAACATATATCTTGATAAGCTAGTTTTATCTCTTTCTTCATAACCTATAATGAGCGCAGCACACCACTGCACCCGCCGGGCCCTGCCCCATCTCTCTCTCCCCCTTATTCTCCCCACTCTCTTCCCCTCCACACCGACCCCCACCACCAAAGACCTCAACTTGCAAGGCCATCAGGAACCAGAACTGACAGTGAGGCAGGCTCTGCTGCAGTTTTTCAGCTAGCGTGGGCCAGTGAATGCAGCGGGAGCGAGGCAAGTAATGGGATTGGGTTTCGGAAGTCAGGTTGGGGAGCAGGGGTGAGTGGATGGAGAGAGTAGTTGGTTGAGGGGAGGGAAAGTGGTTGGAGTGTGTCTTGGGCGGGGATGGATGGAAGCAGTCGTCAGGGACCCCCCAGGAGTTTGGCGGCGAGGGGCCAGAGACCTGGGAGTTCATTGGCAAGGGGCCTGAGGCCCAGAGTCTGGTTTGACAGGAGGGGGGTGATGTAAACCTGAGATTGGGGGGGGAAGGGAGAGTCATTGGAGGGCAGGGAGGCTAGATCACCAGGGGGAGATTGAGTGGGTGGCAGGGAACCACCAGGGAATGCCGAGGGTGAGGAAGGAGAGGTAGGCACCAGAAGTGCCAAGGCTCACGCCGATCGTCCCATGTCCTGCATGTTTTTTTTCCCCCAGGACAGCAATTAATTAATGCATAAAATGAATTAAAGACTGATGAGTATCTGGTGGTGCTCTCAAACATGTATAATGGAAAGATTTTTTGGACTGGATGAAAATAATGAATTTATGGATATTATTCAAGTAATTAATTTCCTTGTAATTTTCAATGCAGGTTGCTTTTGGTGCATTTACCTCCTTCGAGCGCATTTGATAGCTTCAAGCACACACAGTGTCTTTGAGCGCTATTGCCTTTGATCGCATTTGATATCAAAGATGGGAAAGCGCTGCTGACTGCATGAAAAACTCATTCCAAATTAGAACATTTGATGTCAAATGATCACTGATTGTTTTTGAGCACACTTCACTGTAAAAATTGTGTCAAAAGTTTCAGGTAGGGACAAGAGAAAAGGGTGCTGACTGGTTGGCAAGTTGGTTAAGCATTGCTATGGAGAAAGCAATGGGAACTATAGGCTCCACAAGCTCCCAGGTAATTGAAAAGAGGTAAAAGCAAAAAACTGCGGATGCTGGAAATCCAGAACAAAAACAAAAATACCTGGAAAAACTCAGCAGGTCTGGCAGCATCCACGGAGAAGAGCACAGTTAACGTTTCGAGTCCGAATGACCCTTCAACAGAACTAAGTGAAAATAGAAGACAGGTGAAATATAAGCTGGTTTAGGGGCGGGGGCGGAACACGACGAGAAGAACTGGATAGAGGGCCACTGATAGGTGGAGATAAGCAAAAGATGTCACAGACAAAATGACAAAGAGGTGTTGAAGGTGGTGATATTATCTAAAGGAAGGTGCTAATTAAGGGTGGAAAGCAGGACAAGCAAGGTACAGATAGCCCTACTGGGGGCTGGGATGGGGGGAAGGGATCAAAATAGGCTAAAAGGTAGAGATAAAACAACGGATGGAAATACACTTAAAAATAATGGAAGTAGGTGGGAAAAGAAAAATCTATATAAGTTATTGGAAAAAACAAAAAGGAGGGGGAAAATCGGCAAGGGGGTGGGGATGGAGGAGAGAATTCATGATCTAAAATTGTTGAACTCAATATTCAGTCCGTAAGGCTGCCAAGTGCCTAGTCGGAAGGTGAGGTGCTGTTCCTCCAGTTTGCGTTGAGTTTCACTGGAACAATGCAGCAAGCCAAGGACGGACATGTGGGCATGAGAGCAGGGTGGAGTGCTGAAATGGCAAGTGACAGGGAGGTCTGGGTAATGCTTGCGGACAGAACGAAGGTGTTCTGCAAAGCGGTCACCTAGTCTGCGTTTGGTCTCTCCAGTGTAGAGGAAACTGCATTGGGAGCAACGAATGCAGTAGACTAAGTTGAGGGAAGTGCAAGTGAAATGCTGCTTCACTTGAAAGGAGTGTTTGGGCCCTTGGACGGTGAGAGGGGAAGCAAAAGGGCAGGTGTTGCACCTTCTGCGGTTACATGGGAAGGTGCCGTGGGAGGAGGTTGAGGTGTAGGGGGTGATGGAGGAGTGGACCAGGGTGTCCCGGAGGGAACGATCCCTGCAGAATGCCGCCGGGGGGTGAAGGGAAGATATGATTGGTGGTGGCATCATGCTGGAGTTGGCGGAAATGGCGGAGGATGATCCTTTGAATGCGGAGGCTGGTGTGGTGATAAGTGAGGACAAGGAGGATCCTATCATGTTTCTAGGAGGGAGAAGAAGGTGTGAGGGCTGATGCGCGGGAGATGGGCCGGACACGGTTGAGGGCCCTGTCAACGACCGTGGGTGGAAAACCTCGGTTAAGGAAGAAGGAGGACATGTCAGAGGAACTGTTTTTGAAAGTGGCATCATCAGAACAGATGCGACGGAGACGAAGGAATTGAGAGAATGGGATGGAGTCCTTACAGGAAGCGGGGTGCGAGGAGCTGTAGTCGAGGTAGCTGTGGGAGTCGGTAGGCTTGTAATGGATATTGGTCGACAGTCTATCATCAGAAATTGAGACAGAGAAGTCAAGGAAGGGAAGAGAAGTGTCAGAGACGGACCATGTGAAAATGATGGAGGTGTGGAAATTGGAAGCAAAATTAATAAATTTTTCCAGATCCAGACGAGAGCATGAAGCAGCACCGAAGTAATCATCGATGTACCGGAGAAAGAGTTGTGGGAGGGGGCCGGAGTAGGACTGGAACAAGGAATGTTCCACATACCCCATAAAGAGACAGGCATAGCTGGGGCCCATGGGGTATCCATAGCCACACCTTTCATTTGGAGGAAGTGAGAGGGGTTTAAGGAGAAATTGTTCAGTGTGAGAACAAGTTCAGCCAGGCGGAGGAGAGTAGTGGTGGATGGGGATTGTTCGGGCCTCTGTTCGAGGAAGAAGCTAAGAGCCATCAGACCATCCCCGTCCACGGTCTGATGGCTCTCCGCTTCTTCCTCGAACAGAGGCCTTTGGCCTTTTGTCTGTGACATCTTTTGGTTATCTCCACCTATCACTGGCCCTCTATCCAGCTCTTCTTGTCCCACCCCTCCCTTAAACCAGCTTATATTTCACCTCTCTTCTATTTTTACTTAGTTGAAGGGTCATTCGGACTCGAAACGTTAACTGTGCTCCTCTCCGTGGATGCTGCCAGACCTGCTGAGTTTTTCCAGGTATTTTTGTTTTTGAATTGAAAAGAGGTGCAAGGCTTGAACATGATCCTTTTGTTTGCAGAGAATGTATGTGCCACTTCTAGCAAGCACAAATAGGTCATGTTATGAGCTCGACTGATTGTCTTAAATTGGTTGTTGGTGTAGGTTTGAGTACACTCAGGATTGTTCAGCAAGTGCCGCCCAATCATGGAAGTGTAGGCTGGTTAAGTAGTCTGTACTCTGCAAGATTTCCTCCGTTCTTTGGGAGGCTTCTTGGTGACTTTAGGCAGCAACTGCTTCGATGTCTTGCAAGACGCACCTTCCTTAGCCACAGTTACCACCTCAGGCATTCCACGCGGCTTGGACCAATTCCTTCACTGTTTAACAATGCAATTGACTTAACAATGTAATTGCCATTAAACCTATTCAGCAGCAATTGTCTTAACAATGTAACTGCCATTAAACCTTTCCAACAGTGATTGCCATTGAACCTTAATGCGATTAATAAAACATTGACATCTATCAGACAATTGTTATAATCCTATGATGATAAATAAGGTAATAAAATGCTGGTGGATACGGATCCAAGCCTTCAAAAACAGAATTGGATAAATACTTGAAGGAGAGTAAGTTGCAGGGATATGGAGAAAAAGCAAAGGAGTGGAGCTTACACACTGGTTTTCAAAAGAGCCCGTGCACACTCAACAAACCAAATAACCTCCTTCTGTGATGTACTATTCTTTGTTTACCCACTGTCATTTCAAACTGTGCTGACTGCCTGTGGTTAATACCTCTTCCTCTGACTTTTTGAATAAATAATTTCCCACTTAACCCACGTTTCATATCAATGGCCGCTTCATCATTTCGTCAAAGATAGAGTTTCTTCATGTCCTTTACATCTAGCCAACAGCTGCTAACTCTTGTTGAACTACTAACTCTTACCTGTGACGATACTATTTTGAGTCCTCTTTGATCCGTTGACATTCGTGACCCCTTTCACAGCAGATGAAATAGAACTTCCATCATGTTCAGTGCTTGCCATCAAATTTACGGCTACCAGCCCTTTTTCCTTTCTTGCTGAACATTTACTTTCTCTCAAACAGTTCTCAACTACTAATACCTTTCTTTCTTAATAACAATCTTTGTGGTCTTCAAGCCCCTAACCTTTCCTCTCTTAGCTCCTCTACATTCCACTCTGATCTTTTCTGTAGCACCACTGAACCAAGACATTTCCTACTCTAATCACTCCTTCCAAGGATCATAAACTGTGCGATACTTTACATCTTTAGAAACCCGATTTTAGAAACATACAATGTAGGAACATTGGGAACAGGAGTTACCATTCAGACCTTTGTGCCTCCTCTGTTATTCAATTATATCATACCTGATCTGCTCAACTCTCATTATCTGCCATTGCTTCATGTCCTGGGGGAGAATTTTCTCCCCGTTAGGGAGGTTGGACGGGAGTGGGCACAGGCAGGCGCGCAGCCGATTGCCGCCCGCAATCGGCTGCACGCTGCCATTTTACGTGGGCGGGCCAATTAAGGCCCACCCAGCGTGGCGCGCACCCGGATGCCCTGAGCGCTCCCTGTGCGGGTGGGGGGAGTAGGCTGAGTCTGGGCCTGCGCTCGTTCGCACATGCGCACGAAAGAGCGCAGAAATCTCCCTGCGGCAAAGAACTGCCTCAGGGTGATTAGTTTCACTTTTCAAAATTTTAATAAAGGAAAAAAAAATTAAGAATGTCCCCTCATGTGACAGTATCACATGAGCTGGAACATGTCAATGAATTTTATTTTAAAAATTTTTTAAACTTTAAAAACCTTCATGAAACCTCATCCCGCCTGTGGATGAGGTTTCATGATAAATGCGAAGGCCACCTGGGCTCTTCGCTTGCCCGCCAACCTTAAGGTTGGGCGGGCAGCTCAGTTAAGTATTTTAATTGATATTTAAATTGCCTTAATAGGCCTTTGACAATTTGGCAGGTGCGCAACCGGCTTCTGTGCGTGCCTGCCGAACTGAATGTCTGAATGACACACAGTGACATCAAGACGCCCTACGTCACCGCGCGTCATTTTACACGTCAGCGAGTGGGGCCCGCCCTCGCTCGCCGACCCAAAGATTCCACCCCTGGATACCATCAGCAAACAAAAATCTATCACCATGTTGAAAGCAAAGTGTTTCAGATTTCAACTACCTTATATGCGTAGAAGTATCTTTTGATTTTAGTTCTAATTATATTATGTACATTTGTTCTCAAATCATGCACCAAAGGAAGTAGTTTCTCTGTGTCTAACCATCAAATCCTTTTAATATTTTAAATACCTCAATTAGATCCTCTCTCAGTCTCATTTCTCAAATGGAGTAAGGGGATACACGGAGAGGAGACTACGCTGGAGTGAGAAGTAGACAAAGAGTGTGTAATTGGGTATTTGGTGCAGAGGGGCAAAGAAGCACTCCTTTTACCACTTTTCTCAGCCTCCCATAGTCGGTGAGATTGCTTCGTTTATCTCCAAACTAGGTGAGTGCAACTTTCTATGACTTTATCTGTGTAAATTATTAACTAATTGACTAATTAAATAAGGTTGGATAGAAATAGCAAGGCTGGTGGTGTGCTGTGACTGCAGCACATGGGAATCTGTCGAATGCACGACAAGCTGGGACAACCATATCTGCAATAACTGTCTGCAGCTTAGTCAACTTTGGCTTAGAGTTGCTGAACTGGAATCTGAGATGCGGATATTGCGGGGCATCAGGGAGGAGGAAGAGTTACCTGGACACTTAGTTCCAGAAGGCAGTCACAACCCTTAGGTTAGGCAGAACTTTAGATTTGGTCAATGGTTAGGGACAGGAGGGTGTGACTGCAAGTCAGGCAGGTATGGGGAACCAGCACGTAGTGATGGAGGAGCCTCAGCACCTGACTTTGTCCAACATGTACAAGGTGCTTGCTACCTGCGCGGATGAGGAGAAGGGCTGCAAGGTGAATGAGCAGACTGGCAATGGCACCGTGGTGAAGGATGCAATTCAAGTGGGGGGAGCGAAAAGGAATGTGTTGTGAAAGGAGACAGTATAGGCAGGGGGTTAGATACTGTTCTCTACAGACACGAGCCGGAGCTAGGAGAGCTGTGTTACCTGCCTGGTGCCAGGGTTAAGAGCATCTCCTTGCGGTTGGAGAGCAACTTGGAGTGGAAGGGAGAGGATCCAGTTGTCTGGGTCCATGTGGGAACCAATCACAAAGAAGAACATCATTGCTGGTTCAACCGAAGAGAATTTGAGGAGTTAGTGTCCAAAATAAAATGCAGAAGGTAATATCTCTAGATTGTTACCTGAGCCACATGCCAATTGACAAAGGGTCAAGCAGATTAGAGAATTAAATGTGTGGTTCAGAGTGGTATGGGAGAAGGGGTTTCAATTCATGGGGCACTGGCATCAGTACTCAGGGAAGAGTGAGTGATTCTGTTGGGATGGGCTCCACTTGAACTGGGCTGGGACAAGTGTCCTGGCCAATTGTATAACTAGGGCTGTAGACAGAGACGGGGTGGGGAGTGGGTATGGTAGGAGGGTCCTGGTGAAGGAAGATTTAGAAACCCAAAGAGAAAGGTTGAGGCATCAGAACAGTATAGTAATATGGGTAAAAACAAATAGGATGGGACAGAGTTTAACAAAAATTGTATATTGGCGAATAAGGTCATTTCAAGGAATGAAGTAAAAAAATGGAAACTGAAGGTTCTTTATCTGAATGCAATTAGAAAGATGAACTAGTGGCACAAACAGAGGTAAATTTTAGATCTAATCATCATTATAGAGACGTGGTTACAAGGTGATCAACATTAGGAAATAAATATTCCAGGGTATACATCGGAAAGACAGATGGAATGGGAAAAAGGAGGAGAGCCCTGATATTAAAAGTTGACATAAGGACATCAATGAGAAAGATTCTGGCCTCAGAACAAGCTGTAATAGAATAAATATGGATGGAAATTAGGAATAACAAGAGTCAGAAAACACTGATGGAAATAGTTTATAAACCCCCTAACAGTAGTTATACCGCTGCACAGGCCATTAAACAAGAAATTATTGGAGCTTATAACAAAAAAAATAAAATAAATATGAGGAACTTTAATCCTCATATAGACTAGGACTGGACAATCAAATTGGCAAGAGTGGTCCAGAAAATGAGTTTGTAGAATGTTTTTGTTACAGTTTCTTGGAGCAAACATTGGGGTACTCACTATGGATAAAGCAATCTCAGATCTAATATTGTGTAACAAAGCAGGGTCAATTAGTAATATTGTAGTAAAAGATAGTGATCATAATACCAATAAATTCCATATTAAGTTTGAAAGTGGCATACCCCAATCACAAACAAGAATCTTAAACTTAAACAAAACCAATTACATAGGTTTGAGGGGAGAACAGGCTAAGGTTAATTGGATAAATAGCTAAAAGGTGTGGAGGTAAATGAACAGTGGCAAAAAATTAAAACAATTCAAAAAGTTCAATAGAATACTTTCCAACTCAGCAAGAAAGACCCATCTGTGGCTCACTTGGGAAGTTAACAATAGCGTTAGATTAAACGAAGAGGCTTACAATGTTGTTGAAAACAGTAGAAAGTCTGAGGATTGGGAGTGTTTTAGAAACCAGTAGAGGACCACCAATATGTTGATAAAAAAGGGAAAAAATGGAATATGAGAGTAAACTAGTCAGAAACATAAAAACAGATTGTAAGGCCTATTATAAAGTATATAAAAAGGAAGAATAGCTCAAGTAAACATAGGTCCCCTAGAAGCAAAAACAGGAGAAATTATCATGGGGAATGAGGAAATGGCAGAAGCATTGAACAAATATTTTAGAGACACAAGTTTCATACCAGAAATAGATGGTAACCTAGGAGCTAAAAGGAGTGAGGAAATTAATATCAGCAGAGAAAACATATTGGAGAAACTTAAGGGAATAAATCCAACAAATTCCTGGGACCTGATGGCCTACACCCTAAGGTTCTAAAAGAGGTAGCTGCAGAGAAAATCAATGTGCCAGCTATGGTTTTCCAAAATTCCTTAGATTCAGATATGGTCCCATTAGATTGAAAGTTCGTAAATGTTGCACTACTTTTCAATAAAGGAGTGAGTGAGAAAATAGGGAACTACAGGCCAGTTAGCCTAACATTAGTTGTTGGGAAAAAGCTGGAACCTATTATGAAGGAAGTCTTAACAATGCACTTAGAAAAGCATAGAATGATTAGAACAAGTCAACATGGTTTTTCTAAAGGGAAATCCTGTTTGACTAATTATTAGAGTTTTTTGAGGATGTAACTAGTAGGGTAGCTAAAGGGGAACCAGTAGATGTAATATACCTGGATTTCCAATAGGCATTCGATAAGGTGCCACACAAAGGTTAATAAGGCAAGTTAAGGGCTCGCAGTTGGGGGTAATATTTTAGTATGGATAGAGGATTGGTTAATAGATAGAAAATAGAGAGCATGCATAAACAGGCCATTTTCAACTTGGCACACAGTGATTAATGGAATGCCACAAGGATCAGTGCTGGGGCCTCAGATATTTACAATTTATATTAATGACTTAGAAGGGACAGAGAGTAATGCATCAAAGATTGTTGGTGATATCAAGCTAGGTGGGAAGGTAAACTGTAGGGCTGCTGCAAAGAGATATGGAAAGGTTAAGTGAATGGGCAACAAGATGGCAGATGGAGTATAATGTAGGGAAGTAAGAAGTTATTTGGTTGTTAATAGAAAAGCAAACTATTTTTTAAAGGGTATGAAACTTATAAGTGTTGATGTTCAAAGAGACTTAGGTGTGCTCGTACAAGGAATGCAGAAAATTAGCATGCAGGTTCAGCAAGTAATTAGGAAGGCAAATGGCATGTTGACCTTTACTGGGGTACAAGAATAAAAGTCTTACTACAACTGTCCAGAGTTTTTGTTAGACCACACCTGGAATACTGTGTATAGTCTTGGCTCCACATGTAAGAATGGATACACTTGCACTGGAGTCAATGTAGTTAAGATTCATTAGATTGGTCCCTGGGATGAGGGGGTTGTTTAATGATAAGAGGCTGATTAAATTGGTCTTATATTCTCTGGAGCAGTGTTCTTCACTGAAAGGCCCGCGAGCCAGCAGCGGCTCCCTGACCAGTGGTGTAGTGCTGCTGCAGCAGAGCCTCAGCATCTCCAACCAGGGCCCGGAGAGCAGAGTGCAGCGGAGAGGTGTGCCAGGGCCCCGGGAAGGAGAGGCTGGCTGCGAGGTCCGGGGCCCCGGGAAGGAGAGGCTGGCTGCGAGGTCCGGGGTCCCAAAAGGAGAGACTGGCTGCGAGGTCCAGGAGTGACCCGCTGCGGAACAGAGTCTCAGTTCGAGGGGTGGCGCGGATTGGGGAAGGAAGAGGCTGATTGTGCATGTGGGAGTAAGAGAGAGTATGCGCTCGTGTGGAAGTCACAGAGCGAGTGTGTGCGCTCATTCGCGTGGAGGGTGAGGGAGCGCGCCCGCACGTGCGCGAGAGAGACACAGCGCGCGCGCGCTCGCGAGAGAGAGAGTGAGCCAATCCTGCCAGCGGTCTCCACCCAGAGAGTCACCACCTAGCATTTCGATGCAGTTAGCTACTGGAGTTGCTCAAGCGGCAGCCACCATCTCAGTGGGATGTGGCTAACAGGAGTGCGCCACCAGCTCATCAGGAGAGAGAAGCACATTCTGCAGGTAAATTCCTCGACCTAGCACTGATGTGTGGCCAAGTCAGTCCACTTCAACCCAGCATTCCCCCAGAAAGAACAACATATTCTGCTTTTCCACTAATGTCCTTTCTTCCTTTGTGTTCTTACAAGGCAATCAGGCAACGGCCTCTGTTTTAGTGGTCGGTGTGGTCCTCACATTGCAGGTTTTTTGCTGAAGTGGCCTTTTCTTGTGGGCTCAA
Organism: Cetorhinus maximus; assembly: GCF_964194155.1. Taxonomy (NCBI): domain Eukaryota; kingdom Metazoa; phylum Chordata; class Chondrichthyes; order Lamniformes; family Cetorhinidae; genus Cetorhinus; species Cetorhinus maximus. The sequence continues at coordinate 173,033,110 of NC_135881.1, read as the reverse complement.
TGGGCCCTGGTCCTATTTCGTGTGTTTTATAGTCAAGTTAAGGACAACATCCCATTGGCCTTTTCAAATACCTTCTATACCTGTCGATTTGTGTATTTGGGGGGCTCCTAAATCTCTGCTCCCCTACAGTTCCTAGTTTCTCATCATTTATAAATATTCCAATTTATCTTCTTTCCTCATTGTCTCAGGCTTTTAAAGTCTAAGCCTAACACTTAATAATTACTTCTTGCTTTACTTTGTGTTCCCTTTTCAAGCTTCGTTGTGTCATCCATTGTAGGATTTAGTCTTTCACCTGTGTTTTTCAATTTAAAACACAGTCTGAGAAAGTAGGGATGTTTACAAGATGTTAACATTTCTAATCTGTTAAGAGAAGGATTCTTTGGCATCATTTCATCTCAATACAGAGATGAAATAGTTGTGATTCATATAATCGTGTGCTGCATTAGTCACTAGCAATAAAGCCAGGAACCTGCTTGATTTGCAGCCAACTGAATCAAAATGGCCCACCAGCAGACTAAAACTAAATACCTGAATGAGGGAGGCCACTATCTATTTCACAAAATAAATTACAAAAAGAATTTAATTGAATTTAATATGAACACATCTACAAATAAAGATGGTAAATTATAACTTCATGGTTTAACTGACAAAATGACAACTGACAAATGAAAATCAGCTTTGGAGGAGGCCCCAGTTGAATAATAGGCCCCAAAGCTAATAAGTTCAAATAAGATTTAGGACATGGATCCTAACTCTGCTGCTCTAGTTTCTCTGGTTCTCAGCTAAATGGTGCTCTGTGCAACTTAGAGCAATATTGAAACACTTGGAGGTATCTGAGTTCCAAAATCCCATGTCTTGCTGACAACAGGGCAAGGTATAGTACTGGACTTAAACAGAAAATTGCAATGCTCTGGTGCCTCTGACATAATAAAAGATCACAACTCACTTCACAGAAGTACCAACAGAACACTAAGCAGTGATCAGCAAAATGTTACATGAGATAAAATAATTGGTAGATTTTGTGGAATCCAGAAATGTGGGATTCGAGAGATAATTCCATCATGTGGGTCAAACATGACTGAAAGCCTGATACAACCAGAGATGGAACACAGAGGGATGGGGGAAATGTAATGGCGGTCAGATTCAGTTAAGTGCTAGATGTATGCTTGCATTAAGGCAGGAGGAGGTTGCAAAGGTAAACAGTGATGAGGCAATGAAGGGATTTGTAGATAAAGACAACAGAATTTTGAATAAAAGCTTAAGGCCAAGGCCACAAGGTAACTAAATAAGTCGTGCTTTTTTTTATTAAATTGGATTTTGATATTTTCCTTCAGAGTTTTAGGATCACATTGCATAATTTAGTGCATTTTCTGTGAAAATTAAGATGGAGCAACCTCACAAATGCCTAGTTGCCAACATGCACTTTTGAAATAGGCAATCAGATTTTCCAGTTCCCACTCACACCATTTATGTGAGAGCCCCAAAAAAATGCCCATTTAGGTACAACTTAATCCTTAATGGTTCATTCGTGTTCACATTGCTAATGGGTTCTCTGTGCTTCTGGCTGACCTGTCATACACCTGGGCTATAGTGTTAATGCAAGGAGATGCATATGGGCTCACACTCCCTTCACTGTGCTGCAATTCTGAGAGCAGCTTGTGCATGTATCAACATGAGAGCACCAGAGGCTGTGTGCAGCAGCTGTTTGTTTAGGTTCGCTCTGTAAACCCAGTGACCACCCACAGCTGGTTGAAATTGAACTACATCCTTCTAAGCAGCTCTGGGTTGGCGAACGGGAGCAGAATTATCATGACACTGTAAGGCTGAAGAAAGCAGCTTAGAAAGGTGGCAGCAGCATCCATGAAAAGATGCTGAGAAGATATCAAATTTGCTTTGCATAAAAGATAGTACCCCTCTACGTCAACAACACAGTCAATGGCTTTATCAGCACTCTTTGTATGTTTACTCTGGCAACAAAGAAGTCCCTGAATACTGAAAAGCAGGCACTAGTGAGTTTCACAGAGGTTTTCAACAGTTAAGGCAAGCACATTAATTTCGATATCGGTTCACATACGCAAGATGATAATACGGGTCAGTTCTTATTAATAACAAAATCATAACCCAGCACTATTTGAGATTTATTTCACATTGTTTGCGTGGATGAAGGAGAGTGGGGATTTTATAGCTGTTGCGTTTCCAAGTGCAGAATCTATTGCTTACCCTGCACGGCAGCTGCCACTGACTTAAATGCAGAGCTCAGGTAGGCGAGCTGTGGCAGTACCCTAACAAGAAACAAACATTCTCAAATGCAACCTTAAATTTACAGAGCAAGAGGCCTACCCCCTTCTATATCTTTCTAACCTTCTCCAACCTCCCATGATTCCTACACTTCTCCAATTCTGGCCACTTGCACAATCCAGATTTTAATTGTTTTACTACTCGCAGTCATGCTTTCAGCTACCAAGACCTTAAGTTCTGGAATTCCTTCCCTAAATCTCTCAACTTCTCTTTTCTCCTTTAAGGCCCTCTCTAAAATTTACCTCTGACCAATCTTCCCTCATATCACCTTATGTGGTTTGATGTCAAATTTTGTTTGACAATGCCCCTGTGAAGCACCTTGGATGTTTCACTACAATCAAGTAAAATATAAATGCATATTGTGGTTAGTCTATTGTGACCGTTATAGCTATTCAACTGTAGCTGTATATTCAAATCTTATTTCTTTGCCCTTCCCCTTGACATTTTTTCACTGTTTATTTTCTAATCCTTTTCAAATGATATCACAGAACCATAGTGGTTTGTGTAGTATAAGGGTCTGGCATATATAGGGTTAATGTGGGAATGAGTACAGGACTGCTCACACAGTGATGTAAGAGGCACATGACCCCCACCCAGGGTCAGTCTAGTGTTGGGCAGAGCCGTGCATACCAGTAACTATGGAGACAGCTCCTAGATTTTATCCTCTACTGTATATTTGCAAATAGTTCTAAAATCCAAAAAAGACTTAGAGTTAACCTACATACGACTATGAAGATTTCAGACCCTCCGAACTGTAACCAACATCCTACAACATGGTGGCATCAAATGGAAAAACCCAAGACCTTGCAGAAAGTGCAGAGAAATACTAAAATTCTGGAAGACTGAAAAAATATTCAGCAAAGCAGTCTGACCTGAAAATAAGCTCCAGAAACAGGCACAGAGGGAAATTCGCCAGTAAAAAGCTGGAAGCTGGAGGCAGAAATTTAAAATTCCTTACTGCAGCGGAAGACGCCATTGAATCTCATTTGGAAGTCCAGCTTCAAATCCCAGAGTGCAGAGTCAGCAGTCCAAGCTGGGTGAGCTAAATCTTTTAAAACTCCAGGCTACAGCAAGTCTTGGGAAATATTTAAATAATTCAGAGTCTGAAGTGCAATTTGAGATAAACCTGTTGGGAAAACCCGATCCCCGGGTCAGCGCCAAGCTCACACTGAAACAAAAAAAGAGGAATTAATTTAAAAATATGGGAGAATCATGACTTCAAAACTCAGCTGAGAACAAGCAAATGCCAGGATTCAACAAATTCCCGACTTTAAAGTAAAATGCTGAGCAAGAGAATTCTGCAGGCAATCGACCCAGGGAACCATTGATGATTTTTTTTTTCAAGCTGAACACAATCGCCATTGTAGAGGAGCCTGCCAAAACCGGCAAGTGCAGGAAATCCCTTTGCCTCCAAGTGAACAGCATCACCAACTTGAAATTCAGAAAGCTCTTAAGCAGAACCCACATTTTAAAAAATTTAACCACAGGTCATAATTCTACATTTCCAAATCAATTCGGAATAATCCAAGTCCCAGGTCAATCACATAACTCGGGACTTTGGGGGGAAAAGATTCCTAAGATACAGCATCACTTCAAGTTTAGACAAAAAAGCAAAAGCAGATTAGTGCACTGCTTCACTAGATAGACCCGATTGCAGATGACATTATTGTAAGACAGGGAATCAATGAATCATCTGCTAAATTTGAAGTAGTACTAAAATCTTTTGACGTTTATTTTAATCAAAGAAGTAATAAAATACTCGAAAGAGCTAAACTTAACAAGCATGTCCAGCAGCCAGGAGAACCTATCGATTCATTCATCAATGATCTATACAGGATGGCAGGAGGTTGCAAAAATGGAGACTCAAAATCCAAACTCATCAGAGACAGAACAGTGGTCGAAGTACTAGGCGACACACTCTCTGACCTCATGCTAGCAAAAGAAGATCTAACCCTGGAAAAGGCAATCCAGATACTTAGGCAGTCAGAACTCCATGAGCAGCACAGAAGTATTTTAAGGGGAGAAAATAAACCATGATGCACAGGCCAACCCACAGTTCAACTAGTTAAGCAACAAAGACACAGGGACACTCCAAGCCAGGGAAAGCAATACATAAACTGGCCAACAGAGCGGCCTTGTCAACACTTTGGAGCAAAGTGCCCCCACAGGTGACAGCAGAATCTGCAATTTCAGCCCAATGCTTTCAGTGCAACGGGATTCGACACTATGGCAAACTGTGCAAGGCAAAAACTCTGAAACGCACAGAAGACCCAAAGATCATACACAAGTTTGAGATTGCAAGCCCAGGAGAGACGCTGCCATACTTCTTGGGTGAGGTCAAAGATCTTGGTTTCTCATTTTGGAATGTGGACATTTTAATCAATGGCCATTTGACAAATTTTAAATTAGACACAGGAGTCAGCGTAACAGTCCTATCGGACAAAGAACCATGGCTAAAAGAACTCTGGCTTCAAACAACAGCCACTCTATAGGCCTGGAGGAATCCAACTTCCAGACATAGGCATGATTCTGGAACCACTAAGGAATGGTGGGAAACAAATCTTTGTTATGTACGTCATCCATAACCAGCCTTTTACTCTTGAGCAGAAACGCCTGTGTAGCCCTGGATCTCCTCAAAACAGAAGATGTCAAGGCAACCACTGTCATTAATCGTAGAGAACAGCAAGCCCGAGTACTCGAAGATAAAAAAAGTTTCCTGACTGCAAATCCAAACTATCTTCTCTCTCTTCGCACTGCAGGTTTGTTCATTCTCATTACAGATGCCGGAAAACCTTCAATGGTCAGATCAGTCAACCACCCAGACTAACCACATCTCCAGTGGAGGATGTAAAAGAGAGCGGCCAACAATCCGATGAACCTCAACCTCCAGCTCTGACGACGGTACAGCAGGTCAACACTGCAACCACCAAACATACACTGCAACTCCCAGCCAGCATGCCAAAGCCACAAAAGATGCTGAAACCTGGTGGCAGCTGTCGTTGCGACAGCAAAACACAGAGGTGGGCATACCACTACACCTCATTCTAGTCACAGGAACGCTCATCCTCCGCCACAGGGGATATCACCACGACCCACATGACAAGGGAAGAAGTGAAAGAAATGACAAGGAGATGAATAACACGTTCATCCACCCCGCAAGAAACGAGTTAGGGTAGTAACCACTGACCAGCGCAACAGCTAAACCAACCAAGTGCAGTTCAACACAAAAGAATGGAAGGATGAAAACATACCCAGGTGCCAGAACAACCTCCGAACTTACAGGAAGAACCTTTGAAAGTAATGCGAACAAGATATGGAAGAGTTATTGCATCTCCAGACTGCCTGAAGCTTTGAATTCAAGGACTTGAAGGGGGGAGATGGGATAGTGATAATGTAGTAATAACAATGAGAGACATAAGGTAAACTATAATCCCTTAAAATACATTGGATGAAAACTTGGTGGGAGGTGTAGTATAAGAGTCTGGCACATATAGGGTTAATGTGGGACTCAATAAGGGTACCACCAACACAGTGATGTAAGATGCACATGACCCGCACCCAGGGGTCATGTGCACTAGTCAGTCTAGTGTTGAACAGAGCCTTTGTGTACTAGCAAACATAGAGACAGCTCCTAGCTTGTACCCTTTACTGTATATGGGGAAATAGTTCTAAGAATATATAAAAGTCTTACAGTTAACCCACGTATGACTACAAAAACTCCTTCAGACCTACTGAATTGTAACCAACACCCTACAACGGTTTGCAACACAGGCAGCCATTTGGTCCATTATATCTAAGCTGGTCCAAAACAAATCAACAGCCCTTTCACTCTGTCAGCATCTTCTCATTTAAATATTTCCTTTAAAAGATCCAATAGTTTTTAATTCGAAAGGCACGTTAGGTAAAACATTCCAAGTTCAAATAATACTCTATGTAAAATTAAACTTAGAATTTCTTATTTAATTTTTTTTGTGATAATCCTGAGTCCATACTCTTTTTTTAATTCTTTCAAGGGTTGTGGGTGTCGCTGGCTAGGCCTGCAGTTATTGCTCATCCCTAATTGCCCTTGAGAAGATGGTGGTGAGCCGCTTTCTTGAACCTTTGCAGAGCATGTGGTTAGATACACCCATAGCCCTGTTAGGAAGGGAGTTCCAGAATTTTGAACCAACAACAGTGAAGGAACGGCAATATAATTGCTAATCAGGATGGTGTGTGGCTTGGAGGAGAACTTACAGGCTGTGGTGTTCCCATGCATCTGCTGCCCTCATCCTTCTAGGTGGTAGAGGTCACGGGTTTGGAAGGTGCTGCCAAAGAAGCCTTGCTGAGTTGCTGCAGTGCATCTTGCAGATGGTACACACTGCTGCCAATGTGTGTCAACAGTGGAGGGAGTGGATGTTTAAGGTGGTGGATGGGGTTCCATTCAAGTGAGCTGCTTTGTCCTAGATAGTGTTCAGCTTCTTCAGTCTTGTTGGAGTTACATTCATCCAAGGAAGTGGAGAGTATTCCATCACAATCCTGACTTGAGCCTTGTATGGTGGTCCTTTGTTACAAATTTACCCAATACGAATCTTTCATTATTTTGGAAAATCTCTATTAGATCTATACTTAACCTCAGGAAAGACCTTGAGGTTGTGAATAGTCTGCTTCAACCTAATACAGTAGCCAAGAAGGGGCTTGGAATCAGCAGAGAAGGTATATAGTTTGTGTGCATGTCATGGATGATGGCTTCTGTCTTCTGAATGTTTGACTCGACGAATGTGTGTCTCATCCAAGACTAAATAATGGACAAAAACAAAAAATGCTGCAAAAACTCAGCAGGTCTAACAGCATCTGTGGAGAGAAACACAGAGTTAACGTTTCGAGTCCGTATGACTCTGAAGAAGAAAAGCTCTGAAGAAGAGTCATACGGACTTGAAACGTTAACTCTGTCTTCCTCTCCACAGATGCTGTCAGACCTGCTGAGTTTTTCCAGCAATTTTTGTTTTTGTTTCAGATTTCCAGCATCCGTAGTATTTTGCTTTTATCTAAAATAATGGACAAGTAGGCTAACAACAGACAGGGAAAAGTGTTGGCAAAAGCCTGGCAGAGACTGTGCCCCAAGGGAGTGGAGAATAGACACCTGCTCCAAAAATTCTAATAATATTCTACTTTTCTTAGTAAAATAAATGGTTTAGAATTAATGAGCAATGTGAGTCAAAGGACAGGTTACTCACTGAAAACAGATATATTGAAGTCCTGCAAAACAGTACAAATGCAAGCTAGAAACATTGACCATCCAAAGGTGGAGAGATGGAAACTATGTCATTTTCTATTAAGTGAGATGGAGAATGTGAGTGGTCATCTGAAAGTGTGGGAGCTGTACACATGCTGTGTGCATGTACATGTCTCTCTGTCTCCCAAGAGGTCAAAAAAATTTGCATTATCATCACACTTTCCCTTCTATTTATAACCTACTTTCTTGTTGGCATTATCTACAAATGCTGGATAAGTTTTCACAAAAATGCCATTCAGCTCTACCAGTCTACATGCACCACTGACTTCAACGCTATCACAGTTCTTTCTGATTGTCTCTCGAACATCAGTTTTTTTTTTAAATGGCACAGTGGGACTCTTAAGTCCACAGTTCATGCATGAACATAGACATGAACACCTGCTAACTATTTATCATGGAAGGTATCAGGCTTACCTGAATCCTTTTCTCAACATTACCAGAAACAAAGATATCCCTTATTCCTCATCAGTTTCTATAACCCTCTGACATCGTTTCCATTAACTTTCTCTGCTGATCACTCAGTTTGATCCCAACCTCACCTTTATACTTCATATCACGTGAGACTGCTCATTCAACCTCAGGAACATTGCCCATTTAATCTGCCACTGAAACCCTAATAAATGTCATTATCACTTCTCAATTGCCCACCACTCATGCCTTCATTCCTCATCTCTTTGATTTAATCCAAAACTCTGCAGCTTATTGACTTATCAGGTCCAAGTAAAGCTAAACTATCTGTGCGACATTCTTACAAAATTCAACTAAATGGCAGCTAACCAATGATACATTTTACATGAAATATCATCTATCCTGTAAAAGGAATAGACACTGCTACCACTGTTATAATAAGGGCACACTATGTTGAAGGATATAATGAATTGTGTTGATTCTTCAAACCTTTGACACATTGACGCCAAAGATAAATAGTAAGGAATTTGTCTTATTATAAAGGGGAACTTTAAGCAGAAACGCGCCCATTGTTAGAATACTTACTTGGTATTAATCTGGTTCAGTCACCCAAGGCTGCCATACAGCATCAGGACAAGTTCTTAAAACATGTTTAATTATTACAGAAGGAAATTTACATTTAAATGCTCCAGGATATTCAATCAGACCAATAGCAGAATAATTATACCGTAGTTGCAAGTTTCTAAATGAAATCAATGGGGTTTCAATGAGAGCTGTTACGCTATGACATTAACAGTACAATTCCTGGCATCTATAGGACATTCTTAAAAATAGATTTTCAGCAATGAGAATTGAAAGCCCTGCTCCAAATCCTCTACCAGGGCAGTTACCTTGTTACAGGACTAGCTCGGTGGACTGCATGCCGTGATCCCATTGTTGAGCCAAGTTTTTGTAATGGTCTGGTCAATATTGCTTCTTTGACCAGCATATATAGAACACAGTTAAACTGTCAAGTTATTCATTTGCTGTTCTCTTGTCTGTACTGTGTTTCCACATTTTCTCCAACAGAAGTTGAAGCAAGACAGTCTGGCCATGGAATTCCACTAATCAACTCTGCAATTTGTGAACAGATTCCTATTTGACTGTTGAGCGAAGCTGACCATTCCTGTGGAACTGTCAATTGTTTCATTGTGGACTCAAAACCATGGAAAATCAGTTTGAAGTAACCCAAATTGCTCTTATACAGCACAAGATTGTGTGTAATTGCTATCAACAGTCAATATGAACTTTCTGGATTTGCTAAACAGTAAAAAGAGGATCTCTAGGGTAGATTCTAACCCAAAATTCTGGAACGGTTCCAATGGGTTTGAATATAGCAAATGTAACACCACTATTTAAGAGAAGAGCGAGAAAGAAAATAGAGCTACAGGCAGTGAGCCTGGCATCAGTCATCAGAAAAATTCTGCCTTGGGGGAATGGAGGCAAAAGAAATGGAAATGCTCAAGAACATATACACAGCTTGTAGGGATCAAAATATTTATACGCTCTAGGTAGCACCATATTTTTCAAGGCAGTGGGAAATCCACCAGTCTGGGAACTGGAATCAACAGGAAAACATCTGTGAGATGCTACACAGGACCTGTTGAGTAAACTAAAACAGTGCAGTATGAATCTGCTAATAAAAGAGGCTCTACTATTTCCATAGCTTACAGAAGTGTTACCGTAACAGCAATACAACTTTAGATGTAATCTTATATAATGTCTGAGAATTTGAACTTCAACAGATTCAGATCCTGGACCATTGTGCCAAGAAAATATTGCCAATCTCCGCTGCAATAATATAAATTATGTGACCCTTGGTTATCACCACCAGAATCAGCAGAGAGTATGAGGCAATATTTCCACATTTTCACAAACTATAAACTTGAAATTAAGTGACATAATATTTTACTATGGTTAGAGCAGTGAACTTTAAAATGATATTTTAATTTTGTACAATTTCTTTCTAATGAGTTTAATGTATTTAATATATTAGTATGGTTTACAAATAAGAGTGTCAAATAAAGCTTTCAATTATACATAAAACTACAACCAAGCCATTAACACATCTGATTGAGAACTACAAAATTAAAACAGGAATGCCTCTTCAAAGTGAAACAGTAGGACTGCTTCAAATTCCCCAAAAATTGGAATGTCCCAATTAAGTTAACACAATTCAGATATGTATTTCGGAAAGGAACTTTAACACTGCTTCTTTCTTCCTTCTAGCTAATGCCTGCCAAATACAATCAAACATCTGTAAATTCAAGTGTTATTCTAGAACTTACATACATGTAAAACATCAGTGATCCTTAGGCTTAAAGGGAATATATGATGATTTTTTTTTTCTGATCAGAGCGCCATGCAGCAAAAGAAACTGGTTTGCTTAAACAAATCCATAAAACTTTCAAAAGTATAATTATTTGAAGAATATGTTGAATACCCTCCAGTTTTGGTATGATACACATTCAAGATATATAGATTAAAATTAAAATTCTATTTTTGTCATAGTTCATACACACATACAGGGTATTATTAATCTGCTATGGTGCTGCTTATAATAAATCAGATGATCTGTTCTCTTATAAGGTCAGGGACATTAAATACTGAATCAAAAACAGAAAATGCTGGAAAAACTCAGCAGGTCTAACAGCATCTGTGGAGAGAAAAAGAGAGTTAACGTTTCGAGTCCGTATGACTCTTCTTCAGAGCGTATTTTCGAGTCACACGGACTCGAAACATAAATTCTGTTTTTCTCTCCACAGATGCCATTAGACCTGTTGAGTTTTTTCCAGAATTTTCTATTTTTGTTTCAGATTTCCAGCATCTGCAGTACTTTGCTTTTACATTAAATAATGGCAGGACTAAAAATAGGATCCTGAAGCCTGGCAATAGTTGCTTGTAAGAAATCCTCTGAATTACGTGCTTTTGATTGGTGTTGGAGAATAAATACTGGTTTCCTTACATAAAAAAATACCAAAGGTACTGGATTGCTGGAATAATGAACACACAATTGCATTATTGACATTTTTTTTATTTTTACTCAGGAAAAACCCAGTCAGCAATTTTTGCATCTCGAAGAGTAGAAACAAGGGTGGGCATTACAAACAGCATTCTCTATGAATGATCGGTTTTGCTGTTAAATATTTTCCTAAATTACATCAGGAAACATAATTTATTTCAGCCAACAATCCCAAAGTACCACTTTGGATCAAAAATCACATTTCCAGGAACCACGCTTCAGGAAAGATGTGAAGTCATTACAGACAGTGCAGAAAAGATTCACGAGAATGGTTCCAGGGATGAGGATCTTCAGTTATGATGATAGATTGGAGAAATGGGACTGTATTCCTTGGAGGTGAGAAGGCTCAGAGGAGATTTACTAGAGGTATTCAAAGTCATGAGGTGTCTGAATAGAGTAACGAGGGAAAAATTGTTCCCATTGGTGGTAGGATCAAGATCAAGGAGGCACAGATTTAGGGCAACTGGTAAAAGAAGCAATGGCAACATGAGGAAAACCGTAACAGTGGTTGGGATCTGGAAAGCATTGCCTGAGTGTGGTAGAAGCAAAAACAAAAATACCTGGAAAAACTCAGCAGATCTGACAGCATCTGCGGAGAGGGATACAGTTAATGTTTCGAGTCCGAATGACTCTTCATCAGAGCTAAGGAAAAATAGAAAAGAGGTGAAATATCAGCTGGTTTAAGGGGGGGTGGGACAGGTAGAGCTGGATAGAGGGCCAGTGATAAGTGGAGATTGCCAAAAGTTGTCATAGACAAAAGGACAAAGAGGTGTTGACGGTGGTGATATTAGCTAAGAAACGTGCTAATGGGGACATTATGAGTGGAAAGCAGGACGAGCAAGGGACAGATAGCCCTAGTGGTGGTGGGGTGGGAGGGAATGGAAATAGGCTAAAAGGTAGAGATAAAACAATGGATGGAAATACAGTTAAAAATAATGGAAATAGGTGGGAAAAGAAAAATATATATAAATTATTAGAAAAAGGGGAATCGGAAAGGGGATGAGGATGAAGGAGAGAGTTCATGATCTAAAGCTGTTGAACTCAATATTCAGTCCGGAAGGCTGTAAAATACTTAGTCGGAAGATGAGGTGCTGTTCCTCCAGTTTGCGTTGAGCTTCACTGGAACATTAGCAGCAGGCCAAGGACAGACAGGTGATCATGAGAGCAGGGTGGTGTGTTGAAATGACAAGCGACAGGGAGGTCTGGGTCATGCTTGCAGACAGACCGAAAGTGTTCCGCAAAGTGGTCACCCAGTCTGCGTTTGGTCTCTCCAATGTAGAAGAAACCGCATTGGGAGCAGCGAATGCAGTAGACTAAATTGAGAGAAGTGCAAGTGAAATGTTGCTTCACTTGAAAGGAGTGTTTGGGCCGTTGGACGGTGAGGAGAGGGGAAGTAAAGGGGCAGGTGTTGCACATTTTGAGGTTGCATGGGAAGGTGCTGTGGGGGATGGGGGGGGTTGAGGTTTAGGGGGTGATGGAGGAGTGGACCAAAGTGTCCCGGAGGGAATGATCTCTGCAAAATGCCGCCGGGGGCGTGAAGGGAAGGTGTGTTTGGTGGTGGCATCTTGCTGGAGTAGGCGGAAATGGCGGAGGATGATCCTTTGAATGCGGAGGCTGGTGGGGTGATAAGTGAGGACAAGGGGGACCCTATCATGGTTCTGGGAGGGAGAGGAAGGTGTGAGGGCGGATGCGCGGGAGGTGGGCCGGACACGGTTGAGGGCCTTGTCAACCACCGCGGGTGGAAAACCTCAGTTAAGGAAGAAGGAAGACATGTCAGAGGAACTGTTTTTGAAAGTGGCATAATCAGAACAGATGCGACGGAGGCAAAGGAACTGAGAGAATGGGATGGAGTCCTTACAGGAAGCGGGGTGTGAGGAGCTGTAGTCAAGGTAGCTGTGGGAGTCGGTAGGCTTGTAATGAATATTGGTGGACAGTTTATCGCCTGGAATTATGACAGAGATCAAGGAAGGGAAGGGAAGTGTCAGTGATGGACCACGTGAAAATGATGGAGGGGTGGAAATTGGAAGCAAAATTAATAAATTTTTCCAGATCCAGACGAGAGCATGAAGCGGCACCAAAGCAGTCATCAATGTACCGGAGAAAGAGCTGTAGGTGGGGGCCTGAGTAGGACTGGAACAAGGAATGTTCCACATGCCCCATAAAGAGACAGGCATAACTGGGGCGCATGCAGGTACCCATAGCCATACCTTTTATTTGGAAGAAGTGAGACGAGTTTAAAGAGAAATTGTTCAGTGAGAGAACAAGTTCAGCCAGACGGAGGAGAGTAGTGGTGGATGGGGATTGTTCGGGCCACTGTTCGAGGGAGAACCGGAGAGCCCTCGGACCATCCCGGTGGGGGATGGAGGTGTAGAAGGATTGGACATCCACAGTGAAGGGGAGGCTGTTGGGGCCAGTGGTAGAAGCAAATTCAATTGAGGCATTCAAGAGGGAATCGGATTGTTATCTGAAAGTGAAGAGTGCAATGGGCTATAGGAAAAATGCTGGGGAGTGGCATTTGGTAAATTGCTCCTACGTAGAGCTGCGCAGACACAACAGGCTGAATGGCCTCCTTCTGTGCTGTAACAATTCCGTGATTCTGTGATATGTTGGCAATTTCTAAAAAAAAATCTATGGCCTCAAATGTTGAGATTTTGCCCTTAAGCGTAAAGGGGCTGTCATAAGACAGATTGCTGTTCATCCTGAAATTTCCCACCAGAAAAGATAATTCACATCAAGTAAATGTCCCAGAATTTACAGTTTATAGTGTACTCTTCAGATTTATTTGCTCAGAAACAACAGAACAATTTCCTGGAAAATGTAGAATTAGTGTTTCCTTTACCTAATTCAGCAGTACAAAAATGTTTTGTAAATAATGATTTGCTTCATGAACATGAAGACCAGAGAGGACAAGAGTTCATTCAGTATCTATGTCTTTCAGCATTATTTCTTACAGGAGTTTCAGCTTTTACATGAAACCTAGGGTTAAAATCTTCCAATCCTCTTGAAAAACGCAAAAACTGTATATTTTTTTTCATTCATTTGCGGGATGTGGGCGTCACTGGCTAGGCCAGCATTTAGCGCCCATCCCTAACTGCCCTTGAGAAGGTGGTGGTGAGCTGCCTTCTTGAACCGCTGCAGTCTCTGCCGTGTAAGGCGTATTGCATGATGCCGAAAGATACAATTTGACTTTTCCGCAAAAAAAAGTAAATACAATTACATTGTTTTGGAGCTCAAAGATAAAGAAAGGTGGGTATAAATATGATATCAATACATTGTCATGTTTAAATTATCACTATTTTTCTCTTTCTTATACACAAACCTTTCTGTAGATAAATAGTGATAATTAGCTTTACTTGGATCAGCAAAATTTAACCTTAAGTTCTTTTTCCAATAATGTGTAAAGACAAATAAATGGGTACACAACTAGAAACTGAAGAGAAGCAACCTTCAAGTTGAGCTGGTAAAATTCTACTTGTGTATCCTGGGAAATTCTTCATAGGACATTCTCAGAATAAATAATGCTCTTTTCGTGGAGAGTCCTAACTTATAGGAAATATGCAATTATTTATGTTCTAAGATAGTTAGCTTAGAGGCCTGCTTTTAAGGCTGTAGATGAAAGATACAGAAGAAATGGCAGTCAAAATTTAGTCTGTTTTGAGTGATTAAATTGGTTTGCTTTCGCCTTTCTAAAAAATGCTGAAATTACTTTGTTTAATCTTTTTGTGGGACGTGAATATACATATCAGTTAAAAGACTTTAATTACACATGAGATTGATTCCATCTTGCTGCAGTATACTGCTCTTAATTTTAAAAAAATAGCAATATATCACAGGGACTCAAATGCAAACAATTGTAACCCAAGGCTCCATGCTCAGTCAACGAACAACTAAAACTTCCTTACCTGCAATGTCCACAATTTTTTTAAAAAGCTGTGGAATGTAAGTAAGTTCAATGTACCTTCATCAATTGCGAATCATTATCACATTTAATTGGAGTTTCTGTTCACCATGCCTAGCAGCTGACGATGAAAATCCCTGACCCTAAGGCATGTAGTCACCGTTCAAGACAGAGGCGAAGAAATACCAATTGATCTCACTGCTTTTTGCCTTACAGTGGGAGGGAGAAGGAGAAACAGCCCCTCGTTGATATTTGTTACTTCTGACAATATATATGCATGGATGTGAGACAGGGATAGATTTGGTCTTGGCTGTTACATCATGCAAATAACCTACCCGTACTCAGATCAAAAATGGGCAGAGGTGAGGAACCTGGTGCTTGTGATGCCAGTGGGAACATACCCAAGTACCTTCAGCATGCAGGAAAATGATTGGAAATAAACATTTTAACAAACCTGTCAAGTAATGGAAGCATCACATCAGCAATATTTTGTCTGAATTAGTGAAGAACTTTACAGTACATCTCTTACATTCCTGCACTGAGATGGAATAGAATTGGGCATTTATTTTGTAAATTCATGCATCTCCCATCAAGAATTTCCAAATGGGAAATAAATAAACTATACAATTGGTCACAGGAGGATTACAAAATTAAGACAATAGGAACACAAAAATATTTTTCATGGAGCACAGTTTAATAGGATGGATAAAAGAAATTGTTAAGTTTAAACAAGGGAACTATCAACTTTGCTTCAAAATCCCAACTTGCAAAATATGCCATACATAGGAAAATTAACTGTAAAAAGCTAACTAAAAATACTTTTTGGACTTGATTGTGCACAATTGAAAATTAATTATTTGCTAACGTGTTCCATTTGGACATATGTTGGAATTAATGAAGCACCATAATTCCACATTAAAATCTGTACTCCATTGTGCAACAACACTTGAGAGTTTCAGATCCACTTTCCATATATGGTATCAGATATACACATCAAACAAAACATGACATTCTTTGAGCCATGATATCCAGTAAGCTGTACATCATTAACAGAAGGGAGTACCAGTCTTTCATTAGGAAGGTCCCAGGATTGATTGAAAAGCAAAATACTGCAGATATTAGAAACCTGAAACAAAAACAATAAATGCAGGAAACTCTCAAGTCTGTGAAGAAGAAATATTTCACTCAAATACGTAAAATTGTAACCCAGGGCTCCAAGCCCTATCCACAAACAACTAAACCTTCCTTACCTGCAATGTCCGCAATTTTAAAAAAAGCTGTGGAATGTAATTAAGTTCAACGTACCTTCATCAATTTAAATCATTATCACATTTAATTGGAGTTTATTCTGTTCACCATGCCTGGCAGTTGACAATAAAGAACAACAGGATTCTGATGAAAGGTCATCGACCTGAAAAGTTAACTGTTTCTCTCTCCACCAATGCTGCCAGACCTGGATTGTTGCCAGCAGTTTCTGCTTTTTATTTCAGATTTCCAGCATCTGCAGTATTTTGATTTTCTATTAGTGTTTAATTTACTGTCACTTCTCTTCCAGAAATAACCACCTTGAAGAAGTTCTGATTTATTCTCCCAGAATTGATACTGGTCTCTGCTGTATTAACGAACCTCACTCAGAACATTGATGGGGCCACTCCAATGGAATTCCCAGCAGCAGAGGAGGGGGAATCTATTCCTGATTCCTAGCCAGTGGCTTATACAGGATAGTGCATGTTATTCAATAACTTACCAATATTTAGGCTCATGCTTTAATTTAAGACGCGAGAACGGCCTACGGCCATGGAGTCACTCCGCATGAGTCAGAGGTCTCAAGAGAGGAGTAGCAACAAGTGGGGATTAAATAGCAAACAAAAGAGAAAAAAATTATATTTCAAGTTGCTTTGCCCTCTCTCCAAATGATATTCTGGAAACAGTGACTCCTGCCAACGCAATATGGCCGTCCGTGTTTGCGTACTGCTCCGCGCAGGTGTCACTCTGCAGCATTCAGCATACCAGAAAGCCTTAAATGGAAATATGTTTATTCAGAAACAGTATCCCACTTTGTTACACAGTACAAAAGAGAAAAAAAAGAGGGGGCAGAGTGAGAGAGACAGAGTGAGTTCAGGCTGTGAGACACAGGTGGTCAGATGAAGTATAGGTTCCAGAAAACCTTGTAAAGTCTGATTTTACCTAGTCAATCGCAGTATTAATCCGGGACACCCTGGTCCACTCCTCCATCACCCCCTACTCCTCAACCCCCACCTATGGCACCTCCCCATGCCCACGCAGAAGATGCAACACCTGCCCCTTCACTTCCTCTCTCCTCACCGTCCAAGGGCCCAAACACTCCTTTCAAGTGAAGCAGCATTTCACTTGCATTTCCCCTAACTTAGTCTACTGCATTCGTTGCTCCCAATGCGGTCTCCTCTACATTGGAGAGACCAAACGCAAACTGGGCGACCGCTTTGCAGAACACCTGCGGTCTGTCCGCAAGAAAGACCCAAACCTCCCTGTCGCTTGCCATTTTAACACTCCACCCTGTTCTCTTGCCCACATGTCTGTCCTTGGCTTGCTGCATTGTTGCAGTGAAGCCCAACGCAAACTGGAGGAACAGCACCTCATCTTCCGACTAGGCACTTTACAGCCTTCCGGGCTGAATATTGAATTCAACAACTTTAGATCTTAAGTTCTCCCCCATCCCCACCCCGTTTCTCTTCCCCCCACCCCCCCCTTTTTTTTCAATAATTTATATAGATTCTTCTTTCCCCACCTATTTCCATTATTTTTAAATCTAAAACCTTGTTAGTCTTTTCCACCCCACCCCCACTAGAGCTGTACTTTGAGTGTCCTGTCTTCCATTCTTAATTAGCACTTTTCTTAGACAAATACCACCACCTTCAACACCTCTTTGATCCTTTTGTCTGTGACATCTTTTGATTATCTGCTCCTATCACTGCTTATCTCCACAATCACCACACCCTCAACTCCTCTCTCCCCCCCGCCCCCACCACCTTAAACCAGCTTATATTTCACCCCTCTCCTAACTATGCTTCAGTTCTGCCGAAGGGCCGTGAAGGCTCGAAACGTTAACTGATTTCTTCTCCACCGATGCTGCCAGACCTGCTGAGTTTTTCCAGGTAATTCTGTTTTTGTTTTGGATTTCCAGCATCCGCAGTAGCTTTTAGCTTTTTGTTTTTATCTGTGTTTAATTGACTGCCACCTCTCTTCAAGAAATGCCCTCTCTGAAGAAGTACGGTTCTGTTCTCCGACAGGATTTCCGCCTGTCTCTTCTGCCCTGCTCACCTTCATTGCTTTCCATTTCTCTCCTGGTGTTTGACAAGGTGTTTACTAAAACCCGCTTTCACAGCCATATCTCCTTTCTCAGTGACTGTCTCCGTCTCCGACTTACCCCACGTGGATTTCAACTGAAATTCCATCCCTCTTGTTTCGAACCCACCCAGGATTACAGGTATCTCCGGGACATAAAACGTTTCTCGGACTGCTGTTCCCGTCGCATTCTGAGATCCACACTCAGTGCCATGCGCCGCCATATGAACACACTCGACCTCTCCCTCCAACAGCACCGCCGCACCCTTTTTCAAAGCTGCGCGTGCCCCCAGTTTCATTTCATTCTTCGCCTCAACAAGAAACTTTTTCTCTTTCTCTCAAGTGCTAAGGAACGCAAGCTCCAACAATTCATCGACACCAACACCCATCTGGGACCCTCCACCCCTGCTTGTCCCTCCATCCTCACCCCATCTTCCAATCCCAGCCCCAGCCGTGTATTCACTATACCCCCGACCTTCCCCTCTCCGATGCTGAACGTTCAGTGCTCAGCAAAGGACTTAGTTTCATACCCTTACGCCCTCATCTCAATGAATTTCGGGCTCGGCATGATGCTGAACTCTTCTTCCGCCGTCTTCGTCTCCGTGCTCACTTCTTTGGGCAGGAGTCCTCTCCCCGTTCAACGGATCCTTTTACCCACCTCCAATATTCTCCCTCCACTTGGACCCCTCCCTCTGGATTCTTACCTTCTCTTGATCTTTTCATTGAGAACTGTCGGCGTGACATTAGCCGTCTCAATTTCTCTGCTCCTCTCACCCATTCTAATCTGTCTCTCTCTGAACTCACTGCACTCCGTTCTCTCAGGTCCAACCCCAACATTGTCATCGAACCCGCTGACAAGGGTGGTACTGTTGTTGTCTGGCGCATTGACCTCTACCTCGCGGAGGCTGAGCGTCAACTCGCAGACACTTCCTCCTACCTCTCCCTGGACCACGACCCCACCACAGAACTTCAAGCCATTGTTTCCAGGACTGTCACTGACCTCATCTCCTCTGGAGATCTTCCTCCCACAGCTTCCAACTTGATAGTCGCCCAACCTCGGACGGCCCGCTTCTACCTCCTACCCAAAATCCACAAACGGAACTGTCCTGGCAGACCGATCGTGTCAGCCTGTTCCTGCCCCACGGAACTCATTTCTCGTTACCTTGACTCCCTTCTCTCTCCCCTTGTCCAGTCCCTTCCCACCTACATCCGTGATTCCTCTGACACATTACGTCACATCAACAATTTCCAGTTCCCTGGCCCCAACCGCTTCCTCTTCACCATGGATGTCCAATCCCTCTACACCTCCATCCCCCACCAGGATGGTCTGAGGGCCCTTAGCTTCTTCCTTGAACAGAGGCCCCAACAATCCCCATCCACCACTACTCTCCTCCTTCTGGCTGAACTTGTTCTCTCACTGAACAATTTCTCCTTTAACTCCTCTCACTTCCTCCAAATAAAAGGTGTGGCTATGGGTACCCGCATGGGCCCCAGCTATGCCTGTCTCTTTATGGGGTATGTGGAACATTCCTTGTTCCAGTCCTACTCCGGCCCCCTCCCACAACTCTTTCTCCGGTACATCGATGATTACTTCGGTGCTGCTTCATGCTCTCGTCGGGACCTGGAAAAATTTATTAATTTTGCTTCCAATCTCCACCCCGCCATCATTTTCACATGGTCCTTCTCTGACATTTCTCTTCCCTTCCTTGACCTCTGTCTCAATTTCTGATGATAGACTGTCCACCAATATCCATTACAAGCCTACCGACTCCCACAGCTACCTCGACTACAGCTCCTCACACCCCGCTTCCTGTAAAGACTCCATCCCATTCTCTCAGTTCCTTCGCCTCCGTCGCATCTGTTCTGATGACGCTACCTTCAAAAACAGCTCCTCTGACATGTCCTCCTTCTTCCTTAACCGAGGTTTTCCATCCACGGTCGTTGACAGGGCCCTCAACCGTGTCCGGCCCATATCCCGCGCATCCTCCCTCACGCCTTCTCCTCCTTCCCAGAAACATGATAGGGTCCCCCTTGTCCTCACTTATCACCCCACCAGCCTCCGCATTCAAAGGATCATCCTCCACCATTTCCGCCAACTCCAGCATGATGCCACCACCAAACACATTTTCCCTTCACCCCCCCTGACGGCATTCCGTAGGGATCGTTCCCTCCGGGACACCCTGGTCCACTCCTCCATCACCCCCTACTCCTCAACCCCCACCTATGGCACCTCCCCATGCCCACGCAGAAGATGCAACACCTGCCCCTTCACTTCCTCTCTCCTCACCGTCCAAGGGCCCAAACACTCCTTTCAAGTGAAGCAGCATTTCACCTGCATTTCTCCTAACTTAGTCTACTGCATTCGTTGCTCCCAATGCGGTCTCCTCTACATTGGAGAGACCAAACGCAAACTGGGCGACCGCTTTGCAGAACACCTGCGGTCTGTCCGCAAGAAAGACCCAAACCTCCCTGTCGCTTGCCATTTTAACACTACACCCTGTTCTCTTGCCCACATGTCTGTCCTTGGCTTGCTGCATTGTTGCAGTGAAACTCAACGCAAACTGGAGGAACAGCACCTCACCTTCCGACTAGGCACTTTACAGCCTTCCGGGCTGAATATTGAATTCAACAACTTTAGATCTTAAACTCCCCCTCCCCCCATCCCCACCCCGTTTCTCCCACCTCCCTTTTTTTTCAATAATTTATATAGATTCTTCTTTCCCCACCTATTTCCATTATTTTTAAATCTAAAACTAAAACTTTGTTAGTCTTTCCACCCCACCCCCACTAGAGCTGTACCTTTAGTGTCCTGTCTTCCATTCTTAATTAGCACTTTTCTTAGACAATATCACCACCTTCAACACCTCTTTGATCCTTTTGTCTGTGACATCTTTTGATTATCTGCTCCTATCACTGCTTATCTCCACAATCACCACACCCTCAACTTCTCTCCCCCCCCCCCACCCCCACCTTAAACCAGCTTATATTTCACCCCTCTCCTAACTATGCTTCAGTTCTGCCGAAGGGCCGTGAAGGCTCGAAACGTTAACTGATTTCTTCTCCACCAATGCTGCCAGACCTGCTGAGTTTTTCCAGGTAATTCTGTTTTTGTGCAGTATTAATCTCATGCTCAGGGGCAGTGCCAGGGACTGATAAAAAGTTCTATATTTAACTCTTCGCCTGTTGTAATCTCTGCAGGTTTTAGATAGAAATGGTTTTTTTCCGCAAATACAGATCTGCACTACAGACGGCCTGTTCCCCACTCTCTGCAATAAAACAGAGGGAGTGTCCCGGTCCCTTCAGAACCGGGGATGTGTCCTGGTGCAGCCAAAGCTTGCGTAAGTTTCCTTTTTCATAGATTCAGGGTGCAAATCTGTAAAACAGTAAACATGGCCGAGAACCACTAGTACTGTGCATGTAGCAAACGCAGCCTTCTGGAAATTAGGTGATAGTCTAATAATGTTGCAAAAAAAGTATTTTCAAGCAACCATGTAGCAGGAGTAAACAACTTCTCATCTCAATTTTTTGTTACTTGTATCTACCACACACTTATGTACTGTAAGAAAGCTTTTAAAAAACACAAAAACAGTGGAAATCAAAGATTTAGAAGTCTTGGATGATTCATTTTTCATTAATGGATAGCAGTGTTCCAGTTAACGCTGAACTTATCATCAGATAAAAATTGACACAGAGGCCAATAAGGAAATATTAGGACAAGTGACTTAAAGTTTGGTCAAAGAGGTAGGTTTTAAGAAGTGCCTTAAAGGAGGAGAGAGTGGAGAGGTCTGGGGAGGAAAATCCATCACTTTTTGTCTGATTGGGCTTAAAAGCACTTGCCACAAAACTATCATATTTTTCATAATACTATTGTGGGATATTGTAAAGTGGGCTTATGTGTGTGTACGTGTATGTGTGGTTGTGTGTGGGGCTGGTTTAATTAAATTAGAGGCGAATAGACTGCAAGATTGAAATTATCAAGAGTTAGGTGTAAAAAGGCATTTGAAATGTAAATGGACGAGCTAAGGAAAGAGGGGACTCTTACTTCTGAATTCAGTGCACAAACCTTCTCATACTAAAAACAAATAGCAAAACTGTTGTGATAGCATGACCGAGTTTCTCTTGTGGGCTTGGTCAACCTCGCAAATACCACCTGCAGTATCATAACAAAATTAGGGGCTCTTTGCGGGATTTTTAAAATTCCTTGACTGGTTGGAGTTGGTGAATCTTAAGGCTACAAGTACAAGAAGAATATTGAACTCAGCAGTTGACGTTGAGGGATTTTAAAATGGTGAGACTGCAAATATGGCTTTAATCATTGCTAAGACTTGTCTGGGAGTAGAAGATATAACCCTGATTGGTTTACAAAAATTAACTAAGGGTAAGTTAATAGAATTGGCGGATAGTTGAAGCTAGGTTTAACCACGGGGCAAAGAATGTGGACATAACTGAAGTAATAGTGAAGCATTTGAAATTGGAAGGGATACCTGAAGCTAGTGAGTCACATCTGGAGGTATGATTTCCCCTTCATGAAGCCATGCTGACTCTGCTTGATTAGATTATGCATTCCTAAATGCTCTGCTATTACATCCTTTATAATAGACTCTAACATTGTCCCAATGACAGATGTCAAGCCAACTGGCCTATAGTTTAGTTACCTGTTTTTTTGTCTCCCTGCCTTTTTGAATAAGGGAGTTACATTGGAAGTTTTGCAATCTTCTGGGACTTCTTCAGATTCTAAGGATTCTTGGAAGATTGCTGCCAGCGCATCCACTATCTCTGTAGCTAATTCCTTTAATATCCTAGGATACAACCCATCAGGTCTAGGGGACTTATCGGCCTTTAGCCCCATTAGTTTCCCTATTACTTTTTCTCTAGAGACAGTTATTCTATTTATTTCCACCCCCCACCCCTCCCGGCCCCCACTTTTACCCCATGATTATTTAGTGTTTTTGGAATGCTATTAGTGTCTTCTACCATGAAGACTGATGCAAAGTATTTATTCAACTCCTCTGCCATTTCCTGGTTCCCCATTATTATTTCCCCAGTTTCCTTCTCTAAGGGGCCTATGCTCAATTTGGCCTCTCTCTTCCTTTTTACATATTTAAAGAAGCTCTTACTGTCTGTTTTTATATTACTTGCAAGTTTACCCTCAAAGTTTATTTTATCCCACTTTATTATTGTTTTGGTCATCTTTTGTTGGTTTTTAAAACTTTCCCAACCCTCTGGCTTACCACCAATCTTTGCCATATTGTATGTTTTTTATTTCAATTTGATACTATCCTTAACTTCCTTGGTTAGTCTATGGTCATAGGGTAAGGGGACCACTTAAGTTGATTCAGTTGGTGGGTCAGAGTTGAGAAACTACTCTCCTGGATTATGTATCAAACTTCAGAGAAATATTGAACAGGGCATGTGAAGCTCATGTAGCCAAGGAAAATTTAAAGGTATCACAACAAAGGATGAACATAAAGACAGATAAGAGGGCCAGTGTTCTTACTTTGTTGCTGGGGAAAAAGTGTTAGTTTTGTTACCAGTGTCACGTGAACCATGACAGTTAAGGTTCAGTGAGCCTTATAGGATTGAAAAGAAACTGAGTGAAGTAAATTTTTTAATAAATACTCCAGGTAGAAGAAGGAAGCAGAGGGTGTGCCATGAAATATGCTTAAAAAGTACTCTGACAAGGAAGTTAACCAAAATGGAGTAATAGTAGTGGTAGATAAAGAGAAAGAGGTAGAAATTAAGGATTCTGAAATTGATTTTCCTTTCACCAAATTGGACAATGAGGGTGTGCTTAAAAATTTGAGTATAATATTGAGTTATCTTCCAGACAAGAGTCAAAATGATAAGGAAAAGCTATTGCAGTCAAACAAAGCTATTTGTGTGAATAAGATGGAGAAGACAAATTTAGCTAAACATGGAGCTGAATTTTCTGGCTGGCGGGGGGGAGCGGAGCAGGAACGGGCGGACCCGATCGCCACCCGCGATCAGGTCCGCTCCACCATTTTACGCAGGAGGGCCAATTAAGGCCCGCCCAGCGTGAATCGTGGCTCCCGAGGACAGCAGGAGTGGGTGGGCGACGGCGGGTTTGCAATGGCCGCCAGGTCAAATGGCGACCAGGCAGCCTGTTTTAAAAAGTTGCTGCAGCCTTACCAAGGCTGCGAATTATGGCCAGTAGACAGGCTTCCCAGAGCACTGCTTGTGAGCAGGCCAGGCAGGAGGCTAGGGCAGGAAGGCACTGTGCCCCTCGTTTTTCCGATGATTGCCTTGCTAACCTCCTCGAGGAGGTGACAGCCTGGCGGGAGGTCCTGGTACCCCAGGAGGGGAGGAGGAGGCCCCCCACATGGCCAAACATGCCTGGGGGGAGGTGGCCGAGGTGGTGATGCACACCTGGGTCCAGCGTCGCAAGCACTTCAACGACCTGTTGCACTCAGGAAGGGTGAGTACCATGTTGACATTGGTCACTTAACCCAGCAGGTAGGCTTTCCCCTCTGGTGGACACTCACCCGACATCACCACACGTCATTTACGCGCGTGCGTGTGGAGCCCGCCTTCACACGCCAACAGGAAAATTCTGCCCATGATGTAGGTGTGAGTGATCCAGTTTCAATAAGGCAACATCTTTATAGATTAAATCCAGTAAAATTAGCTCAAGTACAGAAAGAAATAAAATTCAAGCTTCAGAATTACATCATAGATTCTTTTTGCAGTAACTGGAGTTCACCTATTGTGATGGTACTGAAGCCAGGTGGAACATAAAGACTGTGTGCAGATTATCGAAAAGTAAATGCAGAGAGAAAAGCGGATTCATATTCTATTCCACGGTTGGAAGATTGTATTGAGAAAGTGGGACAGTCAGAGTTTATCACAAAGACTGGCTCGCAGCAAGATATTGGCAAGTACCATTATCAGAAAGTGCAAAACAGATATCAGCTTTTTACTAATGCCAGATGGACTATATCAGTTTCAAGTCATGCCATTTGGTATGAAGAAAGCACCAGCGACATTTCAAAGGCTGACAAACAAAGTAACTGCAGGACTGAACAATTGTGCTGTTTATATTGACAACTTGGTAGTTTTCAGTTAAGCGTGGGAGGAGCATTTGCAGTATCTGAAAGAACTATTTGATTGACTGCAGGAAGCTAAGTTGCTGGTGAACTTAGCCATGAGTGAATTTGTAAAAGCGCTAAGTTACATATCTAGGCCATACCATTAGACATGGCCAGGTGGCTCCAAGGGATGTGAAAGTAAAAGCCATCATGAATTTCCCAGTGCCTACAACAAAATGAGAAGTTTTGAGATTTCTGGGCATAATTGGATTTTGCTGGAAGTTTGTACCAAATTTTAGCAGTGTGGTTGCTCCATTGACTGAACTATTAAAAAAGAACAAGAAGTTTCAATGGACACAGGAGTGTCAGAATGCATCTGACAGTTAAAAACTGTGTTGGCTAATACACCAGCTTTGGCAGCACCAAGCAGTTATGCCAAGCAGTTCAAGTTGGCAGTGGATGCAAATAATTTGGGTATAGGTGCTGTGTTGTTGCAATAAGACAAAACTGGAATTGAGAAACTGATATTTTTCACGGTAGCTGAATGTACATCAGAGAAGGTACTCAACCATCGAAAAAGAGACTCTAAGTCTGGTGTTAGTGTTGCATTTCGAGGTTCATGCTGCAAATAACTCATCAGAAACAATTGTTCACACAGGCCACAATCCTTTAAAATTTCTAGACAAATTTCGAGACTGAAGTACAACACCTCAGATGGAGATTATTAGTGCAAACATTTAATTTACAGATTATGCATGTGGCTGGATGAGAAAATCTAATTGCAGATGCATTGTCAAGAGTTTAAAGTTCAAATAAAATTGGACATTTAAAAGGTGGACATTGGGCTGAAATGACCTCTGTTGATACAAAAGATTTGAACATATATTGTCATGTTAATGCATGTACCTAGTAGTGTAATAATTTTGTATATATAGTTAAGTATAGTAAGTAATGTAAGATAGGTTGAGAAAATGAAGCTGTCTTTTAAAATTAGGATGGTTCATTTTTCCATAAGGATGGAGGTGTCACGAAACCATCATATTTTTATATTATTGTGCGATATTGTAAAGCGGGCTTATTTGTGTGTTTGGTTCTATGTGTGGCTGATTTAATTAAATTAGAGATGGGTAGACTGCAAAGTTGAATTCGTCAAAAGAATTAGGTGCAAAAAGGCATTTGAAATGCTAATGAATGAGCTAAAGAAAGGGGAATTGGCATTTGAAAAGTGACTGGATTTTCAAAGAGATATGATAAGTATTTTATGACTGGCAAAATAAATAGGACAAAGTTATTATGCTAATTTTTCCTAAAGTACTGATCATAATATAAACATCTTTTATGTCGTCATTATGGGTAAAGTAAATTCCAAAGACATCAGGGAACAATGGGATTTACAAATCAAAGAAGGAGAAATATATTTAAAGGAGGGTGGAAGGCTGTATGAGTTGTGGCCATGTGAGGTCTGATAAGTACATCATGTGAAACAGGCTTGCGAAAAAGCCTCTAGCCACTTTGTAGAAGTCTGCTGTTCCAGTAACCAAAGATGTGTTAAAAACATTTGGGATTCCACTGTCAAGTGGGTGCTCGTGGTAACCTTGCTGGATTGTATCTATAAATTGAAAATCTATTTTGGACTGCTGCCTTACAGGGAGTGTGTATATAAGAACATAAGAACTAGGAGCAGGAGTAGGCAATTCAGCCCCTCAAGCCTGCCCCGCCATTCATTACGATTATGGCTGATCTCATTTTGGCCTCAACTCCAATTTCCCACCCTCCCTCCGTAACCTTTCAACCCATTACTAGTTAAAAATCTGTCTATCTCCTCCTTAAATTTATTCAGCGACCCAGCATCCACTGCACTCTGAGGTAGTGAATTCCACAGATTCACCACCCTTTGAGAAAAGTAATACCTCCTCATCTCTGATTTAAATCAACCACCCCTTAGCCTAAAACTATGGCCTCTCGTTCTAGAATGCCCAACAAGGGGAAACATCCGCTCCACGTCTACTTTGTCTATACCCTTTAGCATCTTATATACCTCAATTTGATCTCCCCTCATCCTTCTAAACTCTAGCGAGTATAGGCCTAAACTGCTCAATCTCTCCTCATTAGACAAGCCCCACATCTCTGGAATCAATCTAGTGAACCTCCTCTGAACTGCCTCCAGTGCAACTACATCCTTCCTCAAGTAAGGGGACCCCATCAGAGATGAGGAGGAATTACTTTTCTCAAAGGGTCGTGAATCTGTGGAATTCACCACCTCAGAGTGCATTGGATGCCAGGGTGCTGAATAAATTTAAGGAGGAGATAGACAGATTTTTAATTAGTAATTGGTTGAAAGGTTATGGGGAGAGTTGGGAGTCTGATTAATTAGGAATTTTGGGAATTGTTATAATATTAAGTAACGGTGTAACTGTAAACTTGTGTATGTGTTTTATTCTTTTCCTTTGTTAAGTATTTGAATTTAATTTCAAAATCTCTAAAGGTGTTAGTGGACTCATTGCTTCTGAATTTAGTGCACAAACGTTCTGGTAATAAATACAAATTGCAAAACTGTTATGTTAGCGTGGCCAAGTTTCCCTTGTGGATTTGGTCAGCCAGCAAATACCACCTGCCGTATCATAACACACTATATAAATGCAAGTGGACATCAAGGTACCATTCAAATGAATGTCACACTAAGGAACTCTAACAAAACTGATGCCAATGAGGTTCAGGGGAAATATTCTCCACAGGTTGGAGTCATATTGAGTATGAAAGAAAATGATTGTGGATGTTGGAGGCCAATCATCTCAGCTGCAGGACTTCATCAGGGCAGCATCATCAGCCCAACTATCTTCAGCTGCTTCATCAATTACTTCTATTATAAGTTATGAAATGGGACTGTTCGGCTCCATTCATAATTCCTTACATAATGAATCAGTTGATGCCCACATCCAGCAACACACAGATGGCATCCAGGTTTGGGCTGTTAAATAATCTCAAGTACCAGGCAATGACCATCTCTGACAACAGAGATCTTAACCGACTATCAACATCCTGGAGCAGATGCTGCCAACCATAAATTTAATGGGACCATACACAAAGAGAAGTGGAGGCAGGGTCACTGAATTTATGCAAGAGTGAGTTAGGTTTCTGATAGGCAATAGAGTCAAGGGTTATCAGCAGCATGGAAAACTCTCCAATTGCCTGGACAAGTACAACATTCAAGAGGTATGACACCAAGCACAAAGGAATCCACTTGATTGACAGCCCATCCACCATCTGAAACATTCATTCCCTCCACCATCGAGGCACCATGGTTGTTGGAGGCTGATTACCAAATCTCAGCAGAAACCATCTCCTGTTGAGTTACATTTTAGAAGGTAGAAATGGTCTGAATTGAAAGAAAGCAGATTCTGGGCAAAAGAAATGTTTGTTTTCCCTTCCAGGAATACACGATAAAATGAGTTTAAAAAGCCAACAGCAAACCTGTTATGTGTGTTCTAGTTTTGGTATGCTAATGACTGCTGTGAGGATCGCAGCAGAACACCACTAACTCGGCGTCCCCGCAGCTTGCAGGTAAAAGTCTCTCCTCTCTCTCTCTGTTGCTGGAGGGAAGTCACAAGTCAGCAAAACCACAGTCAAAAAATAGGATAGCTCCTTCAGCTATATCCTTCAGCTAACCTGCAGAACTTTGTGTCTCCAAACCAAATGCTCAACTGCCAAAGTCAGCTTTACCAGAATCAACCAACTTAACAGCTGCAACGTTTCGCCATTTACTCCAAACAGACAAGCCAAAGACTGATTCGCATATCTTTTTAAACGTTTATTTTTGGGCTCAACTTCTCATTTCCAATCTGTATGTATGTTGCATCTTCATTATTTTTTCTCAGGTTTTTAGTAACTAATGAACTTTCTTTCTATGACTCGAGAAAGACTGGTTAAATTGGCTCCTTGTAAAACATAAATACATTTGGACTGGGAAAAGGTATCCACCATGGAAGGGATCCTTTTTAAGTTAACCTTGTTGCAACCAACCAAAGGGGTTGAATAAAGAAGGAGAGCCAGCTCATTCCTCCTCACCTGAGACCATAACAAAATTGGGGTCCTGTTCAGGAAATTAACAATTTGGAGTATCTCGTCCAAGATCACAACAAATTGGGGGACCTCGTCCGGAGACCAGTTGTAACACAGTGCAACATAATATGCAGACTAAAATTATACTCCTATCTTCAGTTTCTTTAAAATAATCATTTCCCACAAACTGCATTCATACAGCAGACCAACATAAAGTTCTTCAAAACAATTATTATACTCTAGAAATGAACTTGTTCTTTCCTCTATGTATTGTGGAAAAGCATCCAAATCATCAGCAGTTTCTATGCAGAAGGAAAAGCTATTTTTACACAAACAGTTCCATACAAGTCGTGAATCTATAAAGCATCAAGTATCTGAATCCAACAGCGAGGAAAGAAGAAGCAACACTTTGATCATAGTATCACACAAATCTTCTGAATTGTGTGCAATCTCAGAAGATATCAAAAGGCATGCATAAACTAGGATGTACCCACAAAATAACTTGTACTGAAAAAGTGTTAAGTTGAATATGTATTGCACTAATTTGCTAACAGGAGATTCTAAGAGTCATTTGCCCATTATATTACCAGTTCTTTTATTGTCTAAAATAATTTCTATCTTAATAGGTAAATTACATTTTTACATGGATGTTGCAACTAAGTTACTCAGACAATA
Source organism: Cetorhinus maximus (assembly GCF_964194155.1). Lineage (NCBI taxonomy): Eukaryota > Metazoa > Chordata > Chondrichthyes > Lamniformes > Cetorhinidae > Cetorhinus > Cetorhinus maximus. The sequence continues at coordinate 173,003,069 of NC_135881.1, read as the reverse complement.
GGAGTCAAAGGTGAAATTAAATCTAGGTAGAATTCCCAGCAACTTACTGCAATTTGACTATATACACTTCTTTAGAAAAAAATAATTGCAATTGAAAAGATCCAAAGTGTTTTTAGTGAGGTCAGTTGGTGTACCAACCAATTCCCTTTGTAAGTACCATCTTTAATTGATTGAGATAAAGTCTTAGTATAATTTTTTCATGTGAAATTAAGCAGAATTTATTTTAACGGTAACATAAAAGCCAAGTGGTAATTAACTGCCAGAAACCACAAATTCCACAGTAACATTTTCTCATCTGCATTTTCATTCCACACACAGCAAAATCACAGCTGGAGCCAACTAGTTGAATAACTAGTTTGCCAAGATTGAGATTTAGAATCACTAATTTCTAAATTTCAGTTATCAAAAACGGTTATAATTTTTCTGTAAATTAAGTACACTTTAATTGGTAAGTTGCTGCAATGCATCCTGAAGATAACATGCACTGCAGCCACAGTGTGCCAATGGTGGAGGGAATGAATGTATAACGTGGTGGATAGATGGCAATCAAGTGGGCTGCCTTGTTCTGTTGTTGACCTTCTTGAGTGTTTTCGGAGCTCAACCAATCCAGGCAAGTGAAAAAAATTCCATCGCACTTCTGACTTGTAGCCCCCATCCCGCCGACAGTGGAGAGACCATGTCACATGACCAGTTAACCCCTACATGTGGTAAAAAATACATATTTGCAGAGAGTTGAGGCTGAAATGCTGATGAACTGAGGGCAAGCAGCTGAAGCTGTTGAGCCTCTCTCTCTTCACCCTTCCTGGAAAGCTTTGAGCCTTGTTTGCTGAGTGAGACCAACCAGAGGCATACCTACTACGAACAGAGACCTTTCAAAACAGAAATTCTGCTCAACACCACTGTCTCCAGAGGAACAACCAAATTAATGGGCTGCAACTTTAAATCAAAACATTAGGGCCACCGAAGGAATATCTGAGCAGCAGTCACTAACCCTATATTCCTTTTACTTATAGAATCTAATTTCATCAATCTATTCTTCCTCACGTGGCATGGGTGTGTGTCCGTGTCCATGTGTGTCCGTCCATGTGTGTGTGTCCGTCCGTGTGCACGTGCATGTTTGTCTGTGTGTGTGTAAGACAAAGTTGGTCCATATTTTATTTTGCCCAGATCGGTAGAAGTACAACAAAACTCTTTTTTAACCTCAAGAAAACCTGCCCGATTTGATTCTTCTATGATCACACCGCATAAACAGTTGAACACTTACAGAATTGGCAACTACATCCTTTTAAATTAAAAAAACACTGTTACGATCAAACGAAGAGTGGGAAAAGAGGGAGGCCATTAAACCCCTCCTCGCTTGGTCATAGCAGCAGAAGCCGCTTTATAATCTGAGGAGATGTAAATATAACTGAAAACAGTTTATCAGCAAAAATCCCACCTTACGTTGAAGGGAAGGTGATTGATGGAGCAGCTGAAGATGATTAGGCCTAGAAGACTAACTACCCTGAGCAACACCTGCAGTGATGTCCTGGGGCTGAGATGACAGGCTTCTAACAATCACAACCATCTTCTTTTGTGCTACGACATATGGCTTCAGCTGGTGCAGGGTTTTCCCTGATTTCTATTAACTTCATTTTTACTGGTGGTCCTAGCAGAACCCAAAATGAGCATTGCTGAGCAAATTATTAGTAAGTGCCATTTAATAGAGCTGTTAACACCATCTTCCACTATTTTACTGATGGTTGAGAACAGGTTGGCGGGGCAGTAATTGACCTGATCGTATTTGTCCCGCTTTCTGTGCAAAGGACACATCTGTGCAATTTTCTACTTTGTTGAGTAACTCTTTCGAGTTATCAACAGTCACAGATTGTAACTCTTTCGAGTACATTCACAGTTCTTGGTTTCCGGGAGTGGGACATGAACCCACAACCTTCTGATTCAAAGGCGAGGGTGCTATGAACTGAGCCACAGCTGACACCTCTACTTTGTTGAGTAGATGCCAGTATTGTAGTTGTACTGGAACAGCTTGGCTACAGGCACAGCTAGTCCTGGAACACAAGTCTTCACCGTTACAGCTAGGATATTGCCAGAACTCAGAGTGAGCTACATCCAATGCGCTCAATCATTTTTTGATAATCATGTGGACTGAATTGAATTGGCTGAAGACGAACATTTCTAATAGCAGACACATCAGGAGGTCGAAATGGGACCATCCACTCAGCACATCCAGCTGACGGCAGTTGCAAATACTGCAGGCCTGTCTTTTGCACAGATGTGCTAGGCTCCAGCATCATTGAAGATGTGGATGTTCATGGAACCTCCTCCTCCCATTAGTTGTTTAACAATCCAAAACAATTTATGACTGGATGTGGCAGAAGAGCAGAGATTTGACCTGATCAGTTCGTTATAGTATCGCTTTCCTCTGAGTATCGCATGCTACTTTCACTGTTTAGCATACATATAGTCCTGTATGATAGCTTCACAAGGCTGACATAATTTTTAGGTATGCCTGGTACTGCTCCTGGCATGTTCTTCTATACTCCTTATTGAATCAGGGTTGGTTCCCTGGCTAACTGAGGGATATGCGAGGTCATGAAGCTATAGCATATGGTGTAATACAATTCTGTTGCTGCTGATGGCCCCCAGTTCCTTTTGAGTGTCCAGTTTTCTGCTGCCTGATTTGCTCCGAATCTGTCCCATTTAGCTGTGGTAGTGCCATACGTGTTGAGTTTCTGGATCTAGGTCACATTTGTAGTGAGGGCTCCTGTACAAATTCCAAGGACTTTCCACTCAGTACATGATCCCGCACTGACATCACTCTCTTACCCACTACCCGCTGCTTCCTTTCTCTCTCCTCCAATTCCTTGAGTGCTTACTGCCATAAACTCATGCTGTATCGTGAGGAGCTTTATCAAAGATTTTCTGAAAGTCAAGGTATACTACCGTGTCGTGTTTTCCATTGTCCACTTAGCATTTCACCTCAGAAAAATCAAAACTTAGGGAAGCAGGATTAATACCTTTTGAAACTATAATTAGTTCCATTAGTAAGTTACTGTCATATATGTGCTCACCAGTGTTGTACATAATTATCAATTCCATTATTTTGCTACTAATTGATTTAAAACCAATGAGCTGTGTTTGGTTTATTACCTTTCTTGAAAATGAGTATAATACAGGCTTATTTCCAATTTATTGGGACTGCACCTGTTTTTTCTAACTCCTCCATGATGACTATTAGCACTTCACAGATTTCATCCTTCATCTCATGTGGCAAGCTAAAGGACACATTCGTCCCTATGGAGTTTCTTTTGTTCTTTCATGTGATGTAGGTGTTGGTGGCAAGGCCAGCATTTGTTGCCCATCCCTAATTGCCATCAAGAAAGTGGTGGCGAGCCGCCTTCTTGAACTGCTGCAGTCCATCTGGTGCAGTGCTGCTAGGAAGGGAGTTCCAGGATTTTGATCCCAGGACAGTGAAGGAATGATGATACAGTTCCAAGTCAGGATAGTGCTAGACTTGGGGAATTTGCAGGTGGTAGTGTTCCCATGTGCCTGCTGCCCCCATGCCCCCCGCCAGTCCCCTGTCCTTCTAGATGGAAGAAGTCGTGGATTTGGGAGGTGCTGTCGAAGGAGGCTTCGCAAGATGCTGCAGTACATCTTGCATATAGTACATGCTGCTGTCAGTGTGTGTCAGTAGCAGAGGGAGTGAATTTTTTAAGGTGGTGGATGGGTGCCAAGTAGGCTGCTTTGCCCTGGATGATGTTGAGTTTCTCGAGTGTTGTTGCAGCCATAATCATCCAAGCAGGTGGACAGTGTTCCATCACACTCCTAACTTGTGCCTTGCAGATGGTGGGGTGGGCTGGCTTTTGGGAGTCAGAAGCTGATTTAGCTTGCTCATAATTCCCAGGCTCTGACCTGCAAGATATTCAGGTTCCATGCAGTCTCCTTTAACCCCACTTACACAAACACATTTTGCCTTATAGAAGACTAATTAACGAAGAAAGGCAGTGATTTTACAAAAATGGTCATAGCTCTACAATAAATGCTTTCAGTCTTGAGGTGTATTGCTGTTTTAATTCTACAGTGAAGATCTTCAAAATTGCTAACTATTTGAAAGGGAGCTTTAATCACCTTGAAATATCATGCTTATGTGTGGCTGAAAATTAGTAGAGTGACTTAGTTCAACAAAAATATACAAAAGAAAACTCACAAATAGCATAACTCCATGCTACAATTTATAACATGGCAAGCGTTTAGCGAAGTAAGTCACATTACAAACTAGTGTGTCAGAGCACCGGAAAACAAAATTGCTTCCTTAAGTACAACTAAATATTCTATAAGTATATTTTAAAGAAGCTTACCCAGTGTTGATGGAAATGATTTCTATCAGTGGGTTTTTCCTAATCTTTGGCAAATCTAGTCGAGCTCCCCCCAACCGTTTTCCCTTATCCTTTTTCTGACCCAGTAGTCTTACAGAGTGACCTGCAAACAAAATGGAAAAAATGGGCTACATTACATTTCTTTTAGTTCAGCAAGTTCAATAAAAGCGGTTATTGTTGCTGGTGAGAAACAAGTTAACAAATCTCTGTTAATTATATTAAAACACCCTCTTGTAACCCTTTAACTTTTCTACATTTCTATTTAGGCTAGCCTCATCTAATTGATGATTTCATGCTCTCTCAGTTTTATACGGCCGATTTATTAACAATTAGCATATCACAGAACAGTTAAATGCACTGAATTTTTCAAATCATTAGTTTATGGTTAGATATCACAATTATAACTCTATGGAGGGCATGTCATTATGGGTTTTTTTAAATCTTTCACAGGATGTGGGTGTGGCTGGCTAGGCTGGCATTCATTGCCCATCACTATTGCCCTTGAGACGGTGGTGAGGGGCCACCTTCTTGAACAGCTGCAGCGCATGTGGTATAGATATACCCGCAGTACTATTAAGAAGGGAGTTCCAGGATTTTGACCCACCAAAAGTGAAGGAACAGGGATATAGTTCCAAGTCAGGATGGTGTGTTGCTTGGAGGGGAACTTGCAGGTGGTGGTTTTCCCATTCACCTGCTGCCTTGACCCTTCTAGATGATAGAGATTGTGAGTTTGAAAGGTGTTGTTGAAGGAGCCTTGGCGAGTTGCTGCAGTGTATCTTATATAAAGTAAACACACCTGTCACTGTGTCAGTGGTGGAGGAAGTGAATGTTTAAAGTGCTCAATGTGTTGCCGATAAAGAGTGCTGCTTTATCCTAGATGGTATCAAGCTTCTTGATTGTTGTTGGAGCTGTACGCATCCAGGCAAGTGCAGAGCATTCTACCACACTCCTAACTTGTGCATTGTAGATGGTGAACGGGCTTTGGGGAGTCAGAAGGTGAGTTACAACAGAATTCCCAACCTCTGACCAGCACTTGTAGCCACAATATTTATATGGTTGGTCCCATTCGGTTTCTGGTCAATAGAAACCCTCAGGATGTTGATAGTGGGGGATTCGGTGATAGTAATGCCATTGAATGTCATGGGGAAATGGACAGGCTTTCTCTTGTTGGAGATGGTCATTGCCCGACACTTTGTGGCTCAAGTGTTATTTGCCACTTATCAGACCAAGCTTAAATGTTGTCCGAGTCTTGCTGCATATGGACACCAACTGCTTCAGAATCTGAGGAGCTATGAATGGTACTGAACATTGAGCAGTCATCAGCAAATATCCCCACTTGACTTTATGATGGAGGGCAGATCATTGATGAAGCAGCTGAAGATGGTTGGGCCTAGGATACTACCCAGGGAACACCTGCAGCGGCAACCTAGGACTGAGATGATTGACCTCCAATAACCACAAGCATCTTTCTTTGTGCTGGGTATGACTCCAACCATGGAGAGCTTTCACCCCTCCCCAATTCCCATTGATTTTAGTTTTTCTAGGGCTCTTTGATGCCACAATACTTAGTCAAATACTGCCTTGATGTCAAGGGCAGTCACTTTCACTTCACCTTGAGCTCAGCTCTTATGACCATCTTTGGACCAAGGCTGTAATGAGGCCAGGGGCTCAATGGTCCTGGCAGAACCCAAAATCAGCATCAATGAGCAGGTTATTGCTGTACAAGTGCCACTTTATAGCACTGTTGACAACGCCTTCATCACTTTGCTGGTGATCGAGAATAGACAGATGAGCAGTAATTGGCTAGGTTAGATTTGTCCTGTATTTTATGGACTGGACAAACCTGGGCAATTTCCCCACATTACCGGTTAGATTGTTTGGCATTTCTTTTTGTAAACTCAATTACAATGACTTTTATGAATACTGAGCTGTAGTCAAAAGGTTCTTTGACTCATAACTGACTGGTTTAAAAAAAACACCCAGTTTGGTTAAAAAAGTATTATGCTAAATAAAACCTGAGAGGGGAAAAAAATAATAAAACTCAAGCATGTGCTACCTGGCATGGACAGGGCAGTTTCTTATATTTCATATAAATTTTAACCTTTTAATTAAGAAAGTTTAGAGTTGTGCAGCTATAACTGCATTAAGGGAAATGATCTTCTACCTGACATCAGGTACAAACCAGAGACAACTGGAATGTATAGTACAAGGGTCTGGCATGGAAAGGGTTTAACATAGGGCTAGGCACAATACTTCCCACACTGTGATGTAAAGAGACACATGACCCGAGTCTAGAGGGCAGTCTTGTATGGACACAGACATGTGTAGAAGCTAACATACAGCCAGCTCTGAGCTTAGACCTTATACTGTATATATATATATATATATATATGTAATTACTAGTAGTTAAGCTAAACAAGACTCAAAGCCTCTTCATGAGACCCACCGAACTACACATATCTTACAACATGGTAAGTGATCAGGACAACTCAGAACCTCAAAAGCTGGGGAAGAAATTTAAAACCTGCAAGACTGGAAAAACAGAACCTGGTGAAAAGCACCAGAAGCGAAAGCGCAGCAGAAGGAGATCAGAAGAGAAAATCTCCAAATTAGGATTGGAAGCATAAGGCAGAAATAAAGCTCCATACTGCAGCAAGAAACCTCCATTAAATCCCATGGAAGTCCAGCTTCAATACCCAGAGAGTGGAGAGTCAGAAGACCTAGCAGGGGTGAGCTAAGTTCTTAGCCAGAACTAGTTTAAAAAAGCTTTTCAGTCAGCAGCAGTCAGAATTGCCATTTTAAAACACACTGCAAACAGCCCAAGACAAAAAAAAATTAAATAAAAAGGAATCGGCAGTTTAAAAACCCAGCAAAAGCTAGAAAATTATGCTTTCATGACCGAAAAATATTTAGATACTACAGGGAAGACTCAGAAAGGTCAATCCAGGGAGTCGCTGCTAAAAATTTAAAACAAAGAAATCGCAAACGCCATTACTGTGGCAGCCCGCCAAAAACGACAAATGCTTTCCTTGTTGAGAAGGGGCATACAACAGCACCATCTTGGATTTCCTAACTGCATTTAAAACTATACACACTTTTAATTTTAAATGACCACGGATCAAAAATCTACCTTACCAAACATGACTCATGCAAGGTCCAAACCTAACAAAATTAAGCGTCCTGGAGAAGAAATTTTTTTTAATTGTCTGAGTACATCAGGTCTAAATGGGAAATCTGAGGGAGTCCAGATTAATATGTGTTTATACTCATTGGTGAACTTGCTGATGAAGCAACCCAAATGCAGTGCAGTATTGACTCCTCAGCCAGCTTTGACGAAATGTTAAGAGTCTTTGACAAATACTTTAACCTTCAAGTTGTGGAGCACACAGCTTAAAAAGAGGGACAGAAAACCCCCAGCTACAAAATGGTAAAAGCAATTCACAAGAAAACCACACAATGGTGCCAGAAAGGCAGAGAACATTCCCGAAGTCTTAACAAGGGGAAAAGGGGGAGATGGAGAGCCATGGGGGTCCACGGGTGGGGAGGAAGGGGGCAACAGGGGGAGGGAGGAGGTAGAGAAGGGGAGAGGGAAGGGGAGGGAGAGAAGGGGAGGGGGTGGACGGAGGGCTGGGGAGAGCGGGGGGAGAGACTGGAGGAAGGGAGAGAGAGGTGGAGGGTAAGGAGAGGAGGGAACTCAAAGAAAGGAGGGGAGAGAGGGGAGGAGGAGGAGAGAGGGAGGGAGGGTGGAGTGGATGGAAATGGACCCATCACCTCTGTGCATTCTGACCCTCACTGGCTCCTAGTTAAGCAGCATCTTGATTTTAAAACCTTGCTCCTGGCTATCGAAATCCTCTTATGGCCTCACACCTCCCCATCCCTCCAGCCGTCTAGGTGTTACATAAATATATACACTTGTTTTTGCTTATCTTACACCTCTTCCACCAAGAACTCCAGGGCAGCATCCGAAAACCTGGGAGCCTACACTCTCCTAGGAGGGAGATGAGAGACAGAGGAGGAGGGGTAAAGAGAGAGAGGAGAGGGAGGGCTAAAGAGAGGGAGGGAGAGAGAGAGAGAGAGAGAGAGAGAGAGAGAGAGAAGGGGGTTGGGTTAAAAGAGGGGGAGGGGTAAAGAGAGAGAGAAGTGGCAGGGGAGAGAGAGGGGAGGGGCAGGGGAGAGGGAGAGACGAGGGGCAGGGGAGAGAGAGGAGGCGCAGGGGAGAGAGGGGAGGGGCAGGGGAGAGAGAGGGGAGGGGCAGGGGAGAGAGAGGGGAGGGGCAGGGGAGAGAGAGGAGGGGCAGGGGAGAGAGAGAGGAGGGGCAGGGGAGAGAGAGAGGAGGGGCAGGGGAGAGAGAGAGGAGGGGCAGGGGAGAGAGGAGGGGCAGGGGAGAGAGAGAGGAGGGGCAGGGGAGAGAGAGGAGGGGCAGGGGAGAGAGAGGAGGGGCAGGGGAGAGAGAGGAGGGGCAGGGGAGAGAGAGAGGGGCAGGGGAGAGAGAGAGGAGGGGCAGGGGGGAGAGAGAGGAAGGGCAGGGGAGAGAGGAGGGGCAGGGGAGAGAGAGAGAGAGGAGGGGCAGTGGAGAGAGAGAGGAGGAGGGGCAGTGAAGAGAGAGAGAAGCAGGGGAGAGAGGGGACGGGTAGATGCCATTTATTATAATTCACAGGCAACACAAAGTCACTCGATGGTGCGGATTAATTGCGCATCATGATCCCTGTGCCCATTTTCAGGAAGGCTAACCAATTTAACCACCATACTCTGGTAAGTAAAGGAGGAAAAATAAAATCCTTGCTTGTTGTAAATAATTGTTCTTAGCTGTCATACAGAAAGTACTATAATGGGTGTAAAGGCAAAATTATTTATTTCCACATAATCATATTTTGTTAGAAGTTACAAGAAAGGCAGGGCAAATATATTTACAACTATATACTTGTTTGTGGTGACTAAACTAACATGAATATAATTCATTTATGCAAAGCTCATGAAGTATCAGCACTTGAAAGTTCCAACCCTCAGCTGGAGCTGTGGAATGGTACAGATTTGCAAGTAGTTGCTGAATGTAAAACTTTCCCACCCTAATCTATCAAAAGCAACATGTAATGTAAAACAAATTCTTTCCTCTGGGCTACCAGATGACAAACTATAATATTGCAAATTCTGATTTTTAATCATATTCAGTTATGGTCATCATGATACAAAAAGTTTGTTTTGTAAAGGGCATTAAAGGGAGCAACAAGACTGACCCCAGAAAATAAAGGGGGTAAGGTATGAGAAAAGAAAGCAAGGGAATTTAAAAGGAAATTCATTGAGTAAATTTCTCAAAAGCCAGCAAAACCTCGAAGTATAAAATAACCTACCAAGCAAGACATTGAGGGGAAAGGCCTCAAGATTCAAGATGACAACTTGCATTTATATACCATCTTTAACATAGAGAAAAAATATCTCATGGCACCTTACAGAGGCTTAAGAAAAGAACAAGTTAAAGATTAGGAGGGGTGACTAAACACATGGTCAAAGTGGTACTTTGTCCTCGAGGGAAAAAAGGACTGGGTGGAGGCACTAAAGGGTTCAGAGATCTACTGGAAATAATCCTCCATAATTCATAGATTTCTATGAAAATAACACTGTTATCCCACACTTCAGGAGTGTTAAGGATTTCTACTTTGCAAATCCAACAAAAACCAAGATTCAAAAAGCCACAACAATCCTTGCAGATAATCATTTCAGACGAGGAACTTTCATTTCCAAAGTTTTAATTTAGTGAGGCTGGATGTCCTTCCATATAAGCTTTACAGGGAATGCCAAAAATATTCAATTACTATGTAACAATTTAGTGTCATTTTCATTCCGTCAGAGAGAAAATTTAATTACTTATTCCAATTTTGTGTTTTTGTAATATCAAGCCAAAAGATGAATAATTGATTTTGTCTATCTACATGCAAATAATATGACAACTTTAGCTGAATTACACATGGCCAGTTTCCAATTCACTGGTTTATTCAAGAAACACAGGAGACATGTAACATTTTCAAACACATTCAAATCCACATTAAAATCTGATTACCATCAAATATTTGTTCCACTTTGTGGCATTTCCTATTACTTATGACTTTTTTTTAAAACGGTAATAGTATGTCTGAAGAAAATGTTTTTGATTATTTTCAGAAAATATTAACACTGGTTTGGGGTCAAATCAAATGGGTGCTGAGCCTAGCTTCAACTGTGTCACACACAAATCAACCACACAGCCATAATAGGAGAAATGGTTCAAACATGCATTCTTCCATTCCATACAGGACATGAATGCATACTTATCATGAATGCATATTTATTTAAACCTGTAAACTTAGGTAGTAATGGGTTCAACTGGAGAAGAAAGCTGTGCTTTAAAAATCTGAAAACTGCATTCTCCTCTGTTATAAATGCATAACTTTAAGATTAATATGTTTTTTGGTTTTTAAAGTACTGTTCTGGTGCAGGAGACTGTGATTTTATATGTGTGAATAGTTGAAAGAAAGCTTGGTCTGGATAACTTATCAGGTGACAGATCTGGAACTGCAGATCAAAGACGAAATCCTATTACGTTAGTGGGGGGAGGTAGACACAGCTAGAATTATAGTAGCCTTGCTAACTATCTCTTCAGGAGATGGGTTGTCTGTGAGGGTTTAAATTACTTATGTAATTTCCCCAGATCAGAAAAGGATGAAGGGAAGGTTTTAAAGTATCTGTATATTTCTCAGCTCGAAGGACAGGTCTAAAGTTAAAGATAATTAATTTGCATTTCTATCTGGGATCAGGCCATGTGTCACATTACCATGGAGATGGTCTGAGCAGGGAAGATTCTTTTGTTTACCACATTCCAGCTGGATTTGGCCATCTGGGGGTCAGTTTGTGTCTGCAGCAGATTGGAGAAGGCAGAGGAATAACCTGTTAGCAGGCAGGAGGAGGAACAGATGACCATCAGAAAACATGGGTGTTTCTGATTTGCAGTCACTACACAAGGCCCATGCTCAGGCTGGGGAAATCCAAATGGTGAGGCGTTAAATTATGGCTAGAAGGTTTGCCTAACCAGATGCTAGTGGGAGAATCCCCAAGAAACCCCTCACCTCAAAAGATAACTGGAAAACTAAGGAGAATTTGAGTTAATCGCTAGAGCTGTGACACACACAGCTTGGTTCCAGGAGAACTGAAGAACCTGTAATGTAAAAAAAGATTCACGGTTGAAACTGAAAATAGAACGGGAAGTGTTCTTTTTGGAATTTTGACTTTTAAGTATAAGTGTTTATGAGATAGTGTTAAGTTAATGGTGCTCGTTCCTTTTCTTTGTCAGTAAATTGTTTTTTCTGGTAAAATGAAAAATCTTGCTGCGTGGTCTTTTCAGTTAATAACTGGGAATTCAAATTTCTTTAAGAGTTACCAGTCTCGACAGCAATTCTAACAACCCTAAAGACTATTAAGAGAATAGGAACAGGAGTAGGCCATTTAGAATGGCCGATCCGTGATCTAACTCCATAGAATCATAAAATGGTTACAGCACAGAAGTTGACTAGCTTATCATGTCCATGCCAACCACTTTTTCCCTGTAGCCCTACAAATTTGCTCTCTTCAGATAATTATCCAAGTCACTTTTGAAAGCCACGATTAAATCTACTTGCAACACACTAGTGGGGAGATGGTGGCATAGTGGTAACATCACTGGACTAGTGATCCAGATGCCCAAACTAATCCTCTGGGGCAAAGGATTCAAATCCCACCAAGGAAGCTGATGGAATTTAAATTCAATTAGCAAAGTCTGGAAATGAAAGCCAGTCTCAGTAATGGTGACGATGAAATTATTGTTGATTGTTGTAAAAACCCATCTGGTTTACTAGTTTATTGGAGTAAATCTGCCCTTTTTACCTGGTTTGGCTCACATGTGACTCCAGGCCCACAGCAATCTGTTGCCTCTTAACTGCCCTCTGAAATGGCCTAGCAAGTCATTCAGCTCAAGGGCAGTTAGGGATGGGCAACAAATGCTGACCTTACCAGCAGCACCCACATCCCATGAAAGATTCAAAACTCTCAGCCAGTGCATTCCAGATCATAACCGCTTGTCACATAAAAAAATATTTTCTTCATGTCACCGTTGTTTCTTTTGCCAATCACCTTAAATCAATGTTTTCTGGTTCTTGATCCTTCCGCCAGCACAAGTTTCTTCATATCTACTCTCTCCAGACCCCTCATGATTTTGAACATCTTTATCAAATCTCCTCTTAATCTTCTCTTCTCCAAGGAGAACAGCCCCAGCTTCTCCAATCTATCTTTGTAACTGAACTTCCTCATCCCTGGAACCTGAAGCTTTTTTGCATCCTCTCTAATGCATTCGCATTCATCCAAAAGTAGGGTGCCCAGAAATGGACGCAATACTCCAGTTGAAGTCAAACCAACATTTTATACAAGTTTATCATAACTTCCATGCTGTTGTACTCTATGCCCCTTTTCATAAAGCCCAGATTACCATATGCTCTATTAGCCACTTTCTCAATCTACCCCACCTCTGTCAAATCTCTCTTAATCTTCTCTTCTCCAAGCAGAACAGCCCCAGCATCTCCAATCTATCCATGTAACTGAAGTTCCTCATCCCTGGAACTATACTCATGAATCTTTTCTGCAACCTCTCTAATGCCTTCACCTCCTTCCAAACATGGTAACTAGAACTGGACACAATACTCCAGTTGAGGCCAAACCAGTTTTTTTTTTAAATACAGGTTTACCATAACTTCCTTGTCTTTACACTCCACTTTATAAAGTCTAGAATTTCACATAACCACTTTCTCAACCTGCCCTGTCACCTTCAATGATTTGTGCACATATACCCCCAGATCCCCCTGCTTAAGTACACTTTATTTTTTATTGCTACTCCCCATTCTCGCCACAAAAATAAATCTCTGTACTAAATTTCATCTTGGCATTTGTGTGCCCATTCTACAGCCTATGTCCTCTTGAAGTTTAACGTTAGCCTTTTCACCGTTCACGATACTTCCAAGTTTTATGTCATTTGCAAATTTTGAAATTGTGCCCTATACTTCCAAGTCTAGATCATTCAAATATATCAAGAAAAGCAAGGGTCCTTACACTGATCCCTCGGAGAAACCCACTGTATACCTTTCTCCAGTCCGAAAAACAACCATTTACCACAATTCTGTCTCCTGTCACTCAGCCAATTTTGCATCCAATGCTGCTACTGTCCATGTTATTCCACAGGCTCTAGCTTCACTGACAAGCCTGCTTTGAGGCACTTTATCAAATACCTTTTGGAAGTCCATGTACACCATATGAACAGCATTATTATCCTCATCAATCTTCTGCTACCTCATGAAACAATTCAAGCAAATTAGTTAAACACAATTTGCCCTTGATAAATCCTTTCCTTAATTAATCCATATTTTCAGCCCATAACTCTTAATACTTTCAGTTAACAGAAATCTATCAATCTCAGTTTTAATTGCCATTTGATATAGCATTAAATGCTATTTGTGGAAGAGAAAGTTCCAAACTTCTTCCAGCCTTTTGGATGTGAATGTTTCCTAATTTCAGTCCTCAAAGGACTGGCTCCAATTTTTAGGCAATAGGCCCTGGACCTATACTGCCAAACTAAAAATAGTTTATCTCTACCTATCCTATCCCTTCCTCTTAATATTATGAAAACTTGGATCAAATCGCCCTGTAGAATTTCAGGGAAAGCAACGTGAGTTTGCATTATCCCTCCTTGTAATCTAACTCTTAAATTCACATATCATTCAAGCAAATCTCATTCCACATTCTTCCAAGGCCAATATGTACTTCCCATAGCATGATGCCCAGAACTGTTCAGAATACTCCAGTCGTCATGAATATTTTCTATACTTGTTCATGACATTTTTATGATCTATGTACCTGGACCCCCAAGTCTCTTTGGACCTCCACTGTTTCTAGCTTTTCCCCATTAAGTGCCGTTATATCATTTTTAGGTTCTGGACTAATAATGCAGAGGCCCGAACTTACGCCTCAGAGACATGAGTTCGAATCCCACCACAACAGCTGGGGATTTTACATTCAATTAATTAATTAATAATTCTCGAACAAAATGCTAGACTCAATAATAAAGATCATGAGACTACTAGATTGCTGTATAAAACCATCTAGTTTGCTAATGCTGTTCAGGGCAGGAAATCTGCCATACTTACCAGTGTAGCCTACATGTCACTCCAGATCCACAGCAATATAGTTGACTCTTAACTATCTTCTGAAATGGCCTAACAAGTCATTCAATTGTATTAAGCTGCTACAGAATGGGCAAATAAAAATAAAACTGGATGGATGAACCAGCATTGACGTAAACATTGGAAAACAACAAAGGCACGCCATGCCCAGTCAACCCTGCAAAGCGTTCCTCACCAACGTCCGGAGACTTGTACAAAATTGGAAAAAGTGTCCCACAGACTAGTCAAACAACAGCCTGACAATCATTCTCTCAGAATCATCCTCATGACCAATGTCCCAGACTGCTCCATCACCGTTTCCTGGGTATGGCCTGTCCAACCAGCAGGAAAGACCCACCACAGGTCATGGAACAGTGGTCAGGAGGGAGTATCCCTGGGAGTCCTCAACATCAGATCAAACATGAGTAAGGAAACCTCCTGCTAATTACCTGAGGGAGAGTGGCTGGTGGTAATCAGCCATCAGCAGCACAAACCACCACAATCTGTAGCTTTATGGCCCAGCATATCAAGACCATCTACCACTACCAACAAGCAGGTGACCAACCCTTGTTCAATGAGGTGTAGAACAGCATGTCAGGAGCAGCACCAGGCATAACAAGAAACATTGTGTTAAACTGGTGAAGCTACAACACAGAACCACATGCATGCTAAACAGTGGAAGCATGTTATAGACAGAGCTAAGCAATTCCACAACCAACGGTTCATATCAAAGCTCTGCAGACCTGCACTATCCATGAATGGTAGTGGGGAATTAATCAACAAACCAGAGGAGGAGGCTTCAAAAATATCCCATCCTCAATGATGGGGGAGCCCAGAAAGTTAGTGCAAAGGACAAGATTGGAGCATTTGCAACCATCTTCATCCAGAAGTACTGATCTACTTTGGTCTCTTCCTGAGGTCCCTAGCATCTCAGCTGCCAGTCTTCAAAAAATTCGATTCACTCTATGTGGTATCAGGAAAAGGCTGAAGGCACTGGACACCCACCGATACCTACCCAAAAATGTGGAAAAATACCCAGGTATGTTGAGTCCACAGAGAGCAGAACAAAACAAATCCGGCCAACTACTGCCCCATCAGTCTACTCTCAATCATCAGCAAAGTGATGGAAGGCGGCGTTGACAGTGTAATCAAGTGGCATTTACAAAGCAATAACCTACTTGTGATGTTCACTTTGGATTCCACCAGGGCCCTTCAGCTCTTGACTTCATTACAGCCTTAGTCCAAACATGGACAAAATAGCTGAATTTCAGAGGTGAAGTGAGGCCCTTGACATGGAGGCTGTATTTGAAAGAATGTGGCATCAAGGAGCTCCAGCAAAATTGAAATTAATGACAATCAGGGAGAAAACACACCACTGGTTGGAGTCATACCTAGCACTAAGGAAGATGGTTGTGTTGGTGAAGGCCAATCATCTCAGCCACAGGACATTGCTGCAAGAGTTCCTCAGGGTAGTATCCTAGGTCAAATCATCTTCAGCTGCTTTATCAAAGATTTTTGCTTCAATATAAGGTCAGCAGTGGGGATGGCCACTGATGGTTGCACAGTGTTCTGCACTATTTTCAACTCCTCACATACTGAAGTAATCCATGACCACATGACACAAAACCTGGACAACACTCAGGTTTAGGCTGATAAGTGGCAAGTAACATTCATGCCACACAAGATTTACAAACTGGAAATCTATTGTGCATTTATACAATGTCAAGAAGTTTTTTATTTTTGGTGTACACGATATAAATACTGTGACTACACGAGGTCAGAAGCTGGGAATTCTATGGCAAGTAACTCACTTCCTGACTCCTCAAAGCCTGTCCACCAACTACAAGGCACAAGTCAGGAGTGCGATGGAATAATCACCCTTCCCCAGATGAGTGCAGCTCCAACAGCTCGATACCACCCAGGAAAAGCAGCCTGTTTGATCAGTATCCCATCCAACACCTCAAACATTCACTCCCTTCACCACCAGTGCACAGAAGCAGTAGTGTGTACCATCTACAAGATGCATTACAGCAACTTGCCAAGGCTTCTTCAACAGTACCTTCCAAACCCACTTGGAAAGAGGAGGGCAGCTGATGCATAGGAACACCACCACCTTCAAGTTCCCCTCCAAGTCACTCACCGTTCTGACTTGGAACTGTATCACCATCGTTGCTGGGTCAAAATCCTGGAACTCCCACCCTAACAGAACTGGGGTGTACATACGCCACATAGTTCAAGAAGATGCCCAACACCACATTCTCAGAGTTAATTAGGGATGAACAATAAATGCCAGCAACAACCACATCTTAAGAATAAAACACTGGATGACCTCATATTTACCTACATTAAAATCCATTTGCCACAGTTTTGCTCATTCACTTTTATGCTAATTTATCACTTCTACGGTAATAGTATGCTTCTGTCTACACTGCTTACAATGCTGTCTATCTTTGTGCCATTGGTAAACTGAAACATGTTGCAACCACATTAGGTTTCTGCAAATAATTAATCAATGTTCAAGCAGCCATAGTACCTAATGGTCAATATAGTGCCTTTGAAACCTAGACCAGGCAAAACATTCAGAAATCCAGAACTTCTGTATTAAAAAAGTACTCATTTTAGTCAATCTTCAAAGCTGCTCATTTTCAAGGTTTGTACTAAGTGTTACACTGAAAAAATTTTATTTATTATTTTAGCAACTTAATTACAATTCAAGAAGCAAACTTTTAAGGAATGTTAATCTTCTGGTCTGCTTTCTTTAAGTATTCATTCAGGCATTTTTCTTTATAAAATACCAAGCAAGGTAGCAGGGGTATCTGGAGAGCCCCATGGTGTGGTTGACTCAGCCTTCTTGCGAGCCCCAGGTTCAGCTGACCCGGCTGATAGTCCCTGGAAGGGTCCCATGCCAAGGTTACGGTGAAGCCATCATGGTGGTAAATCTTCTTGGCTAGCAGAAACTTAATTCAACTGCTGTAATGATAGCGGATTCAAGCTATTGTTAGCTGAGCACTGCAACATGCAGAAGCCAATGGCAAGCCATTGCAGTACCTTGCCAAGCATGACCATGGATCAACACAAATCAAATAAAAACCTCCATCCCAGGAGGGAATGCGTCACTTGGTATCATTATTCATGTGCTACAGGGGATCCAGATCATCATCACGCTACCGTTAGCATCCAAAAGAAGAGCATCAGCATCGGAACATTGGATATGAGAACCCTGTTACAACTTGGAAAATTGATGAACATCAAGCATGAAATTAGTTTCTGAAAGTCAACATTCTTGGTTTGAGTGAACTGCACTGGAAAGACGCAGGTAATTCTACATCAGACAGCATCACACTAATCTACAAAACAGGTCAAAAGCACAAGAAAGGTGTAGGAATCCTCATAGATGACAAAATTGTGTGCTGGGTTACTGAGCTATCTCATACAGAGTGATCCTAGTTAAAATCAAAGCCCAACCTCTCAATCTTGCCACCATCTAAGTCTTCACACCAACATCTGACAGTGAAGAATGGGATATAGACCAATCCTATGAAGATCACCGATGTAAAACAAATGAGATGATTTTTGTAATGGGTGATCTAAATGTAAAAGTAGGTTCTATCAGGAAAGGTAACATAGCGAAACCTCATGGCCTGCGTGATCCCAATGAAGATGGGGAAGTGTGGATCAATTAGTATACAGCAAAAATCAGGTTATTCTAAATACCTGGTTCAAGGGGCATCCAAGAAGGAAATACACTTGGAAAAGTCCTGGTGACATAACCAGAAATCAAATTGACTATGTGACAATAAACAGCAAATCCTGAAATGCAGTTCAACAAGCAAAGACCTACCCAGACGCCAACAGTAGAAGTAACCATGTACCCATTGTTTGCACCATCAAAATTAAGCTGAGGAAGTCGGAAGTGACAGCCTTACACAAAAAAACAGCATGTACACCAGTGAAGGTAGGCTTGCGGTAGGCCGTGGTAGAGAACACCCTGACAGATTACTCAACTAGTACGTCAAGGAAAGGCCTTCACTTTTGTCCCCAAAAAGTGCCCAGTCTATTTCAGGTTACCCTGGAAGGGCAAGGTATCTCAAAAATTTAAGCAACAGGTGAAGCTAGCTGTTTCACGCTGCTACTATGCAGTAGCAACACAAGTGGTATTCGCCACTAAAAGGGTGCTGCCATCAAGCCAAAAACACGTTGTGCCTATCTCACAAATGAGTAACATGGAATATGAATTTGAGTGCCAGTGTGATGCTAGGTAAGTAGTAATGAGTCAGAGGAGATGACAACTATGCAATACTTAGCACTTCTTATGACTAAAGGACCTCTCAAAGTGCTTTAGAGCCAATGATGTACATTTGAAGTGCAGTCACTGCTGTTGTGTAAGAAACACAAGTCAATTTGTGCGCAGAAGCGCCCATAAACAGCAAAATGATAATCAATATTGCAATAAACAGGGTTCAGGGATAAATATTGGCCAAGATACTGAGAACAAAGCCTTGTCCTTCTTCAAAATAGTGCTGTGGGATCCTTGAGATCCACCTGAGAGGGCAAATGGGGCCTCAGATTTACGTTTCATCTAAAGGCATGATGCAATGCAGGGTGCGGAAGCTGAGAAATTTAGGAAGGGAATTCCAGAGTTTGTGGCCTAGGGAAGATCTTGGGCAATGCATAAGGTGCCAAAGTCAGAGGGAGTTCAGGGTGGGAGAACAGAAGGTTCTAGGAAGTTATAGAGGCAGGGAGGTGTGAGAAATTGATGTTTTTTTTAAAGATATTTTTGGGGGACATTGTGTTATTCTGCAAAGAAGGCTGTGTGTCTGTGTATAAATGGTTTAATTAAGCTGGACAAAGGTTACTAGAGAAAGATTGTTGGGGAGGGTTGAAACATGAAAAGGATAGAGGTGTTAGGGTTGAAGTACAAGTGAAAAGGTAAGGTCCAACATTTGCATTTTTAGATAAGTTGAGAGTTTTTTTGAATATCAAAGGGAAGTCAGAGGTGAAAAGAAACATGTTTGCATCTTGCAGGAGTTCCATATGTAAACAGAAGAGGGGATATTATATTAACCCGAAAGCAAAGACAAAATAGAGACATGAAAGGTTTTATATTTGGAAAGATTTGAGTTTCAAGAGAAGTGAGAACAATGGAACCTGAGATAAAAGGGGAAAGGGGGCATTTCAGAGTTACCGTGGAGAACTTAGGGTAACTGCTGCCATAGCTATGAGATGTAGCTATTAGCTGGAGCTGGGCTGGGAACTGTAAGCTGTAGCTCTAGGCTGGGAGAAGTTTGAATCAGGCAACTAGACAGGCCATAAAATACTTGGGCTGCAACCAGCAGTCTTGACCTGAAGTTTTGGATTTTCATAGCACAGTGGGGGAATTTAAGTTGTCATGTTGGATGCCTTTATTAAAGCTACTACAGTTTGACTTGGGTAATATTACTAGATTTTTATAGTTAAACATCTATTAGGAAGTGTTGCCTAGAAGGTATTTAATTGTGAGTCTGACCAAGTAGAAAGCCTTTTTTGGGGGAATGTTTTGTAAGGCTAACTTTAATTGTGCAATTGTAATCGTCTGTACTTTTATTCTTGTTAATAAAACTTCTACTTTTAATTTTAAAATCCCAAAAATGTTACTGGACTTCTTGTTGCTGAGGTCAGTACATCATCTTCTCACTTTCAGAGTACCAAAAAAAGGGGATGGCACGTAAACTATGTTTCCCTATGGGGTTTGGTTCGTGCAGAAATTAACATTGGCTGTGGTCATAACAAATCTGGGGGCTTGTCCAGGATCATTAAGATTCCTCGATTGGGTTGGAGTTTGTGAATCCAAGGGATATGAGTACGAGAAGAACTCTGGACACAGGTGTTTTGTGTTCAGGGGTTTCAAAGTAGTTGGTCTGCAAAATGGCTTTAGCAGTTGCTACGACTTTTCTGGGGGTGGAATATGTAACTATGGAGTGTTTGAAAGCGCTGACTAAAACTCAGTTGAGAGAGTTAGCAGATGAAGTGCAGGCAGAGATAAAAGCAGAATTTTGTGAGGCTGGTGTGGTTAAAGTACTTACCCAGCATGTAAAGTTGGAGGAAGGGATGCCTGAGATTGGTGTGTCACAGCTGGAGGTAGTAAGACTTCAGTTGCAAATTAAGCAGCTTGATAAAGAAAGACACAGAGAAAGGCAAAAGCTTGATTTGGAAGGAAAAAGGGAAATCAAAAAAACTAGAGTTAGAAAGAAAAAATGATAAAGGAAAGAGCATATTAAAAGAAATAGAAATAAAAAAGCTTCAATGAGGAAAAAGAGGAAAAGAAAAAAGGTTACAAGGGATAGAAACGTAAAAGCTTGAACTTCAGAGAGAGAAGCTGGCAATTGAGGAAAGAGAGAAGGAAAGAGATAGAGAGCTTCAGAGAGAGAAATAAGCCAGACAGCATGAATTGTCTAAAGTAAAACTTAGAATAAAGGAAGAAAGGAGAGATAGTGATTCAGACGGTGACTTTGATTCCTTTCAGGAACTTGATTTAACTAAAAATCTTTGGTTAGTGCCTAAATTTACGGAGGATGGAGTTGAAAGATATTTCACCTAATTTGAAAAGATAGCGATGAAATTGAATTGGCCAAGAGGCATGGGGTGCTTGGGCTATCATGTTACAGGGTGTTTTGATAGGTATAGCAATGCATGTGTATACCAGTTTACCAGAGGAATGGTCTGCAGATTGCAAGGTAGTAAAGAAGGCAATATTAAATGCTTATGAGCTTGCCCCAAAGCTTATCGGTTGAAGTTTAGGACTTTAAGGAAAATACCTCATCAGACTTTTGTAGATTTGGCAAGAGAAGAAGAAATTATCTGGGATCAATGGTTCAGGGTATTAAAATTAGGGAAGATTTTTGAAAACATAAGAGTGGTTATGATTATGGAAGAATTTAGAAATAGCACCCCAGTAAACATCAAGACATATTTAGATGAAAGAAAAAGCAAAAAGATCAGGGAAGCTGCTGTTTTAGCCGATATGTATGACATTTCATACAAATAGTTGGGTGTAGGAAAACTGTCATATGGAAATCAGCAAGTAAATTAGACATTTAGAAAACCTACCGATGGTAAAAATGTTAGTAATATTGATCAAACTGGGAAAGGTGGAAAGCCGAGTTGAAGGAAGGAAACTGGTATGTTACCCTCGTAATAAGGGTGGACATACAAAATCAAGTTATTGGAGGTTAAACAAGAAACCGATTGCATTGGTAGGAACTCAGAAGAGCTCTGGAAGTAAGAATACTGTGGGCTCTGAGATTCAGGGGCAAGAAAAACCAGTGTGCATTTGTACAGGTGGAGCAGGAAGAATCAGTGGTAGCTAGAGAAATGGGAATGGGTTCACAACATACTCAAGGGAGTTTTGAGGGGCAAATTACAGAGATGTTTAAAGATTTTATATGCGAAGGAATAGTATATCCACGTTCACAGGTAAGAGCAGGAAAGGATATCAAAGTTAAGGGATACGGGGAATAGCCAGTCCTTCATGTTATGGGATAGTGCCATCTGTTGTCCAGAAGACTTATTGCAGGAGAAAGTAATAATTCAGGGAATTCATGGAAAAGTCAAAAGAATTTCAAGGTGTAAGGTTAATTTAAGAAGTGATTTGAAAACAGGAGGGGTGATTGTTGGAGTAGTAGAGAAATTGCCCATTGCAGGGGCTCAATTCATTTTAGGGAGTGATATAGCTGGATCACAGATATTGATTATGCCAACTGTAGTAGAGCAGCCTATTGAGACACAATCAACAGAGGTTTTACAGAAAGAGCATCCTGGATTGTTTCCAGATTGTGTGGTGACGAGATCACAAACGCACAAGTTTAAACAGGAAGAGAAAGAATCTAAAATCCAGGGGGAGGATACTGATATTCAGTTGGCTGAATCAATCTTTGAAAAAATTACTCAGGAGGAGAAGATTAGAGAGGATAAGGCTGATGGGTTTAGTTCATTGAAGCTAGTGGAATTACAGCAGGAGGATCCAGACCTGAAGCAATTATACCAGGCAGCTTATACTGAAACAGAAGCAGATACATTCCACGGTGTTATTACATTAAGAACAATGTATTAATGAGGAAATGGAGACACCCTCATGTTCCAGCAGATGAAAAATGGGTGATAGTACACCAAGTAATGATACCATATGGGCACCAGAATGAAATTTTGAGAGTGGCTCATGAAATTCCAATGGCTGGACATTTGGGAATTAGGAAAACACAAACAAAGGTGCAAAATCATTTCTATTGGTCTGGACTACATCTTTTCTGTCAAACATGTCACATGTCAGGGGATAGGGAAATCTCAGGCAGTAATTAAACTGCGCCTTTAATTACAATTCCAATGTTTGAGGAACCTTTTAACAGGTTCCTAATTGATTGTGTAGGACCCCTCCCTAACACTAAAGCGGGAGTCAGTGCTTACTGACAATCATGATGTGTCCACAAGCTTTCCAGGAGCAATTCCTTTAAGGAAAATTACAGCAAAGGTGATTGTAGAGTTAACCAAATTCTTCATAAGGTATGGATTACCAAAAGGAACACATCTGGGTTCGAATTGCACGTCACAACTGAAGAGTAATGAACAGCCTAGGAATAAAGCAATTTAGGTCATCAGCCCCATCACCCTATATCACAAGGTGCCTTAGAAAGGTGGCATTAAACTTTAAAGACTATGATTAGAACATATAGTCAAAACTATCCACATGATTGGGATCGAGGGATTTCATTCTTGTTGTTTGCTATTAGGGTAACCCCTAATGAATCAACAGGGTTCAGTCCTTCCAGCTTAATTCAAGGCCATGAACTAAGGGGACCACTCAAATTGATTCAGGAGAAATTAGAGAGTCAGAGTTCTGAAACTATTCTCCTGGATAATATGACGAATTTCAGAGAGAGATTAAGTAAGGCATGTGAGCGAACTAGGAAACATTTAAAGATATCTCAACAAGTGATGAATACAAATGCAGACAAAAGGACAACGGCTCATAGTTTTGTGGCTGGGGCAAAAGTGTTAGTATTGTCGCCTGCGTCAGGTGAACCATTGAAGGCAAGGGTTAATGGACCTTACCGGATCGAAAAAGTGACCGAGTTAAGTAAACTGTGTAGTGAATACCCTAGATAGAAGGAAGAGTCAGCAAGTGTGCCATGTAAATATGCTCAAAAAATACTTTGACAGAGGATAAACAGATGGTGGTACTGGTAGTTGTAAGTAAGGAAACTGGGTAGAAAGTGAGGATTCTGAAATGGACTTTCCTTTGATTAAATTGAACAATGAGGAAGTGCTTAAGAATCTAAATGTGATGTTAGATTACCTTCCAGAAAAATGTGATTTAAAAGAGCTACCGTAGTCACACAAAGCAAGTTGTGGAAATAAATTAGGGAAAACAGATCTAGCTGTACATGATGTTGATGTGGGGAATTCAGTTTCAATTAGGGAAAACCCATATAGATTAAATCTATAGAAGAGGGGATATTGTATTTTATTAACCCGATAGCAAAGACAAAATAGAGACATGAAATATTTTATATTTGGAAAGATTTGAGTTTCAAAGAGGTGTGAGAACAATGGGACCCGAGATGAAAGGGGAAAAGGTATTTTAGAGTTACCATGGAGAGCTCAGGGTAACTGCTGCCATAGCTGAGAGATGTGGCTATTAGCTGGAGCTGGGCTGGGAGCTGTTAGCTGTAGCTCTAGGCTGGGAGAAGATACAGTTTGAATCAGCCATCCAGTCAAGCCTGAAAAGTCTTGGGCTGAAACCAGCAGTCTTGTCCTGAAGTTTTGGATTTCCACAGCACAGTGAGAGTGTGTTTAAGTGGTCATGTGGTATGCGTTTATTAAAGCTACAACAGTTTGCCTTGGGTAGTATTACTGAATTTTTATAATTAAAACATCTATATGGGAGTGTTCCCTAGAAGGTGTTTATTTGTGGGTCTGACCAAGTAGAAAGTCTTTTTGGGGAAATGTTTTGTAAGGCTAACTTTAATTGTGCAACTGTAATTTTGTGTGCTTTTATTCTTGTTAAGAAAACTTTCATTTATTTTTAAGATCCCAAAAGTGTTATTAGACTTCTTGCTGCTGAGATCAGTACTTCATCAATACGTCGTTTTCAGAATACAAAAAAAAGGGGATGGCTCATAAGCTAAGTTTCCCTCTGGGATTTGGTTTACGCAGCAATTAACATCGGCTGTAGTCATAACGAAGGTGTGAGTCCATGAAGGAATTTAAACTGAACATTCAAAACTGGAATGGAGCAATTGGAGAACTTATGGAGATGGTTGCCCCCAGTTTTGGTCTTCCTAATATTGAACTGGTGAAAACTATAGCTCACGTGGGGCCAGATATCAGATATATAGTCTGACAGCAGAGTGGTCAGGAGGTACCTGTCACAAAAAGTTGATTTATGTAAAATAATGATTTTTTTTTTAAATCCACAGGCTGAAAATCTGAACTGAGCTTTTAAAAGCAAAAATTTTTAAAAACAGAGACTAGTGTGTCTTGAGCTTGAAGCCAAAGATAGCATCCCAATTTGCACCACTGTAGCCTCCACATTTCAATCCATGGAGATGGAGACATCAAGTCTGCAAAGACCCATCAAGGACAACGATCTCAGGAGAGTATGAGTGAGCCACATATCATGTCCTCATTAGTAAGGGGCAGGTACATCTTCCCTTCACCCCCCCTGACGGCATTCCGTAGGGATCGTTCTCTCCGGGACACCCTGGTCCACTCCTCCATCACCCCCTACTCCTCAACCCCCACCTATGGCACCTCCCCATGCCCACGCAGAAGATGCAACACCTGCCCCTTCACTTCCTCTCTCCTCACCGTCCAAGGGCCCAAACACTCCTTTCAAGTGAAGCAGCATTTCACTTGCATTTCCCCTAACTTAGTCTACTGCATTCGTTGCTCCCAATGCGGTCTCCTCTACATTGGAGAGACCAAACGCAAACTGGGCGACCGCTTTGCAGAACACCTGCGGTCTGTCCGCAAGAAAGACCCAAACCTCCCTGTCGCTTGCCATTTTAACACTACACCCTGTTCTCTTGCCCACATGTCTGTCCTTGGCTTGCTGCATTGTTCCAGTGAAGCCCAACGCAAACTGGAGGAACTGCACCTCATCTTCCGACTAGGCACTTTACAGCCTTCCGGGCTGAATATTGAATTCAACAACTTTAGATCTTAAACTCCCCCTCCCCCCATCCCCACCCCGTTTCTCCCACCTCCCTTTTTTTTCAATAATTTATATAGATTCTTCTTTTCCCACCTATTTCCATTATTTTTAAATCTAAAACTAAAACTTTGTTAGTCTTTCCACCCCACCCCCACTAGAGCTGTACCTTTAGTGTCCTGTCTTCCATTCTTAATTAGCACTTTTCTTAGACAATATCACCACCTTCAACACCTCTTTGATCCTTTTGTCTGTGACATCTTTTGATTATCTGCTCCTATCACTGTTTGCTTATCTCCACAATCACCACACCCTCAACTTCTCTCTCCCCCGCCCCCCCACCTTAAACCAGCTTATATTTCACCTTTCTCCTAACTATGCTTCAGTTCTGCCGAAGGGTCATAAGGACTCAAAACGTTAACTGATTTCTTCTCCACCGATGCTGCCAGACCTGCTGAGTTTTTCCAGGTAATTCAGATTTGTCTGTCACTGCTTCTCTATCCTCTTACCTTTTAACCTATTTTCTAATTCTACTTGAGCCAACTCAGTATCATAAATTTAAATAAAGGCAATAACAAGGGTAAGACTCAAGTTCCAGATTAAAATTTCTCACCCTCAAACTGAATATTAAATTCCATCATGATATAGAATTCTACCTTCTTACCATTTTTCCCAACTCTAACTTTATTTGCTGGTGCACTCTTATGTTTGTGCACTCGGCCCCTTTCTGTCACACTCTGGTTATTAGCCACATCGCTGTCCTGCACAATTACCTTGTCCTTTCTCTTCAACTTTCCAAATCCCCCCTCACATGAACCCTCCCCCCCAACCAACTATTTAGTTTAAAGCCTTCTCTACAGCCCGAGTTATGTGATATGCCAGTTCACTGGTCCCAGCGGAGTTCAGGTGAAGGTCGTTCCAATGGTACAACTCCCTTTTTCCCCAGTACTGGTGCCAGTACCCCACGAATAGAAACCCATTTCCCCCACACCAATGGAGCCACGCATTCAACTCTCTCATCTTGTTTACTCGGCCAATTTTCTTGTGGCTCAGACAGTAACCCAGAGATTACCATCTTTGTGGGGTTCTGCTTTTTTAATTTAGTCCCTAGCTGCTTATACGCCCTCAAAAGGACACCTTTCTTAGTCCTATCTATGTTGCTGGTATCCATGTGGACCACAACAAATGTATCCTTCCCCTCCCACCCAGAGATGTCCTTGACCCTGGCACCAGGCAGGCAACATAGCCTTCGGCACCCGCGCTTTCAGCAGCAGAGATATCCCCTACAACTACATTCCTTTTAACTTCCTCACTTGAGTGGCTTCCTGGTGCCACAGTCAGTTTATTCATCCTCTGTGCAGTCCTGGTTCTCATCCACACAAGCTGTAAGAACTTTGAACCTGTTGAACAATTGCAGGGGCCAAGGCTCCTGCACTGACACCTTCTGGCACCCATACCTCACTCGTAGTCATACCCTCCTGTCCCTGACCACAGACCAGAATCAGAAGTACCCAGCCTAAAGGGTATGACTGCCTCCTGGGACAAAGTGTCCAGGTAACTTTCCCTCTTCCCTGAGGCATTGTAGCTGGAACTCCAAATCATTAACTCTGAGCTGAAGCTCCTCAAGCTGCAGATGTTTACAGCAGATGAGCTTGCTGTGGATCACACTGGTGTCCTCCAGTTCCCACATGCTACAGTTGCAACACATCACTTGCTATTTTTATGGCATTTAATTTAACTAATTAGATTTCATGTTTCGAAATCATTCAACTGTCTGTCATATCAATTGTTTAAGTAGTTCAGCTATAAATTTAATGCAATACTTATATCCCCTGTACCAGTTAAATTACTGCCCTCATTTAGAAGGAATAAATCTTAAAAGGTCACTAAACAATCACCTTCCTGCTAACCTAATTAAAGTCTTGAATATTCACCAGCTTCTGAAGGCTGAAAAAATGATATACAAAAAGCAGCGCCTCCTTGCCGCTCTGCACCAAATTCTCAGGTGAGAATGAGGTCAAGTATGTTTTTCCCTCTTGTTGGTTCCCTCACCACCAGCTGCAGACCCAGTCTAGCAGAAATGTCCTTTAGGATTCATGAGCTCGTCTGTGGTGGTGCTACCGAGCCATTCTTGGTGATAGACATTGAAGTCCCCCACCCAGAGTACATTCTGTGCCTTTGCCACCCTCAGTGCTTCCTCCAATTGGTGCTCAACATGGAGGAGTACTGATTCATCAGCTGAGGGGGCGTCGGTATGTGGTAATCGGCAGGAGATTTCTTTGCCCACGTTTGACCTGATGCCATGAGACCTCATGGGGTCCAGAAATGATGTTGAGGACCCCCAAGGCAACTCCCTCCCAACTGTATACCACTGCGCCGCCACCTCTGCTCGGTCTGTCCTGCTGGTGGGACAGGACATACCCAGGTATGGTGATGGTGGTGTCTGGGGCATGATCCATAAGGCATGATTCCGTGTGTATGACTATGTCAGGCTGTTGCTTGACTAGTCTGTGAGACATCTCTCCAAATTTTGGCGCAAGCCCCCAGATGTTAGTAAGGCAGACACTGCAGGGTCAACAGGGCTGGGTTTGCCATTGTCGTTTACGGTAACTAGGTCGATGCCGGGTCTTCTGTTCAGTTTCATTCCTTTTTATTGTCACTTTAGTGGTTTGATACAACTAAGTGGCTTGCTAGGCCATTTCAGAAGGCATTTAAGAGTCAACCACATTACTGCAGATCCAGAGTTACATGTAGGCCAGACCAGGTGAGGGCAGCAGATTTCCTTCCCTAAAGCATATTCATGAACCAGGTGGGTATTTGCAATGGGTATTTACCATCTAGAAGGACAAGGGCAGCAGATAGTTGGGAATACCACCACCCGGAAGTTCCCCTCCAAGTCACTCACCCATCCTGACTTGAAAATATATCACCGTTCCTTCACTGTCACTGTGTCAAAATCCTGGAACTCCCTTCCTAAGAGCACTGATGGGTGTACCTACACCACATGGACTACAGCGTTTCAAGAAGGTAGCTCACCACCACCTTCTCAAGGGCAACTAGGGATGGGCAATAAACGATGATCCAGCCAGCGAAGCCCACATCCCATGAATGAATAACAAAAAAAAACAATTTTTGTGATAAATCTTAATTAACTTCAGAACTAAGAATAGACAACTGTTTCCATTGTCAGCTCAAACTGACTGGCAAATGCTTAATGCCTGCAGGCACTTCCTGTGGCACAGTAATTTTAGTGAGATCAGCATCAGTGCAAGAAAACAGAGTATTGTATGCTACACAATTTATAATAAAAATAAACTCTGTATTGGAGAATAAGTTCAAAATTTATTAAGCAAACTGAATCATGCTTTTCAGGCCAAAGGGTTTTATAACATTACACAGATATAGAGTTTCTTAAAATCAAAATCAGCCTGTTTGTTAAAGAATCTAAGCATTTTACTGCTGTAATGCCAGGTTCCAATTTACCTCCACTGTTTTTTTTTGTATTTGGTCATTAGTGACTGTTGCAACTGATACATGTTTAACATATATTTATTATATTTTTAAAAATCTCCCCATAATACAGAATCTTATTTCTTCCTTCAGATTTCCTTATCACTGTACACTGTCCCCATGTGAAAGAGCACGTAGATCAATCACCAAAGGAACTCTCGTTATAAGTGCAACGTGTTGGACACTTCTTGTTCAATCCCATTCCACAGCTCATTTTAGATCCATCTAAAATTCTATCCTGCATGACGCAGAAGATTTAATGCATCAATGCTCTTACTTTAACATTCCAACAATACATTAATGTTGTGAATTGCAGCAAAAATAGGTTTTCAGTTAAAAGTGGATCAAACCTCATAAGCACTGGCACAGACCAGTTGAGCTGAATGGCCTGTTTCTGTGCTGGGAAATTCTATGTCACAAACATGTCACAAATCTTATATTTTGTCACAAAGGCTAACACAAATTAAGTTTATATTTTTTTAATTTGAAGCACCATTGACTAACATGACCTTTTATAAGAACACAAATGATCACTCATTGAACCCAATAATCACTTTCACTTTCTGAAAAGACACCTGCAAAGTTGCTCAATGTATTCAGACGCCATGTACTCTGTAGAAGTGGCACATCAAATATCTGCTGTGAAAGTTTAACCTCCTGCCATTCTGACTAGCCCCTTTGTTGGGGATGGGGGTGGGGATGAGACTAGACAGAGGCAACAGAAGGAGCTGGAAAGCACACACTTGACAGGTGGGGGAACGGTGAAATTAGGCTAGACAGAGGCAAGGGAGGGGGCTGGAAGGCACGTGCTTGACTGGAGGGGTGGGGTCTCATTGGGGTGGACAGAGACATGTCTGGGGGGAGGCGGGGGAGAGGGTTCCCTGGAGTCCAGGAGGGAACAGGTGGACAGAGACACATAACTGGGGGGAGGTTAAAGGAGTAGAGGAGGGCAGGGGTAGACAGAGATACATGACTTGGGGGAGGTTAAAGGAGCAGAGGAGGGAAGGGGTGGACAGAGACATATAGCTGGTGAGGGGAAGGGGGGGTGGTTAAAGGAGAACAGGAGGGGAGATAAGTCTGAGACAATCCTGGGGTAGTGCGCACCACATGGTCAGGGCCAGAAAGCAAAAGACAGTCCGGGGCAGTGTACACCATGTAGTAGCCAGGCCCAGGAAGCAACGGCAGTACTGGGGTAGTGTGCACCATGCTGCAAGGCTGTGCCTTGCACACATGTCCTGGTCTCGGTCCATGGGGCAGGAGGGCCTATCCATCCTGCATCAGTCATACACAGCATGTTGTGCAAAAGGTGGTCAATCCCTCACACATTTTAGTCCTGGGGGTTGGTGGCTTGGTACTGGGCCGTAGATGGCACAGTCACAGTCAGGGGAGGTAGCTGCAGCCTGTAAATGGGAAACTGGTAACTAAGAGAGGGGGCACTCAATGGTGTCTTGGAGGGAGGGTGGCTCAGTAGGTCACTGTGCAAAGGTCCTTAAGATGAGGTGGGGTCGAGTCGACATGAGGCATCGGGACACCCACAGAAAATGGCTCAGGAGGAAGGCAGGGATATCTGCAAGAATTACAATAGGTTCCAGAATTAGAGGGGAAGGCAGAAAAGTGATCAGAGGGAGGGGATCTTGCAGATGATGCTCTTGCAGGACAATAGGAGGGACTTAGATGGTCACGGGGTGAGGAGGGGTGCGTTGGAAGCTGGTCTTAACAGAAGCAGAGCAGCACCATTTCAACAGCTGATATAATAATGCAGCTGAAAAATGAACTGGGGAAAAAAACATCCAGGGAGGTGTCTGAGGGCTTGTGAGAGGAGTCAACGATTGCACTGCACTTTGAGACCGATTGAAGGGGCACCCTAATAATTTCCAATTCAGGATATGGAGAGCAAGACTCAGCAGAGACATGTTAAGAAGACTAAAATGCCAGCTGAAGGGTTTGTGCACCTTAACTCATGGTGCACATTCTTGCAAGAATCTATTGCAGTTTGGGGCCAAATGCTTATTGAGTTTGAATGACCATTTGTTCCTCTCACAAGAATGTGCAAAGGCCAGAAGGATTCAACTGTAAAGGGGCAACGGCTAATGTGCTGATGCAAAATGCTCCAAAGGCCTCTACATGTTGCTGCTTGAGATTTTCAGGCTTTACACACATCGATTACAGTCACGGTATTAGTGCAAGGATGTGCTACAGCTGCAAGGGACGAACTGGGGTTGGAATGCCTGGAATAAGGGCAGCCCAAGGGCTTCACAATGACTCCGTAGCTTGGCGATGCAGGGTGATCATTGCAGGGTTATATTCAATCATGTCTCTCTTCACTTTTTCCACAGAGGCGAGGAGGAATGCATAATGGCTTTTTCATGGCTTTCATGCAACTGAAGAGAAGGGCTTGTCACCATAGGGCAGGGCAAAGGGAAAAACCTGGCTCTGAGGAACATGGGCCAGCGGGGCCCCAAGAAGACTCAGAACCTGAAGAGGAGACACCAATTCCACAGCGTGTGGCGCAACCCAAGGTGTATCAAAAATGCGTCTTTCGTACTTGCAGATGAGTGAGAGACAGTGGCGTGGACACCTTAACTTGTCAAGGGATGTGGTGGCTCACCATGTGGTACATCAATACCAAGCCACCAAACCCCAGGACCAAAATGTGTGAGGGACTGACCAGCCCCTGCACAACATGCTGCGCATGACTGACACAGGAAGGACAGGCCCAGGACACATGTGCCAGGCACAGCCTTGTAGCATGGTGCGCACTGCCTCAGTACTGCCTTTGCTATCTGGTCCTGACTACATGGTGCGCACTGCCAATTTCTTCGGGAGGATCTGACGCTGCACGGCCTTCCACATATGACAATCCTACACTCATAAAAGCATTCAAGAGGTCACCAATGCTCTTTTCAGTAAGGCACACAATTACATTCAGTTCTCCCTGAATGACATCAGCCAAACGGCCAAGGCAGTGGGATTTGCAACCATCTCTGACTTCCTACAGGTGGGAGGGGCCCATCAACTACATTCATGTGACTTTAAGAGCTCCCTGGCATCAGCCACAACGATTTATCCACAGAAAAGGCTTCCATTTTCTCAACGTGTGGCTGATCTGCAGCCGCCAAAAGTAGATTATGCAGGTCTGTGCAAGGTACCCTGGGAGCTCACACAACCCTTACATCTCGCGTCACTCACAGATACTACAGATCTTCAAGGGCCCTCCAGTGCCTTCAGGGTTGGCTCATCAGTGACAAAGGCTGCCCCCAAAAGATGTGGCTAATGACGACCATTTGGTGGCTACAAAGTGTTTCAGAGGAGAGGTACAATGCGGCTCATTCCTCGACACGCTCCTTGATTGAGCGGACCACTGGCATGCTGAAGATGCATTTCAGATGTCTGGCCAGACAGACTACACTCTCCAGTACTCTCCGCAGAGGGTGTCCCGCATCATCGTGGTTTGCTGCATTGTATGCAACCTGATGCCCCAGAGAGGGGATGAATTGCCAAGATGGAGAGATGGAGGAGTTGCACGTGTCCGATGAGGAGGACATCGAGAGGAACAAGCTCAATGAGGGTGAGGATATTAAAGCCCCAAGCAAAGAGGCCATAGCATGAGCCAGACGCAGCAGACGTGCCCGTGAGACCTTTACAGCCACAAGGTTCCAGGGCCATGAAGACACCTAGCTTATATGAGCCTCTTTCACCTGTGCCCTCCATGCAGGCTCAACAGTAACCCCTTCTTTGCTATCCTTAGCATCTGAATGAAGGACATCTATCTCAGAATGGGTAGACACAATCTTGCGTGATGATGGCCTCATCCTTGGAAGGCTAGGCAGCCTGTGGAGCATGTAGCCGTTCTGTAATGGGACGAGAACTCCACCAGCATGTACTGTGAAGAAATTAGACATGGTGCTATCTTTTCAAACATTGCGCCAATATTTCACTGCCTATGGCAGCCTTCAGGAGGCAAGAGCAGCACTGCAAACCTCAGTGCATTCATGGCAGTATGCCTGGAGCATTGCAAGGCGTCCCAAGGAGGACAATCATCAATCAATGGTTTTCACGTGAACATCGGAGGATTGATCTGAATCTGAACTGCAGCATCTCTCCACAGGCCATCCCTCATGCAAGATAAATGTTCTGGCCTGATCCTCACTCGGAGTCCCCAGCATGAGATCATTCTTTAGGATGCAGTGATCTGTCACTCTCAGTCATGGATGCGAGCCTGCAAGTCAGGTCACCTCTATGTGCACAGAGATCATTGACAAGTACTCATGACCCTGCCTTCGCATAGAGCTTCCCAAGTGCACATTCAGCATTGCCTTGGCATCTGGGTGTGAGGTGGCCCAGTAAACATCGAGACTGCATTTAAGCATTATCATCAAAGAAGTTACTAAGTAACGAGCACACATCAGATGTAGTGGAGCTTCACTCTGAGCCCATTTGAGGCCTCCACATTGTCACTTCAGCAGTTTCAGATACACACGGAAACCTGGGACACTGATCACATTGTCACGATCAGATAACAATGTCGACTGCCCGTCAGAAAGCTAACTCAGGATTTGTGTCAAGTCATGCTAGCCAGATCTTCAGATCCAAAGAAGCATCCTCCCATTTAATAGTCCAACATCTGGGGCCTCGACACACATCTCTGATCTCGCATGGCTATGGCCATCTAGCAAACATTTAAAGAGTCACCAAGTGCTAGCTAGGTCCACAGCTCTGCCTCTTGCACCTGGAGAATGGGAACTACTATAGGGGTGAAGACTAGCTGCACACACGGTCACAACGTCATGCTACAGGCCGCCCTGAGCGCCTAAGGTCCCTGATTATTACTTAAAATGTAACCCACACTCAAGCCTGACAGACATTACATGGAGGCCATTGAAAGATGCACTGAGTTAGAATGACTCCAATGCGGATCGCCATGAAAACCTATAAGATCCACACAGACCAGTCTTCAGTGCATCAGCATCAGGAGAACAAACCAAACTGCAAAATCTATACTCATGAGGTTACATGATATGATCCTCTGACGCAAATTTAAGATATGCAGTGCCCAATCACCATGTTGATAGAGCAACAGGCTTTGCTCATGTCACTGCTGTGGACAGAAAGGCAGCTCACTATACTGAGGTTGTGCGAGACACCATAGACCTGAGGCACATGATGGGAGATAAGTAAGGGGGGGCACATGTTACACTTGGATGACCTCGGAGCATTGCATCATACAGGGGAGCTATTCATTTGATGAGAATTTCAGATAAGCATGCAGCAGCAGTGGACGCAGTCTGCTGACTGCTACGCCTTGTCTGTGATAACTCTGGCGGGCGTCCTCTGGAGGGCCGAGGACTGGAGGGCCCCGGCCTGCTTAGGGTCTCATGCTATGGGACAGGCGATTGCCCTAGGGTGTCCAGCTGACAGTCCTGCTCCCTGAGGGTACCTGAAGGCCCCTCCCTGATTCTTTGAGGAGAAGGGGCTCCTGGAGGGAGATCGAGGTACCCTGTACCCCTCTCTCATAGCCACTGATGCATCCCACTCATGGCTATAGCAATGGTGTGCAGGTCAGTGCGCATATTCAACACTAACTGCTAGACCAAGGTCTCCATGGCGGTTACCACCCTTCCAATGGTGACCTTGCTCCACTGGCATGCCAGCGGCACAACATCAGACAGAATGTGGATGGACTCCTCCATCCTCTGTTCTAATTTGGTGGCAGCCTCTGACAACCCTGCCTGCTGTGCCCCTGCCCAATTTTGGAGCTCCAGCGTCGCACTGAGGTCTGATTCCAGAGGCTCGTTATAGGACTCGGGCTCAGCAGGATCCTGGCCTCCAGCAGTCCTCCATGTTGATGGTCTTGGCTGCGGCAGGGTGGACGAATCACAGCACACCCCGTCACGAGATATGATGTGCTGCATTCATGCATACATAATGAGGTGGAAAGAAGACAATCTAGCATGGAAGCCCACCACGCAGGCCGACAGGAACCGTGCCAACTTTCCAACCCACGGTCACGCTTAGTCTCTGGAGCAGAAAATTCCACCCCACATTTGTTGTTTGGAAATCAGAACAGAACCGAAAACAGTCCACTGAAATCTGACCATTTAACAGCTGTGCTGCAATATATGCTGTGTTAATCAACACTGGGGAAAGGTAGTTTTAAACGTACTAAGCAGACAGTTAAAAGAATGTTCCAGATTATAGTGCCAGAATTTCAGCTTCAGGTACATACAAGGCTGTACGATTAATCATGTGCAAAGAAACTAGTAACGTCTCCACGGTTCCATTCTTATCTAGCTAACCACAGCCAGAGAATCACTTGCAATGAGTTCCTGCACCATTATCTCTGTTATTCCTCAAGGATGCAATCCTTGCCCCCCCTCCTATTTCTCAGCTGCATGGTGCCCCTACACGATGACGTCCAGCTCTACCTCACCATCACCTCTCTTGACTCCTCCACTTGGCTAAACTATCAAACTTCTTGTCCAACATCCAGTACTGGATGAGCAGACATTTCCTCCTGTGAAATATTGGGAAGATTGAAGTCATTCTTTTTGGCTCAGGCCCCAAACTCCGTTCACTAGCTACCGGCTCCATCCCTCTCCCTGGCCATAGTCTGAATTTAAGCCAGTCTGTTTCTAACTTTGATGTTACACACAACTCTGAGATGAACTCCCGACCTCATATTTGCACATCACTAATACCACCTATTTCCATCGCCCAATTTCGCCAGTGTTTCAGCTCATCTGCTGCCAAAACCCTCACTTATGCCTTCATTACCTCTAGGCTCGATTATTCCAATGCATTGCTGGCTTGTCTCCCACATAATACCCTCTGTAAACTTGAGGTTATTCAAAACTTGCTGCCCATATCTAAACTCGTACCAAATTCCATTCACCTATCACTCCTGTGCTCGCTGATTGACATTAGCTCCCAGTCAAGCTGATTTTAGAATTCTCATCCTTGTTTTCAAATTGCCCCTCTCTATCTCTGTATTCTCCTACAGCCCCACAACCCTCCAAGATACCTATGCTCTTTTAATTCTGGCCTCTTCAACACCCCCGGGTTTAATTGCTCCACCATTGGTGGCCGTGCCTTTAATTGCCTAAGCCCTATGCTCTGGAATATCCTCTCTCTACCTCTCAACCTCACTTTCCTTCTTTAAAACACTCCTTAAAACTTACCTCTTAGATCAAGCTTTTGGTCATCCAACCTAACATCTCTTTATGTGACTCAGTGATTTTTTTTTTTGTTTTATAATGTTCCTGCAAAGCACCTTGGGACCTCTATTACTTTAAAGGTGCTATATAAGTTGTTGGTTTTGTCTGCCTTCTGGCATGCCCCAGTGACAGCTGGCAATATAAATGGGACTCCTCCACTGAGTATAAACAAAAAGCCCAAAGAAATAAACTTCACTGCAGTTCAGCACCAATCCACTAAGTATTTACAAAATAACATCTGGCGACCCAACCACTGCAAGTAACATTGAATGCTCTTTAAGACTGGATTGGTAGGAAAATTCAAGCAATTGTACTGTATAATGAATGACCTCCATACCTCCAATCCACTATGATGCAAATTATCAAATAAATTTTCTAGTATCAAAGTTATAATTTTTTTTCTGACACCTTAAAAGTATAATTGTCAATACGTGACAAAACAGAAGATTCTTGACATGTTGAGAAAACATCAATTCACACAATTACAATCACATCAGTCCCTCCTCCAAATGCTGAACTGTTGCCCAGCCACTGGTAAATACTACCTAGAATGATCTAACTGCAAGCAGGACCAGTGGTCACAGAAGGCTTCAACTAAATCAGTAAAGCACCATAATTATAGAATTCCAAACTAGAAGTTCATAAATTGTCTTCTCATATGTGTTTATGTTGGGTATATAATCTTACTTTCATTTCAATTAGATTAAATTATCTAATAACATAATGCACTTGACCATATCAAGTTAAGCCTAAAATAATCTTCACTTTCTCAGCACAAAGGTAAATATTGCAACCGGGCACCTACAACTGGAAAAAGAAAATGGGAATGAACCTTCATCATAAAAGTTTGTTTAGGGCATAAACTTGTTTTATGCAAGACTAAGATCAAACATATTGGCATATTTTGTGTTGGCAAATTAAGATGTAAATATGTATAGAACTAGTTTAGAATGTTTCAAGAATCTACTCACCTTTAATCGTTTCTTCAACGACTTCAACTACACGATCTATTTGCTGAACCTAATGAGAAAAACATTTTTACACCATTACTGATGAGAGTTTGACAACAATCTTCTTAGATCATGTTTCACTAACTACTAGGTAAGAAGGGAGTGTCGCCACATATCCAGTCATGCATTAGCCATTATAACTTGAAACTGAAACATCGGTGGGCCTTGTAAAGTGGAACCAACTGAATGAAAAAGTTCTCACTTTATTCTTCCTGTAACTACCAACAGAATTTGCCCTCCTGTTCAGGGCTCAGCTAAATTGTTTCCATCCTTCTGCACAGAAACTAGTGTGTTTTGGTTAATAGGATAGCCCTCACAATCAGAAATGAACTACTGTACGTTCACGTCATTGCGAATGCTGCTTTTAAACAAGCAGTCATTGCGAATGCTGCTTTTAAACAAGCAGTTGGAAGATGCATCAAAAGTGGCTCATGTTGATTCATCAAGGTTTCTCTTTCCTCCCTTTGGTTAACTCAGCCTGACTGCTTGATGGAAGTTTGTGGGGCATCACATCAATATGTTGTATTATCAGGCCATTTTTATTTTTAAATCTCCCAGATGGTGAAATTGTTAACCCAATTTCTGCCAACCAGGGAGCAGACACTTTCAAAATTAAGAATTCCAAGTTTCCATATGCTATAAAGATTTCCAGAATTCAAAGCAGTATGACATGATCCAAAGTAATCATTTCTTCTCCCATCAGTTTTCCATTTTATTTCTGAAAACTACTCCATCTCCAACCTCCTTTTCCACTCCAAGGTCCTTGAACATGTTCTTTTATCAGATTTAGAGATAGATAGAAGCATAAGAGTTCTTAAGCCCTGAGAAGGGGGGAGGAAAGGAAGAACAAAAGGGAAGGTCTGTGACATGTAGGAGGGCAGGAGAGATTAACTAACAGAAGATTTCATCATACAAAAGCCAAAAAGAGTGTTAATGGGTGTGGTAAGGAAACAAGTGTTGTGCCCAGATGAGGCGTGAATGGCTATATAGCAACAAACTAAATAAAACATGAAGGGATAAAAGAAATAAGCCAAGAAAAAAAAACATATAGAACGAGATGGAGGCAGAGGTTATATCTAAAGTTACTGAATTTAATATTGAGTTAAGATGGCTGTAGAGCGCTGAGACAAAAGATGAGGTGCTGTACCTCAAGTTCGCCTTGAGCTTCATTGGAAAACTGTTGCAGGCCATGGGTAGAAAGGTCAGGCTGGGAGTAAGGTAGAGAATTAAAATGACAAGCGAAAGGAAGCTCAGTGTCATGCGTACGGACTGAACAGAGGTGTTCTGCAAAGCAACATTTGGTCTCCCCAATGTAGAAGTTTACCATGTCGTAAACAGCAAATAACATACACAAAATTGAAAAAAGCACAAATAAATCACGGTTTCACTTGGAAAGAGTATTTGGGGCCTTGGATGGTGAGAAGGGAAGGGGTGAAAGGTGTTCCATCGCCTGTGCTTGCACTGAAAGGTGCCATAGGGGAGGAAGGGATGTTAGGGGTGACTAAGGAGTGGACCAGGGTGTCGTAGAAGAACAGCCCTTTCAGAATGCTGAAAGAGGAGGGCAGGGGAATATGGGTTTGGTGATGGCATCACACTGGAGCTAACAAAAATGACAGAGGATGATCCATTGAATATGGAGACTGGTTAGGTGAAGGTGAGGATAGGGGGAAATCCAATCATGGTTCTGGGGGTGGGGTGGTGAAAGCAGAAGTGTGTGAAATGGGTCATACATGGTGGAGGAACGTGTCAATCATTCTGGGTGGGAATCTTAGTTTGAGGAACAAGGAAGACATACACGAAGCGCTGGTGTGAAAGGTTGCATCATCAGAACAGAAGCGATGAAGATGGAGAAACTGGGAGAATGGAATGAAGTCCTTACAGGAAGCAGGGTGTGAGGAAGTGTAGTCAAGGTAGCTGTGGGAGTCTGTGACTTTATTTGTTTTCTTTATTCGTTCATGGGTTAAGCGCATCGCTGGTTAGGCCAGCATTTAATGCCCATCCCTAATTGCCCTTGAGAAGGTGGTGGTGAGCTGCCTTCTTCAACCGCTGCAGTCGATGTGGTGTAGGTATATCCACAGTGTTGTTAGGGAAGGAGCTCCAGGATTTTGTGAGGAGCTTTGAGGAGCTCCAGTGAAGGAATGGCAATATATTTCCAGGATGGTGAGTGGCTTGGAGGGGAACTTCCAGGTGGTGTTCCTATCTGTCTGCTGCCCTTGTCCTTCTAGATGGTAGCAGTCGTGGGTTTGGAAGGTACTAAGAAAGCTTGGTGAGCTTCTGCAGTGCACTTTGTAGATGGTGCACACTGCTGCCACGGTGAGTCAGTGGTGAAGGGAGTGAATGTTTGTGAATGGGTGCCAATCAAGCTGGATGCTTTATCCTGATGGTGTCAAGCTTCTTGAGTGTTGTTGGAGCTGAACTCACTAGGCAAGTGGAGAGTGTTCCATCATACTCCTGACTTGTGCCTTGTGGATGGTGGACAGGCTTAGGGGAGTCAGCTGGTGAGTTACTCACCGCAGCATTCCTAGCCTCTGACCTGCTCTAGTAGCCACAGTATCTATATGGCTAGTCCAGTTCAGTTTCTAGTCATGGTAACCCCCAGGATGTTGATTGTGGGGGATTCAGTGATGCTAACGCCATTGAATACCATGGGGCAATGGTTAGGTTCTCTTGTTGGAGATGGTCATAGCCTGGCAGTTTTGTGGCATGAATGCTACTTGCCACTTACCAGCTCAAGCCTGGATATTGTCCAGGTCTTGCTGAATTTGGGCATGGACTGCTTCAGTGCCTGAGGAGCTGCCAATGGTGAACATTGTGTAATCATCAGCGAACATCCCCACTTCTGACCTTATAATG
Organism: Cetorhinus maximus; assembly: GCF_964194155.1. Classification (NCBI taxonomy): domain Eukaryota; kingdom Metazoa; phylum Chordata; class Chondrichthyes; order Lamniformes; family Cetorhinidae; genus Cetorhinus; species Cetorhinus maximus. The sequence continues at coordinate 172,962,710 of NC_135881.1, read as the reverse complement.
GAAGGAAGGTCATTGATGAAGGTCAGTCCTAGGACACTACCCTGAGGAACTCCTACAGTGTTGTCCTGGAACTGTGATGATTGATCTCCAACAACCACAACCTTTGTGCAGAGAGTTTTCCCCGATTCCTGTTGACCCCAGTTTTGCTAGGCCTCCTTGATGCCACACTCGGTCAAATGGTGCCTTGATGTCAAGGGCAGTCACTTTCACCTCACCTCAGGAGTTCAGCTCCTTTATCCATGTTTGAACTAAGGCTGTAATGAGGTCAGGAGCTGAGTGGCCCTGGCGGAACCCAAACTGTACATCAGTGAGCAGGTTACTGCTAAGCAAGTGCCACTTGATAGGACTGTTGATGACCCCTTCCATTACTTTACTGATGATCGAGAGTAGACTGATGGGACTGTAATTGGCTGGGTTGGATTTGGCCTGCTTTTTGTGTACAGGACATACCTGGGCAATTTTCCACATAGCTAGGTGAACACCAGTGTTGTAGCTGCACTGGAACAGCTTAGCTAGGGGCGCAGCAAGTTCTGGAGCACAAGTCTTCAGTGCTATTGCTGGAATATTGTCAGAGCCCATAGCTTTTGCACTATCCAGTGCCTTGAGCCGTTTCTTGATATCACGTGGAGTGAATTGAACTGGTTGAAGGCTGGTGTCAGTGATGCTGGGGGCCTCTGGAGAAGGTCGAGATGGATCATCCACTCGGCACTTCTGGCTGAAGAATGTAGTAAATGCTTCAGCCTTATCTTTTGCACTGATGTGCTGGGCTCCCCCATCATTGAGGATGGGGATATTTGTGGAGCCTCCTTCTCCAGTGAGTTGTTTAATTGTCCACCACCATTCATGACTGGATGTGGCAGGACTGCAGAGCTTAGATCTGATCTGTTGGTTGTGAGGTCGCTTAGCTCTGTCTATCAGTTGCTGCTTATATTGTTTGGCACGCAAGTAGTCCTGTGCTGTAGCTTCACCAAGTTGACACCTCATTTTTAGGTATGCCTGGTGCTGCTCCTGGCATGCCCTCCTGCACTTTTCATTGAACCAGGGTTGATCACCTGGCTTGATGGTAATGATAGAGTGGGGGAATAAGGCGGACCATGAGGTTACAGATTGTATTTCAGTACAATTCTGCTGCTGCTGATGGCCCATAGCGACTCATGGATAACCAGTCTTAAGTTGCTAGATCTGTTCGAAATCTATCCCATTTAGCACGGTGGTAGTGCCACACAACATGATGGAGGGTATCCTCAGCGTGAAGGCAGGACTTCGTCTCCACAACGACTGTGTGGTGGTCACTCCTACCGATATTGTCATGGATAGATGCATCTGCAACAGGTAGGTTGGTGAGGATGAGATCAAGTATGTTTTTCCCTCGTTGGTTCCCTCACCACCAGCTGCAGACCCATTTTAGCAGCTTTGTCCTTTAGGACTCGGCCAACTCAGTCAGTGGTGGTGCTACCGAGCCACTCTTGGTGATGGACATTGAAGTCCGCCACCCAGAGTACATTCTGCGTCCTTGCCACCTTCAGTGATTCCTCCAAGTGGTGTTCAATATGGAGGAGCACTGATTCATCAGCTGAGGGAGGGCAGTACGTGGTAATCAGCAGGATGTTTCTTTGCCCATGTTTGACCTGATGCCATGAGACTTCATGGGGTCCAGAGTCGATGGTTCAGGACTCCCAGAGCAACTCCCTCCCGACTGTATACTACTGTGCTGCCACCTCTGCTGGGTCTGTCCTGCCTGTGGGACAGGACATACCCAGGGATGCTGATGGTGGTGTCTAGGACATTATCTGTAAAATATGATTCCATGAGGATAACTATGTCAGGCTGTTGCTTGACTAGTCTGTGAGACAGCTCTCCCAATTTTGGCACTAGCCCCCAGATGTTGGTAAGGAGGACTTTGCAGGGTCAACAGGGCTAGGTACAACTGAGTGGCTCACTAGGCCATTTCAGAGGGCATTTAAGTTTCAACCACATTGCTGTGGGTCTGGAGACACATGTCGGCCAGACCAGGTAAAGATGACAGATTTCCTTCCCTAAAGGACATCAGCGAACCAGATGGGTTTTTACAACAATCAACATTGGCTTCATGGTCATCATTAGATGTTTAATTCCAGATTTTTATTGAATTCAATTTCCATCATCTGCCATTCTGCCATCCCTAGAGCATTACCCCAGAGCTCTGGATTACTCGTCCAGCAATAATACCATTTATTTGATACCTAATAAAAAGAAAAAAGCTACAAAATCTGGAAATCTGAAATAGAATCTGAAAATGCTACGAAGAGGAACAACAGGAGAACTGATCAGTCATAGCCAGTCTTCTTTTCACCTACATGGACTGGACCCAACATGCACTTCAGTGTTTTCTATATGACTTCAAATCCATAGCATTACCAAATATTGCCAACAAGAGTTCTGCTAAAAGTATCTATTTTGAAAACCAATGAACATAAATTCAGCTGCAAACAATCTCCTGGCCAAAAGCCTGTTCTTCATTTAGAAATGTAAATAAAATATGACCTAAATTGCAAAGAACACACAATAGGACATTACTCTGAAATAGATAACAGAAACAAGCCATCAGAAAATGGTCTTTGGAGCAAATTTCCAGTCATTTCATAAATTTAAGTCATTAGCTTGATTATCACATAACTGATCAATAACTAAACCTCAGAGAGATAGATGGAAAGATATATATTTGTTTGATATTTCCCAGCTGGGCATGATATGATTTGACCAGGCTATTTTGTACGTGTCTGCTGATTTGGGGTGGAAGTTCATAGATCAGTGAAACACATATGAAAAAGATAATTCTCTACTTAAAATACTGAACTACAAATCATACTCGCACTGGCAACAGTGCATTTCATTAATAGAACCCACCTTTCCACCGTCTGGATTCCTTTCGTAATGTCAGATTTGTTGGAGTTGAGTTTGCATAGGTAGTAAATCTTTAGCACCTCAAGTCACAATTTTTTATACCTCAGCCTAGAGTTTTGACTGGTACTTGACTCTGGGCATATCATAGTCAAACTCTATTCTGTTCTTCACCCATATTGACACACACATTTTTTTGCTGTACACTTTTCAGTAGATTTATTATCCCCTCCTCCATTACATCAATTATAATAATTCAGTTCTGCCTCAACTAAGTTGAGCTAACTAGGAATCGAACTTGGGCTCATACAATAAAGGAACAATTATATAGCACACAATGCATCAACCCACAACACCAGGAAAGTATTTTAATAGCCTTTTTTTGACTGTTCATCCTGCAGTTTCTCTTGACCACAAAGATCTCCAAACTCCTGTGATTCTGCTTCCAGTTTTAGAAGCTAACTTTCTTCCTACTTCCACAATTAGGTTTCCACTTTCATGTTTAATTCCTGTGGGGTCTCCTTGGATTACTTCCATATCTTGAGGCATAAGTTCCTTTGGTATTTTGCTGTTGCACCTGGTGAATTGTTGACATATTATGTTTTAAAGTCGGCCCACTGAGCCACAATAGCAACGATTTCACAACATGCGTCCTTCTAACTAGGTATCTAGGCTCTGAAGAAGAGCCCTACAGACTCAAAACATTAATTTTGCTTCTCTCGCCACAGATGCTGTCAGACCTGCTGAGTTTTTCCAGCATTCTCTGTTTTTATTTCATATTTCTAGCATCCGCAGTATTTTGCTTTTTAGGTATCTCGCCTCTTCTGCATTGCGCTTTCACCCAGATCACAGTCCATGAGTTCCATCCACTTCAATAGACCTTCGTCCTTCAATCTCTAGAGTATCTGTAACTTTTTTCTCATGTATTCTCAAAGGAGCATTTTTCTCTCTCTGCTGAGAAAACAAATCTACCTTTTCCCATCCCCATAAGATATCTGACTTTATTTCACACCACAGATAGCAGATCCTGTTATAAATACCAAGCTCATAGTAACATTTTGAGGTAATTTTTAGCTCTGGGAAAATTACGGTTAACTGTAGAAAGTGGGATAAATGCAACTAAAACAGCTTGAAGACTATTACCCTTGAAAGGTTGAGGCCATGTTGACTTCAGGGGTTAACAGCTAGCAAGGCAAGATCATAAAACAGCTGATGGGCTTGCTTAGCTGGAGAACTACACTGCTGGCAAGGAAATGCAGCCCGAAGAGTTGTTTTATGGCTACAATTAATTTAAAAGCATTCAGTGAGCCCTGGAAGGCTATATCATGGAGATCAGTGGAGCTTAAGAAAGTTTTAGTATTTCAAATTATCTGTGCGTTTGCTGGGGGACTGGATGTTCTGCAGCAGGGGGAAAGGCTATATCAAAAAGATACTGCTGTTTGCAAACTCCAGGCAGCAAAGCTGTTGCTGTTAGCTGGCTCTGTGCAGTTAGGGCTCAAGAGAAGTCCTGTAGAGCTGAGAAGGTAGCAGAAGGTCACTAGTTCAATGCTGGAAAGGGTTAGGGCTCAGAATCAACCTTGGCAGCCATTTATTGGTTGGTGTAACTGGGGAGATTGGAACTTGGTGAAATCCAGGGGCAGTGCCAGCCCAGTGAAGCTAGCCGGCTATTAAGGAGCTGAAATTGCACAAGAGGCTGGACTGCAGACTCGGGAATCCAGGGGAACGGAGCCTCAGGAGATGAGATTAAGATCATGAGAGGTGTGCAGTCGTTGGGGCAGTCTGAGTTAGAGCGGCTTTGAGTGAATTCAGAGGCTTGATCTTCAAAAATGAAAGGTTTGGAGTCCCTCGTGAGGGAGACAAAGAGTTTCAACAAGATTGTTTGACTCACTGTGTTTACTGACGAGTGGGCAAGAGATCCGTGGGATCTGTCTTGGTCGCATTTGCTATTTATTGTACAGTGCGGTGGGTTCGGCCACAGGTTGCTTTTTAAATCACATGTAGCTCATGTTAACTTTGAATGTTAGAGTATAAGATAAATACTGTAAAAAATTTTTTGACCTTCTATAGTAAAGTTTAATTGTGTCTGTTCAATACCGGTGGAATCTTGTGGCTTTATTCTCTTAGCAAGTGTCTTGAGTCTCAAACTTTGTCTACTTTAAACAAAACATTATTGGGCCCTAACTGGATCTTAACAAAACTTAGCGGTTTGGTCTAGGATCATAACTGTGATGTTTGCATTCAACATTTATGCTTTTTTTGTAAAAGGCCATTTTAGTTAAAAAGAAGTGCTAAATAAAAAACCTGCCGGTAGGTTGTGCTAAGTCCCGGATGTATTGCCCTCTGGTGCAGAAAAAGAATTAAGATACCTTCCGATTTTACACAGGGAACTGGGGTTCAGAAGCAGATGGGTGTGTTTGTGCTTGCTTTCTAATTTCTAAGAAGTGACAAAACACTTCAAATGGTGACAAGGGTGGGATCATCATTATTAGAGGCTTTTGATCCTGCTACTAGGGTCTTTGTAGTTTATGTCGAGCAAATGGAACGGTTTTTCATTGCAAATGAGATAGAAGAGGAAAAGCAGGCCTCAGTGTTTCTTAGTCATCTGAATGAAAAATATCACTTTACTGAGAAATCTCATTGCTCCTGGCACTCCAGCAGATAAAAGCTTTTAGAGCTTGTGAACTTTTTAAAAAAGCACTTCAATCCCAGACCAGCAACTATTGCCGAAAGATTCAAGTTGCACCGAAGAGAACAGCATGAGGGTGAGTCAGTTTCCCAGTTCCTGGCTGAGTTGAGAAAATTAGCAGAACATTGTGACTTTAAAGGTTATCTGGAAGGAGCTTTGTGTGATCGCCTGGCTTGTGGACTAAGAAGTGAAAGAATTCAACGTAGATTGTTAGCAGAGCAAGAGTTGACACTAAAGAAAGCGTTCGAGATTGCATAAAGCATAGAAATGGCAAAGAAACAAGCTGGAGATTTGAAAGCGCATTCTAACAATGTGAAGTTAAAATAGTAAAGTCAGGGAATACTCACTTCCAAACATGTTACCAAAGTAATGGAAAATAGCATAATGCAGGGAGGCCATAAATGGAAAACCACTGATTGTCATTACTGTGGGAAAAGACAGACACATACAGCGCCATGCAGATCAAAGTCTGATCACAGCAAAGCAGTACTGCCAAGAAAAGGGCATCATGAAGAGCACACAGTCAAGTCACACTTGAAAATAAACAGGCAGTTTAAAAAGATGCGTTACTTGGAAACAAAATACAAAAGTAATGCAGGTCCAGACAAGACAGAAAGTGAAACTAACAGCAACAAAGCAGAAGAGTAATTGTATTGCATTCAGTCTGATCTGAAACTAGATAAAAGACTAAAAGCCTTAAATGGTAAAATGGTTGAAATGGAGGTTGACACTGGAGCATCTGTTCTATTGCATCAGAGAAGACATGGGAGAAAATTTTCAAGAAATGTCCATCGGAAAAAACCCTCCTCCAGCTTAGCACGTACACTGGTGAGCCTGTGAATGTACTTAGAAAAATGACCATTCAAGCTAAATATGGAGATCAAAGAGCAAAGTTGCCACTTATCATTGTGAACGAGGATCGTCCATCGCTAATGGGCAGAAACTGGCTAAAAGAAATTCAGCTGGACTAGAATAAAATAAATAAAAGTGCATTGCAACCCCATGTTGCAGTCCTTGTTAGACAAGCAAATTTGTGTCTTCAAAGAAGGTCTTGGAGTTATTAAAGACATTGAAGCCAAACTGGCTGTGAAGGCTGAAGCTTCTTCAAACCATGTTCAGTTCTCTACTCAATTGCGACAGAAAATCAAGCTGGAACTAGAACGGCCTGAAAACTTTCAGGTAATCGAGAAAGTTGATTTTGCAGAGTAGGCAACTCCCATAGTCCCAGTAGTGAAGGATGACGGGTCTATCAGAATATGTAGTAACTATACAATCACCATTAATCCTTTCCTGGAAGTGCATCAGTACCTGCTACTGAAAATTGAGGACCTGTTCGCTGCTCTGAATAGAGATGAATTATTCACAAAGCTTGACCTATCAGAGGCATTTTTGCAAATACAGCTGAGTGGAGATTCCAGGAAGTATACAACCATCAGGACACACAGAGGTCTATGTCAATATAAAGGACTACCATTCAGAATCATATCATCACCAGCCTTATTCCAGCAGGCCAGGAACAAAACACTGCAGGACCTCCCTGGTATAATTTACTTCCAAGACGACATGATCATCACCAGGAAAAAACACCCAACTCACTTAGAGAGCCTAGGCAGCATACTGCGTAGACTGGAAAAATGCAGCACCCGCTGTAAGAAATCCAAATGCTCGTTCCTGAAGCTCTCAGTGGAGTACCTGGGACATGTGATCGACGAAACTGGCCTCTCAACCTCACCCAGAAAGGTGGAGGCAATGGTAAATGCACTAGCCCAAAAATGTTAAGGGGCTTCGTTCATTTTTGGGACTTGTGAGCTATTACGGCAAGTTCATTTCCAGTTTGGCTACCAAGGCTGCACCAAAGAATAATCTGAAGAAGAGTCCAAAATAGGATTGGTTACAAGCCTGTCAGGAAAGTTTCAAGGAACTCAAGCAGGAGTTCACATCTGCTAAAATCCTGGCACATTTCAATAAAAGGTTTCCTATCAGTCTGGCTTGTGATGCACCTGAACATGGTGTTGGAGCTGTCATCTCCCGCACATTTCCTGATGGCAGTGAAAGGCCCACTGCATATGCCTCACACACATTGTCCAAGGCAGGACCAAATTATGCCCAAATGGAGAAGGAAGCTCTTGGACTAATCTATGCAGTCAAGAAGTTCTATCAATATTTGTATGGGCATAAATTCATGTTAATTACAGACCACAAGCCTTTGACCTGGTTGCTTAGCCTGCAAGTCACAAACCCAAATACTTGCCGCTGCAAGCCTACAAAGGTGGGTAATGATCTTATCTGCTTACCAATATGAAATTACATTTCACTCTACTGAGAATCGCGGAAATGCGGACACACTTTCCAGACTTCTGTTACCCCACAGCTCCACAACCAGGAGTGAAGTCACTGCTTTCAATGTGAACCAGATAGACATGTTACCTGTTAAAGCGGATCAAATTCAACTTGAAATATAGAGGGATGCTGTGCTCTCCAGAGTTTACGTGTACACACAGAAAGGTTGGTGTGCAGCCCAAGAAGTGACAACCGAGCTTAGATCTTACTACATGCGTAGATGGAGCTGACTCTGCAAGACGGTTATTTGTTATGGGGAATCAGAGTTGTTATTCCTCCAAAATTCCAATCATGAGTGTTAGAAGAACTTCACCTCAATCACATGGGAATCGTCAAAATGAAAGCATTGGCTCATCTACATGTATGGTGGCCACACCTGGGTAAAGACATCGAAGGCACGATCAGTGGCTGTCCTTCATGCAAGAAATGAAGTCTTCTCCTACACCTGTCCCATTACATCTGTGGGGTTGGCCTGACAACCCATGGCAGAGACTTCATATGGACTTTGCTGGACCACTTCTCAGACTTATATTCCTGATTGTGGTGGATGCCCACACAAAGTGGCCTCATGTTATTCCCATTAAGTCGACTACTTCAACAAAGACCACTGATGCTCTCCAGAGTATGTTCACTACTTTTGGATTTCTGGAGCACATTGTGTCTGATAATGGCACACAGTTCACATCATGTGAATTTCAAACATTCCTGAAAAACAATGGGGAGGAAGCAGATTCGCCTTACCACCCATCCTCAAATGGTGAAGCAAAGCGCTTTGTCTAGGCATTCAAAAAAGCCATATTGACGGGGGAGACACAAACAGAGTAGCAGTTGAAGCTGAAGAACTTTTTGATGATGTATTGTAACACTCCACATTCAACAACAAGCGTGCCTCCTGCTGAGCTGATGTTTGGAAGATGACTGCGTACCAAAATGGATTTACTGTGTCCAGATTTGAAAGATTGGTTCAAGGCAACTTGATCAGAAAAGGTCACTTAACACTTGTAAACCAGCTCATGAGTTTAATCTGGGTCGGTCTGTTTGGGTCTGAAATTACTGTGGAACACCAAAGTGGTTCCTGGGAAAAATCATCATGCGTCAAGGACCACTGATATATGATGCTGAATCTTCCTGTCGAATCTGGAAGATTCACACTGACCAGGTTAGAGAAGTCAAATCCAAGGAACCAACTTTCCAGGGATCTCCAGTCACAGTGGAAGGTTTCTTGGAAACATCTGCTCCAGTTGGTGAAACCCGACTTGATGCAACTGACAAGCCTTTGGCATCTGTAACTGCAACTGTTGAACCTGAACAGAAACAAGTGGAACAGCAGAATCTTCCATTTCTAAGAAAACAGACTGAGATAACAAAGCCAACACTCCTCTCTAGACCAAAGCGCCTGACCAATTTATTCCTGGCTAAAGAGGGAGGAGATGTGATGTTTGTGTTTAAAGTTTATGGTTTTTTGTAAAAGGACACTTTGGTCATAAAGAACTGCTAAAAAAACCTGCGAGTAGGGCATGCTAAGTACTAGGTGTATTGCCCTCCGGTGTAGAAAAAGAATAAAGGTACCTTCTGGTTTTACACAGGAAGCTGGGGTTCAGAAGCAGATAGGTATATTTGTGCTTGTTTTCTAAATTGTTAGGAAGTGACAAAACACTTCAATAACGACACAACTCAGGAATTTCACTGATAATATCCCAAACCTATATTTCCCAAATTACCAGTAACATTATACCTTTCAATATACAATGCCTTTCACCGTCATTATCTTCTGACACTTAGAAATTTGGTTTGAATTAGCAGGAGAAAGCTTCAGAAGGTATGACAGTCTGGCCTATTTAGGCCAATCTGTTGGTGCTTCTTCTCAAAAAAATTAAATAATTTGACTGTCCAAAGGCTTTCTAAAGCAGTTACTCCTTGGTTTAAAGGAAAATATAAAAACTATAAATCTGTAGAATTTGAGCAATATTCCCATTTCTTTTTAGATTTATCTCTCAAGGCTCAAAGCAAGTGTAGTAGAGGGTTTCATCTGTTCTCCACGACTTATAACTCCTCCACAGCCCAAAGTTTATACTTTGGTTCAATCACTTATTAAAATTTCATAATACAGGATTGAAAGCATCTGAACTGGTTATCTTTTCCAACTTTCTGCTGACATCAGTATTCTAGAAACCTAGGCTATCTGCTGCAAAGCACTGCTTATTTTTAGTTAAACAAGGGGGGGGTCTCTGCATATTTTATCTAGTCCTCTGTTTGCTTGTCAAGATTAATGTAATAAATTAGATGTTCTATGTGCTTTTTAACCAGTGCACTACTCTTAAAAAAACAATAGCTTTGTAAATTATTAAAGACAATTTTGATTGAGCAAACTTTGCTGTGAAACGAAACTTTATGTTAGTTCATCTCCCATGGTGTTACTTGGTTAGTCACGATGTGAATTTTTCAGAATCAGTAGGTTAGATAGTGGGAAAAATAGAACCAACAGGTAGAAGTGGGAAGAATGGGGAGACACCAAGGGGGAGGCGGGCAGAGGTGGGAGAACGACAAGTGCGACAGAGGGGAGGGGGCGCGCGAGAGAGGGGGGCTGCGGAATGAATATGGAGAAGACAATGGATATAGGGGTTGAGGCATAGAGCAGCATCCATTTGGTTGGGAGAAATGCAGCCATGAGGTGGTGGTCTGCTACAGACTGTAAATACTGTCAAGGGGGTACAGTACAATGCAATGAAGCAGGCCATATTGCCTGGGAAATCTTGCTTATTGGGCAAGCGGGAGTGTCAGGGATGGAAACATCTTCAATTGGGGGGGGAAGAACTCTCGATGACTCCACTGAAATCATTTGGTCATGTTTACATCTGCCAATTGCACAAATGTTCCTTTTGTTTCTTTGGCCACTCACTATTTTGAACATGTATTATTCACTTTCCCTTTGCGTCACTAATGAGAAGGTCAAGCCCAGGGGCTATATTTATGTAACAAATAAGGTTAGAGGATACAGCACACTTTGACCAAGGAGAAAATGAAAGGGAAACGAGTGGAGAAGAGAGAGTGGATAGGAGAGGGAGAGTTGAATGGATCAGGATAGATGGGAAGAGAAGAAAGGAGGAATGAGTCGGGAAGAAAGGGCGGGCACAAAAAGCGCTGTTCAGCAGACTATTTCTATGCCTCTGAAATCCTCTCAGTGTAGTTAGCATAATTCAGCCAGTGGGTGGGTATTGTCAGAAGAATTTAGGCAGCGGGGGATTGCGGCTCAGAAAGCCAGTCTGTGGAGAGGATGAGGGATGGACGATAGAAAGGGAAGTGATCAAAAAGGGAAATTCGGGTGAGTGGTGAGGGGGGACACCAAGGCAGTGTAAATTCCAGGTAACTTTCTAGCAGATACAAAGGAACCTCAGGTCAGCGAGTAATGGGGGCGCCAGGACAAGGGAAACTCAGGCAGTGAGAGAAAGGGAGTTTGCTGTGAACAAGCAATTGAGTCAGCAGTTAAGGATAATGGGGGTTGCACTGAGTTGGACGCATTGCTGGACACTGCGATGGGCAATGTAGGATAGAAGGTCGGAGGGATGGAGAGAAACACAGCTTCCGTAAGGACTGGCAGCTTTATCAAGGAACATGCAAAAAAACTGGCCTTGAGACCAAGAGTCAGGCAAATCACAGTTGTCAGAGATTCAAGAGCCCTGGTACTCCCTGCACCTTTTCTCCTGGACAGTTGTCATTGGTCGTCATTTCAAAAGATTCTGGGTCAAGGAATTTGGAAAAACAAAATAACATTTTTTTAAATTGCACAGAACATCAGCAGCTGTTGGTCAGCATGGAAGGTTACCCCAAAGCTCAGTTTAGAACCAGGCTCACAGCAAACTTCCTCTGGGTGTCAGTCAATATGTATTGATGTTCATGGATCACCAATTCTGTTCACTCACAGGTGCTAGTCAATTCAAAATAAACTTTCTCAACAGCAGGTTGATTGTCTTCCCTCAGAAGAAATTTCAAGAGAATTCTTAGAGCTTGCAGATACCAATAGCAATAATGAATCTCAAAATGCATTACAATTTTGAATGCACAAGAGAGACCACAAGATGTGGTTATGAGTCCCACTTAGGTTAACGAGTCATATAACATTAGTCTCTCAGTGCCAGATATGAACACACCTGTCAGAGTTTGGAGACCACCCATAATTTCTTACAAATAAAATGCATTAGAAAGTTCTTTACACGTGTGGTTTGACTGGGGTAAAAAAAATACTAAAATCCCCAAAGTCTTGACGGGAGTTTTTTAAAATATTTTAAAAGACAGAAGAAAGGGAGTGAAGTGTTCTGCATTGTAGCCGGAAAGGCTACAACATGCACCCGGCAACATTTATAGAGCATGATGGTAAAGGATGTCAACATAGAAGTAGTGCGCAGGAATGGAATGTGTACTATCAGCGAAAGGTTGATTGCAGGGAACAGAAGGTACCCTCCCCCACAACCCACCCACCCCCATTGGATGAATCAACACAAATGAGAAACTAACTTAATAACAAGGAACAATGTAACAGATGTAACCTTTTTTACACTTATCGTTAAGTAAACAGATGACCACGACTCACATGAGTATGTGATGATTAAGAACATTCTCAATGCAGGGTGCAACTGTATAAAAGAAGGAACTTCGGAGACATCGGCAGCGAAGACCTGCAGGAACAACCCTTGCAAAGTGGACCCTGAGTTAGAGACTCAGTGACAAGATCTACTGATCACCTCTCCTTGAACGGGTAGTATCATTACATTCCAAACTGTGTAAGCTTTTAGAGTTATTTTGGTGAAGCGCTTTTAAGTAAATCTGAGAGATATAACAAAGTTGGCTTAAAACAAATTACCGGTGGTAAGACTTGTTTGTCCGTACGTCAGTTGTACTCAAAGACAGAGTCAGCATTTTGGCATCCCTGGGTGGGACCGGTTACACGATCTCCTTAAAGTCACTAACGTGCTCGAATCACTGACGTAGCGGACAAAGGGAGGGAAAATAGCCAGTAAAATGCCAGAGTTGGAGAAGGTGCTCCAGGAGTACCTAAACCATACATGGCCCAATTGGGTCGAATATGCCGATAAGGCTTGGAGGGTCCGGGACCCGGGAAGAGGCTAGAAAGAGACAGGCAAAACGTGTCTCTAAGCTCAGTAATGCTACAGCGATAGCCAGTTGCATGAGAGAATTTTGTGAAAGGGAAATAGAAAACGCAAGGCTAAAACAAGAACTAGAAGCTGCAAAGCAAGCAGTAGTTGAGCGACAGAAAGAAGTGTCGAATGAGAAACAGAAAAATCAGATCCATATGTCTCATATGAATCAGTTCCAAGCGCAGTGTGAAAAGGCATACCAGGAAAAGGAACAGGTCGCCACAGAATGTGACACCACCCATAGGGCGATTGCGGAAATGACTGAAAAATGCGCTAATTTACAGGTGGCCGTAAAGGTTCTACATAAGTCAGGTAGAGAGGATAGACACCAAGCCGCCAACCACACCAAGTGTCAGCGGGAAATCGACAAATTAAAATCACAGCTCTCAGTTCGGAAAGGAATAACGTGCGTGTTTGGAGCTATAGAGCCGGACGGAAACAATGGGGGCGATGACAACATTGATTGGGGTAGTTTAGAGGAAACAGCTCACAAATATGCAGAAGAAGAGGGAGAAGGCTCATGGGATTGGGAACCTCCACCTCCCTGGACGGAGGGTCGGATACCCTCTGCGCCACCAGAGCCTATCCCCATGAACCCAGTCACTACGGAATGAATAGATCCGACAGCAGCTGCCGGACAGGGGCCGATAACCTGCAGCACGCCCTTCACTGTGGCTCAAATGTCAGAAATAGCCAAGAAAATTAATCTGTTCCAGTGTACGGATGACCCCCACAATTTCTTTGACCATGTACATCAGCAGAGGGCCTTGCATGGCCCAGATGATGCGAAAGAGCAAAAGCTCCTCTTAATGTGTCTGAACCCTGCAGTGCACTCTGCGCTACCAGACTCTCAGAACACTGGGGGAGGGACTCTCCCACAAATGAAGAATGTCACTACCTACTGCCACCAAAATGGCAAAGGGGATCCAGTTGACAGTCTAAATAAATGTAGACAAAAGGGGAGCACCCGACGGCTTTTACTAGCCGCCTATGGGCACACTTCAATGGAGTATATGGACCAGGATTGAATAGACAGGGTTTGCAGGCACCCCAAACCACTTGATGGACCAGAACCCTAGTTTCCCATTCCACTGAGGGAAGTAAAAAGGCATGCGAGGCATTTGACCTTACAGACGCCACGCACACAGAAGCCTGGGTATTGAGACGTATGGTACAGGCCTGGGAAGAGGTGGTCCAGGAGATTGGGAAATCAAAAGCGAACAAAGTTGGGTGAATGAACACAGTTAAAAATCAAAGTCAAGGTCTGGTATGGAGAAATGAAGGATGGGGTAAGGGCAGGGGAAGAGGAAACTCTTCTCGGGGAACCCCTCCTCCATGTGTGACTACCGTGGAGAGGGGCCACGGTCAGGATCAGAATCAAGGTAGAGAAGGAGGACAGGGAAATCAAAGCGGTCACGGACAGTGTTATAATTGTGGTCAGGTTGGACACTATGCAAGGGAATGCAGGGCGCCGCGTCAGAGACCAGTGGGGACGAGGCCTAGCCAGAACCTGGTCTTGCCCTTAGAAGGACCCCAAGGGAGGAGTCCAATGCACACAGTCTCTGAAGACGGGCCCACCAATCCAGGAAATCGCCTATACCCTCAGTGCCTGGACCAAGGTCCGAGCGCAAGATGGTGTCAGGCCTCTTCAAAGGGCAAGACCTGGTTCTGGCTAGGCCTCGTCCCCTCCGGTCTCTGACGCGGCGCCCTGCATTCCCTTGCATAGTGTCCAACCTGACCACAATTATAACACTGTCTGTGGCCACTTTGATTTCCCTGTCCTCCTTCTCTACCTTGATTCTAATCCTGACCATACAGTATGGGTATGTAGCACCAAGTGGGATGGTGTAGAATGACCTCTAGTGGAAGGTGAGGTAGGAAGCTGCCCCACCGAATTTTTATGGGACGGAGGCTCCTGCACCACCCTTAACATATCCAAAGGAATACAATTCTCGTGGCGCACTAAAAGAACAATCATCTTGAGTGGTTTCACTGGACACTCACAGAAGGGATTCGAGACTAGCCCTATAGAATTCAGGTTGGGGGACTGGTCTTGTTATCACTCAGCAATATTAATTAATTTACATCCCGAAGCAGAGCACATTCTCGGCTCTGACCTTATTTGTCATTTGATCCAGTAAATTGCTGCATTTGGCAAATTTGGCAAGTAGCGGAGATGCCGGTGGAAGTCCCCACTGGGACGTACCCCGAGAGAATTAGCACAGTCGGGGAACTTTGGGTTAAACCTACGGACATGTCTGATGATCCTGAGGTACAAGAACTTATTGGCAAGCATATATCCGCCTTTGCAACCCATAAACATGACTGCGGTCGAATGACAGGTGAGGTGGTCATAGTCGGCCCTGATCCAAAACCACAGAAACAACACGGGTTCCCCAAGCAAGCAAAGTGTGAAATTTCGAAGGTAATAACAAGTCTGTTACAACAGGGAGTGTTGCGCCCTGTGGGGTCAACAAACAACTCACCAGTCTGGCCAGACGGCTCTTAGGGATCTAACGATCGACTACCAGGAGTTAAATAAGACTACCCCGCTGACCGCGCCTACAGAGACTATGATGAAACAAGCTCCACAAGCCTGACATTTTATCATTCTGGTTATTAGTAATGGTTTTTGGTCCATTCCTTTGCAAAGGGAGTGTCAATACAAATTTGCTTTTACATTTCAAGGTCAACAATACACATGTCTACCTCAAGGGTTTCATAACTCTACCTCGATCTTCCATCAGAAATTAGCGCAAGGGCTCACTAGTTTTTCTCGGCCCGAACGTTTAACTCAATGCATTGATGATCTCCTCCTCCAAACAGAGACTAAGGGAGAACATCTCCAGCTCCTCAGTGAATTGTGAGTCCTCCTCACCGCTTTGGGACTCAAAGTTAACCAAAAAAAAGCCCAGATTATAAAATCCCAAGTTACGTATTTGGGAACGATGATAACCTACGGGAAGCAAGAGATTGAGACTAAACGTATCACGGCAGTATTACAACTAACCCTCCCCAGGGACATGAAATCCCTCAGATCCTTTTTAGGATTAGTAGGATATTGCCAGAACCATATCAATGGTTTTGCCACCAAAGCCGCCCCACTGTCAGACCTTCTAAAGAAAGATGCCCCGTGACTGTGGACGGAACAACACCCTTAGCCATTCTAGGACTAAAACAAGCCCTGGCCAAGGCTCCAGCCTTGCAGGTATCAGACCCAGCGCTCCCTTTTGCTCTGGAGGTTGCTGCAATGGACTCTACCATTTCGGTGGTCCTCTTGCAGGAGCACCACATGAGACTTGGACCAGTTGCATATGGATCCCAGCTCCTAACCTCTGTAGAACAAGGGTTTTCTGTCTGTGAATGACACCTTCTGGCGGTCTTTTGGGTAGTACAACATTTCGCGTCCATAATTGGCCTGAACCCCTTACCAGTCCTCATGGAGCATACACCCATCCAGCTGCTGCTGGACAGACAAATCAAGGACGATACTGTTAGCCAAAATCGTATAGTCCGATGGACTCTGATGTTGCAGGGTCGAAATATTGCAGTCAAACGGATCAAAACACCCACCTTTCTCACTGGCAATCTCAGTTATAGTGGTGAGCTGCACGAGTGTCAGGTATTGACAGCAAATGATCCCAAGGGACCGTTTGTGCCAAAACAAAAAGGGGGGAAGCCTGAGCTTGGGGGCGATATTACTAGTCAGAACCTGAAAATCTTTGTTGATCGATCCTCCATGGTAGAAGACAGAGTTAGGAAAACAGGATATGGCATCTATGCAGAGGACTACCAAGGTACAACGCTAGCAGAGATAGCTTTAAAACTGCCAGCTCAAATGAGCCACAGAACGCCGAATTAGCAGCGGTAGCATATGTGATGGGCCACTCCGACAAATTTCCCCCACCAATAGCTATATATTCGGACAGCATGTATGTATGCAACAGATTAAATGATTTCCTGCCCCTGTGGGAAGCAAGAGGCTTTGTATCAGCAGACGGTAAACCTTTGCCATCTGCGCCCCTCTTAAAATACATTGTCCAAACAGCCCAGGGGCAGGAATACGGTATAATCAAAATGAAAGCGCACCATAAGTCTTCCCCTGCTGGGAACAGACGAGCAGATGAATTGGCAAAACAAGGCGCCAGAGGAGGGGAACCATGGCAACCCCAAACAGGTGAGAAAGCAAACACAGCCATTGTCAATCAGACTAAAGCTGAGGACCTTATACAGGCCCACGGTACGGATAATGACTTAGAACAAAATCGAGATGGAGTACACCCCGTGTCATATAACAAGTGGAAAGCTAAAATACAAATCAAGGATGAACTCGTCCTTAAGGATGGAAGGTACGTGGTACCAACCCATGACCGCAACCAGGTAATATACCAATACCATGATATTCAGGGGCACCAAGGAATAGAAACAACCACCGAGCGAATTAAAAGCTTGTGCTGGTGGCCCAATGTAGACAGGGACGTAAAACACTATGTGGACAATTGTTTAGTGTATGTCCAAAATAGCCCTGACCATTATGCTAACAAGGGAGAACTTAGACACACTAGACCAGTAAATGGACCCTGGGCAAATTTGCAAATAGACTACATAGGCCCACTGCCACCATGCAAGGGGGGATATAAATACATCCTGGTAATCACTGACACCTTGAGCAAGTGAATTGAAGCATTTCTCACTCAGAGCAAAACAGCTAAATTAACTGCTGACATATTGGTGCAGCAAGTATTCACCAGATGGGGACTCCCACGTAGTATTGAGTCTGACCAGGGTACCCATTTTACCGCCCAGGTCATGCAAAATGTAATGGCCTTATTGGGAATAAATCAGAAATTCCATATAGCTTACCATCCACATGCTAGTGGTTTAGTAGAGAGGATGAATAGAACCCAGAAAAACGTGCAACAGAACAATTCCACCTGGAACATGGTCCTACCCTTTGTCCTAATGCTGATATGTAACACGGTATCGAGCTCATGTCCTGATGACAGGACGTCCCATGAGAGGGATTGAAGCCCTCCTGGGACTCGACCTCTCAGAACCTGAACTGACAGCTCTCAGGCATGAGAAAGCCATGCAACAGTTATTGGACAATGTCCAAGCTGCACAAATTGCCGCCGCGGTCAAAATGGGAAAGAAGAGGAGATTTAGTAAGGCATATTTTTACGGCAAAGTGAAGCCTGTCGAATATGATATAGGACAGAGTTATGCTCCAGGTCTAACAGCCAGGCACATTCTTGTCCACTAAATACTTTGGGCCCCACTCCATAATGGACAAAGCAAGCCCATCAGTATACAAGGTTTTGCTGGGTTCTGGCAAAACGGGGTGGTATCACGTAAACCAATTAAAATTGTTTGGCAAGCAAAGTAACCACCAGCATCATGTACTGACGGACAGGTGCGAAGCATCATCTCCGGTCCCTATCCCTCAACCACCGCCACAAGTGTTGCAAGTGGGGCGGGCCACAAGGAATGCTCAAAGGACCCAACAACAACCACCCCAGAATCAGGCCAAAAGCAAAGTAAGCCTAGGCAGATACTGATGTCCCCGACTTGGACTCATTTACAAAGAAATCGGCGGTTAAGTCGCCTGGATGATACCATTGACCTCAGCCAGGTTAACTGGCTGTAGTACGAACTGTAAATAAGAGATGTTACCTTGATGATTTTCCAGATTGAATAATCGAAGTCAACAACCACTATGATCCAGAAAGGAGTGATTCTAGCAATTTTGGGAATGGCTGGAGTCAGTAGCAACCGAGAACAATCCGTGAACTTATACTGGAAGGGATTGGGAGCCGACCTTGGATCGAAATTAATGGTGAATGATAAAAGTGCCCCCGTATGTTTCGTGTGTCCTTTTGAGCCCAAACATTACCTATATTGACACTCAGAGTGGCCTAGGAAACCCTTCATGCTTAATTACATAGAATAACACCAACCTGTGTCATAATTTTACCCAGAGTACAAAATGCAGTCCAGCCACAGTTCAGTGCTGGGAAAACACAAGATGTGTCAATGTTTCAGGTTATAAGGTAACCACTCCGGACACTCTGCCACCTACGATATCCCCTCTGATAGGATATATAGATAGACAGAAACAGAAGCAAGAAGTATGCTATCAGCTTCCCATGACGAATACCACAGCACCAACCACGACAACAGTCTTGGCCACAACCCCTGTAAACCCATTATCATGCCCGGATCTCGTTCCAGGACCTGACAATGGTATTGTGTTAAGAGGAACAGAACAGAGGCTCTATGATAACGTACATCATGAATTGATACCAGTGGTGTTGAATATTAATGCTATCCAACTGCCCGACTGGTGTCCGGATACTGAAAGGAAACTGTTTCTGTCACTGACTAAAATACTATTGGGCCAAAAAATAGGACAAGAATTTGACGGGACAAGGGGGCATAGCAGAAAGAGACGAGGCCTAATAGAGACCAGCCTGTCAGCCTACAGTGCCGGGATGGCAACTGTAAACACCTTTGACTTAGTAAATTTGGATACTAAATTGAGAATGTTGACTAGGCAAGTGAAAGGGGTATTGGAAAGGTTAAATGAAAATCAGAGGACAAGTTCGCAGGCTGAACAGAAAGAAACACTGGCGAGTGAAGAAATAGTTAAGAGTACTAAAAGGACATGCTAAGACAATAAACCAATTAATAATGAGACAAAAGAACATCAGTAGCAGGGGACAAAACAGAACTCTTTGCGTTATCTACAGAAATTGGATGGTAGAACAGTCAAGAGAAAATTTGGAACAAGTTAACAAAGAAGGCGTCCTATCATGGATAAGTAATGAACAATTGCAGAATTTAACGAACAGAAAACCTAATCCTAACCTGACGACTTGTGAGTTAAGAAAACTAACCAAAGTGTGGTTTGATGAAGATTGCAAGGGAAGTACTGAAAGTGCAATAGGAATGGTGCTGGGAATTCCTACTGTGTCGAAAAACACGATAGGGGAGTGAATCTTCACCATGGACAATATAGGAATCATCATAGATCGGGTATGCATAGGACAAGAAGCAACACAAGCCTATGCGATAGAAATGAATGGAACTACAGTGGGATCAGAGTTATTTAGGTGCGAAGGAACAGACAGAACAACCATTTGTCCTTACCCGATATCTCCAAATGAGCGAGCCCTGTGTGGATTTAAAGCAAAAGGAAATGTGAATTGCACTTTGGAGGCGAGAAGAACAATAGGTAGTACCACCCAATAGGATACATGAGCAGAGGAGTGTACTGTGTAACCACCAAAGAAACGATATTTCAATATGGGCACCTAAGATGCCCAATTAATGGGGCCACCTTCTGTTTGCAGAAGTCCCAACTAGGATAGGGAGGATAGAGTTAATAGACATTCATAAAAGACAAGAAGTTGATGTGAATGTAATGGAAGAAATAAAAGGGAAACTTAAAAATTATAAGGAAAACTATTTGACAGAAATCAAGTTATTGCCCGAACATTTGACGAGAATAAAGGAGGAGTTAACTAAAATCTTTGCGGCCTACCTAGAAGTTGAACAAAATACCGTAGGAATAGCTAAGGATATTAGCAATATTAAGGAGAGTAATTGGTGGGATGATATTTGGGATTGGGGGACAAATGTACAGATTCATCTATGGATAAGAATTGTTTCTCATGTTACTGTAATCTTGATACTTTGTACTTTGATATACTTAACGTATGTTGTACTAATGCTCACGGTGGAAAATTGAAATGGAAAGGAAGTTAGATATGGAATTATATGTGCGGAAAAGGGAGTGATTGATTAACGAAAATGTCTGGTCTATCGATAAATATCTGTGAACCACGTACCATCCATGTACCATGCACGATTTGGAGGGTGATGACAATGCCTATTCAGAGGTGTATATAAGTGATCCATTTGCAGTACCCTTCCAATGGATCAAATGGGGGACTATAGCCGGAAAGGTTAAGCAAGTTGCAACATTCATGGAGCACGATGGTAAAGGATGTCAACATAGAAGTAGTGCACATTCCATTCCTTCGCACTACTTCTATCAGCAAAAGGGAAAGGGGCGGTCGATTGCAGGGAACATAAGGTACACCCCCCCCCCCGCCCCCCGGCCGACTGGATGAATCAACACAAATGAGAAACTAACTTAATCACAAGGAACAATGTAACAGATGCAACCTGTTTTACACTTGTCACTAAGTAAACGGATGACCACGACTCACATGAGTATGTGATGATTAAGAACGTTCTCAATGCTGGGTGCAACTGTATAAAAGAAGGAACGTCGGAGACATCAGCAGCAAAGACCGGCAGGAACAACCCTCGCAAAATGGGCCGAGTCAGGGCCTCAGTGGCAAGATTTACCGCCAAGCCAGAGACTGATCACCTCTCCTTGAACGGGTAGTATCATTACATTCCAAACTGTGTAAGCTTTTAGAGTTATTTTGGTGAAGCGCTTTTAAGTAAATCTGTATGATATAATAAGGTTGAGTTAAAACGAACTACCGGTAGTAAGACTTGTTTGTCCTTTTGTCAGTTGTATTCAAAAGACAGAGTCAACAGCATTATACTAAAAGAAAAGGCCACCCGTCACAAGTCTGCAAAAGCTACAATCTAAGACCTCATCTCATGGCTGTAAACCAGCTATGCATTGATGGAACAAAATACTTTGTGGTTGATAAAAACTCCTGGTTTATCTTATGGCCTTTGAATTGATACTTGTGTGCAATCGACAGGACCTTGTACCAGTGGGAAGTCAAACAGAGGGGCAACTGCGAGTACCCACTCATTCTGGTGACTGTCGTCATAGGTTGAAGTTGACAAGTCAACACGCTGAAAAGCAACGCAACCATTACCTGTCTTATACATTTATGTGCAACTGACTTGAATGACTCTTAAGGTGTCTCAGTAGATGCACTGGAAGGAGCCAGAGGCAAATAAATTGGGGGCAGTG
This sequence comes from Cetorhinus maximus, assembly GCF_964194155.1. Lineage (NCBI taxonomy): Eukaryota > Metazoa > Chordata > Chondrichthyes > Lamniformes > Cetorhinidae > Cetorhinus > Cetorhinus maximus. The sequence continues at coordinate 172,940,686 of NC_135881.1, read as the reverse complement.
TTGACTGTGACAGCAGTGGGGCAATGTGTGACCACAAGGAAGCAGTTCCTCTTGAAGCAGGCCCTTCAGTTAGCTTAAGGAAGTTGAGCCTCTGCCTGCAGGCCCTCTCACCTGGTAGTGCCTTGTGCGACCTCGATCCCTCTACTGTTCACCACCTTTCTTCTGTGCACCTGCAGATCACAACACAGCCTGACATTCTTGGCATGGGCGATGATTGTCATCTTCATACAATGTTCTCTCGAAAACATCCATGGTGCACCCATCTTAATGTTGCCTGTTTGAAAGCCTAAGAATTCTCGGCAAAACGTTCGGCCAGAGGGAACTGACGAAGCAGTGTAAGCACTGAGGCTTTATTGATATCGGACAACCTGAGCTTTAAATACCTCCACGAAGTACCACTCAATCTTATTTCACTGACAAGTTTCCCAAGGCTCTGGGAAACTTGTGCCGGAGGCAGTAATTTTATGCCTGTTTAAAACAATTAAAAATTGCCTATTTTTCATGTACTAATTATGTAAACGGCTGTGCTAATTACTGAAATAAGTACAAAAAGTGCTGGAAAAACTCAGTAGGTCAGGCAGCATCTGTGGTGAGAAACATTTAACATTTCAGGTCAGTGACCTTTCATCATCTGTTCTGAATTCTCCTTTCAAACTCAATTTGCCAAACTTCTAGGTTTTCACAACACTTGAGATACTTCAGACAAGGCACACACCAGAACTAAATCAAGTGCACACAAAAATCTTTGAACCAATGTAAACTTCTTGAAATATTAGGAAATATTAGAAAATATTCTTACCCCAATAATGCTCAACCCTTTAATATAGTCCATCCGTGGTTGGGCTTGAGGAACACATCCAGCAACTACCACCTTTTTATTTTGTTCTTGAGCTTTCCTGAAGTGGAAATAATGGGATATGGGATTAGAGTATTTACATACAGAGTAACTATTAGGTCAAGAAAATTACAACTAATTTAGCACCTCTTTAAAAATCTGGAAGTATATTTACCTTTACTGAATCATTTGTAAAGGTTAGGACGAAAGTGAGCAGTCCTAACATTTATGTCCACAGGGCTCATGAACCAAATTAAAACAGACTCTTTATGAGTTCTTCATAATTATTACTTTCTACTCTTTCATGGATGGTGTTCACAAACTAAACGCATCACCACTAAATGTGTTTTGTCTCACAAAATTCAATCAAAAGACTTTTATCTCAAAAGTTAAAGTTTAAGTCTGTAACGAACTGCATAACCTGGCAATTGATACAATAAAACATTGCCAAATTACTTTCATGAAATGCACCAGACTGACAAAACCCATATAGTGATGTCACAATGCCACAACCTGGAAAAGTTGCAAAAGCTGACGAATCTCTAAAAAGCTGACAGTGTCAATAGAGCAGGCAATTCAAAGTATCCCACTCAATGGGAAGGGGAACCTGATTTCATCATAATTTATTTCAGCTGGGGTAGCCCCTACACTTGAATTACTTATGCTGCAAAAAAGTGTGGAAAAAAAGTAGGGACTTTCCTTCATTTCTTCTGAATGATTTTTTGATAATATTTACAGGTATTGGCTGTTTCTAAATCTGATCATTAATTTGTTTTAAAATTACTCATACAGTTATCACAATTACAGAGGCACTTGTTACATCCCCCTTGGTCCCAATTTATAATGCCATTCTTCTCTGTCTCATATGCCAGCATAGTTCAATTGGTAGAATTCACCTCTGAGTCAGAATGGTGGGCTTCTAAATCCATTCCCATACTGGAACCCACATTATAGGTTAAAATTCCAGAGCAGTGCTAAAGGTGTGCAATATTATCAGAGACTCCATCCTTTGCATATAACATCAAGCCAAGACCCTGGCTCAGGTCAACATTAAAGATGGGGCTAATCAAAGAGAAGCAGGAAATTCTCTCAATATATTGGAACTCCTCATTAATCATTTTAAAAAGCTTAACAGGTTATTATTCTCATTGTAGTTTGTGGAGGTGTGCTGTATGCAAACAAAATAATGGTGATCCACTGTATGCTAAGTACTTTGCAATGTTTGAGACATGAAGTGATGGAAGTTTTTTCTTCTATGCTCATAACTGCATCAACACTTCTCTCCCTTAATTCATACCGGCACTCTTTTGTCTTTCTCCCAATTCAATAATGGCACTATGTATATCTAAGTTCTTTCTATATCTGGCTTTTAACAAAGAAAAAACTCAGAACTATTAGAATGCATTAGGAAAATGGAGAGTTAGGATGGGGTATTTCTAAGATTGGAGGGGGATATGGAGATAGGGAGGGGAAGGGCCATGGTGGGGTTTAAACGGAAGAATAAGAACATGAGCCACAGGTGAACTGGGAGCCAATGGGGATCACTGCATGATGGGCAAGCAGGACTTATTATGGGATAGGATACGGGCACTTCTGGATGAGTTTTGGTCTGCATTCAACCTCTCAAAAATTCTTAAAACCAACCAAGCATTTTATGAAAAAAAAATTACAGATAACAAGTTATGTGCTTATAGCATCAGTGTTGGCTGGGACAGTTCCAGAAATTTGGTATCTGGAACTGTTTTTGTATTTGCATTGGCATAGACATTTAATTTTTAAGGCAAAATAAATTCTTAAATATAGCACCTCTGTTATACAAGTTTACGAATACACTGTAACCTATCCAGTCTGGAAACGTACTGTTCAGAAACACCAGTTGTCTGGAAATGTTTTGAGCAGTCCCAAGAACTCACAGCATTATTTTAGTCCAGTACTTTGGGAGCAGAAACATGGGAGCTACAGCATTTGGATAATTAAAACAATTTTTATTACTGTTTTATACTGTTTTAGCACTGTCTTATGCTTCAGGCAAATATTAATATCTGCAGTGTTTTCCAGTTCGCACCGTTGTGGTTAGGCATTCTAAAGTAATTCTACAATCCAGAAAATTCTGAAATCCAGAAAGGACTTGGTTGTAAATATTCCAGACTGGAACGGTTACAGTCTATCTGTTATAGCGTGAATAGAGATATGAAAGAGCAATTTATGAACGTCGTTCACTCAGATATCTTCACACCAGAGGACAGTTATAATGTGGAATTTTCTGTCACAAACCATTTAACTAAAACCCATATTTTTTTTAAGAAAGAAGACTAATGAGTTGTTTGAAAAAGAGACATGTTACTGGGTACTGGGACTGGGTGGAAGGGTGGAATTAAACAAGGTAACTCATTCTGATTACAACACTGGCACATGCATGAAGGACCTGTTGCTGGATTGTAAGAATGCATTATTCACAATATAAACAAGTTGTGACCTCCAGGTTCAATTTCTCCAATACTCATCCTGCAAAAGCTTCAGCTCATCCAAAACTCTATAACCAAGTAACTGGGTTGGTTGTAAGCTGCGTTTTCTGTTTACCATCATCCACACCCTCACAGATCTCAACTAGCTCCCTGTTATACTCACCACTTTCTGATCCTGGAACACCCTCCCTAACAGCATTATGGTCCATCACATGGACTGGAGCAGTTCAAGAAGATGGCTCATCACCACCACCAGCTCAATGGCTATTAGAGATGGGCAATAATTGCTGGCTTTGCCAGTCAGGCTCACTTCCTGAAAATGAATTTTAAAAATCCAAAGAGCTAAAGAAGCTTGTTTGTGCCTCCATGTATCAAAAGATGGTATTGTGACTGCTCACAGTAGCTGAGTGTGAATACTTAAGTGTGCTTTTTTTTTAAACTAAGTACTTCTCCAGCGTTCAATGGAACTTTTCCGCACTTCTAAATTTCTAAAGGCTGACACATTCCATATCGTTTTGCACAAATTCTCAAAAATTGGTAATCCTTGGCAACTGCTAAACAGTTGTATACACATAGCCCATACAAGTTAATCAAATTTAACCTTTGGTTGGCTTGGTTTTGAAATCTGTGTATGTCGATTTCATGGTGTACAATAGACCAAATCTTTCGAGGAGTGGCAATCACAGTCGGATTGCCACTCTGCTCCTATTTACTTACCTTGCACTGGAGCTCCACATTTCTTGCTCTGAAACGGGTCTCCTGAGGTATGTGGACCGTACCCGTACATGGATTCCTTCCCTCATAGTGGAGGAGCGTCGGGGGAAGGCAAGCCGAAGGGCCTTTTTCTGTGCTGTAGACCTCTATGGCTTTATGACTAAGCCACGCCCCCTTTCTAAGGCACTAGCTGCTATGTACCAGTAAGTTTAAAGATCCCAAACCATTTTTACTTGCTACTGAGAGAAGGTAAGTAGGTGAGGAGGTAGAATGGCATTTGAGTGAGTGAGGAGTTGGGTGGCAGGTGGGTAGGGTGGAACGTGGGTGAGGGGGTATGGTGGCAGGTAGGTAGGTGAGGAGGTAGGGTGTCAAGTCAGTGGATGATGGAGTAGGGTAGCAGGTAAGGGGGTAGGATAGCAGGTGGGTGAGTGAGAGAGTACGGTGGCAGGTGCGTAAGGGGGTAGGATGGCAGTTAAGTGCGTGAAGGAGTAGGGTGAGTTGTGAGGGTGGAGGTAATCGGGGGAGGTGAGGGTGAAGGTAGTCAGAGGATTGGGGGGTGCAGTTGAGGAATCGTGGGTAGTCAGGGGGGCGTAGTTGTGGGAGTATTGGGGGCTAGCTGGGGGTAGTGAGGGATCAATGGAGTACTCAGAGGGTCGGGCCATGGTCAGGTGTGAGGGGGATTGTCAGGGGGTCAGGAGGGTAGTTGGGGGAGGTGGCAGGTAGTCGGGGAAGATGGGGGGGTCGAGATGGTAGTCGGAGGTGGTCAGGTGCCAGGGCTAGTCAGTTGGTCAGTGGGGGGTTCAGGCGCAAGTCAGGGAGTCAGTAGTATTGTTACCCAGGAATTAGAACTGGATTTAATCCTTCAAACCTTTCCTGGGTAACTATTCTGTTAAGTGGGTCGGAACCATCCAACTTCAAGTCAGAGTTTCAGAGGGTTCCAGACACAGGGTAATTGCCCAATGGAAGCTGAAACTTCCTGGGCAATTCCTGTGTAGTCAGTGCGTGGGGACTTCCGATGCATCCCCCAGAGCATATTCCGGGGTACCTCTGGAGTACCACCATCCAGACACCGGAAGATCTGGGTCAATGTCTTGCAGTCACAGTTATTCTTGGGGTCAGAATACCAGCAAACTTTTATCTAACTCTAGAATCTGGTCCTTGAATCACACCAAGTCTTAGCTATGAAATGGCTTGAGAGGGACTTATCCTTTCATTTGGCGATCTCAAGACTGGGCTCAATCATAAGGAAGAAATATATTGTCAACCTGCTACCTTACTGTTCAGCAACTTCCAACACCTCCACCAAAAAGCCACAAAGTAACTTACTCGTGTCAAAGCTATTATCTCTTCAAATTTTACTTCCAATAGCTCCAACTATTTGCAGCAAGGTTTCAGACTCCATTCAACTGCTGCTTCAGGAAGGATCTTACTGTACACCAGCAGATTGCAAAGTATATAACGGAAGCTTATGGAGAATAAATGTGAACGTGCAGTGCTTACATACGAACATACATAAGTACGAAATAGGAGAAGTAGGCCATTCAGCCCCTTGAGCCTGCTCCACCAATCAATAAGATCATGGCTGATCTGTTTGCGTTTCGAATTCCACATTCCCATCCACCCCTAAAAACCTTTGATTCCCTTGCCTAACATGAATCTATCTACCTCTGCCTTAAAAATATTCAATGACCAAAAATATTCCAGAGTCACACAACTCAGAAAAAATTCTCCTCATCTCTGTCCTAACAGGGTGATCCCTAATTTTAAAACAATGCCTCCTAGTTCTGGACTCACCCACAAAAGAAAACATCCTTTCCACGTCCACCTTGTCGAGACCATTCAGGGTCTTATATACTTCAATCGAGTCACCCCTCACTCCTCTAAACTCCAGCGGGAACAAGCCCAGTCTGTCCAACCTTGTAAACAAGTAGCATATATCTTTGCATATATTGCAGTACTTTTTACTGTAGGTCAATAGGCTGGAAATAGCAATTGCTAACAGAAAATCAATCAGGGATTCAAAAACCTTTTCAGTCCTCAAAGACGTCAAAGTACTCTAAGGAAACCTAACTCAATACTGTTTGCTATCAGGACAGTACGATCATTTAAAAAAAAAAGGGGGGGGGGGAGTGACAAAGGTGGAGAATTGAAATAAATCATTTTTAAAATTACACCCACACATTTTAACATGGCAAAGCTTGCATTATTTTGATGACTAAGCAATTATAGACTCCTGTTTAATCACCCTACAGGAAGTACTGGGTACTGCCTTTGCACCAGTGCACGTTACTGAAGTTGTCGTCATACAACCACAGCTTGTATTTATAAAGCATTTTTGACATTGTAAAATGCCCCACGGTGTTTCACAGCAATGTTATCAAAGAAAATGTGACACTATGCCAATAAGGAGATATTAGCGCAGATGACCAATAGTTTGTTTAAAGAGGTAGGTTTAATGAGTATCTTAAAAGATGTCAAGAGAGGAGGGTAGGTAAAGTGAGGGCATTCCAGAGCTGAGGGTCTTGGCAGTTTAAGGTATGGCTACCAATGGTGGAGTGACTAATATCAGGGATCCACAAAGAGGCCAGGATTAGAGGAACACAAATATCTAAGTGGGTTGTAGAGCTGGAGGAGGTTACAGAGATTGGGGCAGGGGTGAAGCCATGGAAGGATTTGAAAGCTAGGATGAGAATTTTAAAATTGAAGCATCGCTTAACTGGGAGCCAATGTAGGTCAGTGAGAACTGTGATGTGTTAATAGGGCATGGTGCAAGTTAGGACACAGGCAGCAGAATCCTAGATGACCTCAATTTTAAGGAGGGTAGAAGAAGAGAGGCTGGCCTAAAATGTGTTGGAATGGTCAAGCCTAGAGGTAACAAAAGGCATGGATGAAGGTTTCAGAAGCAGATGAGCTGAGCTAGAGGTGGAGTCAGATGATGTAATGGAGATGGAAAGAGGTGGCCTTAGTGATAACACTATTGTTGAAAGTTTGTCAGGGTCAAATACAACACCAAGGTTGTCTGCCTCAGCCAATTGCCAGGGAGAGGGATGGAGTCGGTGGCTAGGGAATGCATTTCATGGCGTGGGAGAACAAACAATGGCTTCACTCCTTCCGATATTTGGCTGGATGGAATTTCTGCACAACTGGTACTGGTACTGGTAATTGGACAAGCAGTCAGATAATCTAGAAACAGTAGAGGGGTCTAGAGAGGTGGTGGTAGAGCCTGGATGTTGTCAGTGCAATTGTGGAAACTGATGTTGCGCTTTTGGATATGTTTTATGTATGTTGCACAAGTTTACCTATGATCAAACTTGTCAAAAATTGTAAATTTAATTCCCTCTGCAGACCCAGAACATGGGGCAGAATTTTCTGCCTGTCGGGGGTTGTGCGGGCGGGCGGGTCCCTGATCGGCGCCTCCAGTTGGGGGCGCGCCGCCATTTTACGTGGACAGGCCAATTAAGGCCTGCCCAGCATGACGTCCGCCCTGAAGTGCTGTGCAGGCGAGGGGAGATTCCCTGAGCAGGTCTGTGCGCTCTTTCGCGCATGCGCAAAAGTGCCCACAGATCTTCCTGAGGCAAAGTGCTACCTCAGAGGGATCGCTTCAACTTTAAAAACTGTGAACGGGGAAGAAAAAAATCATTGACATGCCCCCTCATGTGACACTGTCACATGAGCTGGGACATGTCAATTACTTGAATGTTGAAACTTAATAAACATTTTTAAAACCCTCATGAAACCTCATCCCGCCCGTGGATGAGGTTTCATGTTTTTTCGGAAGCCTGCCTGGGCTCCCGAACAACGACCTCAATTAGGTAATTAACAGGCCTTTATAGGCCTTTGACAGTTCGGCGGGCACACAGCCGATTCGGTCGCGTGCCCGCCGAGCTGAAAACCTAAATGACGCGGGGTGACGTCAGGACGCATGCCCAACATCACCCCACGTCATTTTACACGTCGGCATGCGGGTCCCACCCCCGCACGCCGACCGAGGAATTCTGCCCATGATGTTGAAGCAGAGCAAAGCACTGTGAAACAAAGATAAACAAACAGGATAAAGCAAAGTAGCTATTTTTATTAAAGTAGTTTTGTGTAACAAGCCAAAATTCCTCAACAATTTAAGCCACTATTGCTCAGAAGCCTTAACTAAAAAACTTGGGTTGCTGCAATACTGCAATGTCCCATTTTCAAACCGTAAGCTGAATATAATATTTAGCCACGTAAAATGAACCACATCAAAGGATTCATCTTGAACAGCAGTAAGAATTTAAATATCTTTATATCTGATGCTCACCTGAGTGCGCATGTAAAAAGGTATAGCTAGTCTCACCAGGTGTTTTCCACAGATCATCGCAGTAAAGGGTTTTCAGGAGCATCTGATACTGATGTAACTACTGATGTTAAATATAATGCAATGTCACATATTTAATTTTAAATAATAATGGGCCTGAATTTCCTTGGAGTGACAATCAGTGTTGGGCTGCCACTCCGCTCCTAATATTTTACCTTAACTTATTTTCCATCCCATATTGTCCAATCTTCCGACTCAGGCCTGGCAAATCCACAGAGTGTAGCCGGGTCCCGGGGCCTAGCATCGAAGGGCAGCTCGTCTGAAGGGAAGGAGGCCACTCCTCTTTTTTATGGCACTAGCTGCCGTAAATCAAGTAAGTTTAAAGGTCCAGCCGAGTTTAAATGTCCTTGACAGGCCAGGAAGAAGTGTAATAGAGAAGTGGGGATTTTTGGGGGATTGGGCCTGGCTGCGAGAGGGGGGCTCGGGTTGGCCCTTGCGGGAGACTGGGTTCAGGTTGGTCCTCGTGGGGGGAGGAGTCGTCAGGTCAGGCCTCGTAGGGGTGAGAGTCAAGCCTGACCAGGGCTGGGATAGAAGAGTTCCAGTGGATGTGGGGACGAAAGCAGATGCATTATCAAGAATACCACTAGGGGATTTAAATTTTATCGAGAAAGTGGAAGCATATATGCCGCTCATGACCAAATACTTACTAGCCACAGAAAAGAGATTACAAGACATTAAACAAGCATAATAGCAGGGTGTCGAATGCATCCACATAAAAGAGTACTGCCAGAATGGATGGCTGGATTATACTCCTAACAACATACAGAGAGAAAATATCTTACAATCATAGATGATTCCTTAGTTCTTAACAACAGGTTAGTCATCCCCTAAAACACTTTAACTCGACATTCTCCAGAAAATCCATTCAGGTCACTCGGGAATAGTGAAATGCCTAGAAAGTGTCCAGCAGTCAGTTTGGTGGCCAGGCATCAGTCACTCAATTGATGAGTCAATCACAAATTGCCTTACGTATGCAGTGAAAAGCCAACAGCAGAGTGAACCACTAGCACCCTCCATTTTTCCTTCGAGGCCAGGGCAGTGCCTGGGGATGGTTTTATTTGAGTTTAAAGGCAAAGTTTTCATCATCATTGACTACTACTCCAGATGATTTGAAGTGAGGGGAATGTATTGCACCACAGTGAAGGCAGTCATTACATCACTAAGAAGAATCTTCACAACATATGGCATTCCAGATGTTTTGGTGTCAGACAACAGACCTCAGTTTGCTAACTAGCTGCTTGACAACTTTGCGCAGGAATATGATTTCATGCATTTGACTAGTTAGCCTAGATATCCTCGGTCGAATGGAGAAGCAGAAAGAGGAGTTCAAACAATCAAGGAATTGATAAAGAATGAAGATATTAACTTAGCCCTCCTTAGGCATGGCACTCAAGTGTGCCAGTCCAATGTGAAGAAATCCACAATATTTAAAATAAATCATTTGCTGTAACATAGCTCATATTTGGTGATAACCCTTGATTAATTTTAATTTGTCTAATCAATGCATCAACCCTTATTGCCATTGATGATGCAGTTTATTGATTTATTTCATAATAAAGTTGTCAAATTAAAGTCCAACAGGCAGTCAGGATTACAAATTACTATTTCATGATACCAACATCTCATGTCATACTTTTCTAGAATGTGGTAGTCCTTTACCTCAATACAGAAGATATTGTTGCTATAAAAAACTTTGAGCTGTCATGCACAAATTATATGGTTGTGCAAAATGACAGTATTGGAATTTAAAAGCGCCTCAACAGCTATTTTAAAAGTCAGAGTCTGACTTGGAGTATCTATGAAAAATGTTAAAAGAATTACAATTAAATTTGGAATTCAATAATGTGGCTCAGGATCTGCACACAAATTGATTAATTGCTTTCATAATTTACAGACATACTAGGTGCACTGGGAGCACCAAGGCTCCATTGATGGGCAATAGCAGCTGGCTTCGCACTGTGTGCTGGCATAGGGAAAGGGCACAGAGTGAGGTGCCGGGAGGCATTACTGTCTGAATTTTTTTAGGCCACACTTTAATAATAGTCATCTCTTCTACACAAGTTAAAAACCGGTTCTATGTGATTGGTGTGCTGTTCAGCCACATCGTAGGGCAATCACCTAATTTGTACACAATTGACAAATTCGATGCAGGCTTGCAGTCCCTTGTGCACTCGCTGAACATACTAGGGTGCTTGATGCACCTCAGGTACACTGCAAGCTGCCTTGGCGTTCAATGCAGTTCAGGGCATCAGATGTCCTGTTGTCATAAAGTAAGAACTTAATAAATAGGAGCAGGTTTAGGCCATTTAGGCCAAACCTGCTCCACCATTAAGTAAGATTGTGACAACTCTACTTTCCCGCCTAATCCCTATATCCCTCGATTTCCTTTGTTTCCAAATTTCAATTGATCTCAGCCTCTGAATATACCCAATGACTGAGCATCCACAGCCCTGCGGGCAAGAGAATTCCAAAGATTTACAACCTTCTTCGAGAAGAAATTTCTTCTTCACTCAATCCTAAATGGCTGACCATTTATCCTAAACTCTCCAAGTAGAGGAAATGGCCTCCCAGCATCTATCCTGCCAAACCCTCTCAGAATCTCATATTTCAATGAGATTACCTCTCATTCTTCTAAACTCTAGAGAGTGCAGGCCCATTCTACTCAATCTCTAACTCATAGCACAACCCTATTGTCCCAGAAATGAATCCAGAGAAACCTTTCTGCACCCCCTAAGACAGTTTTATCCTTCCTTAAGTACAGAAACCAAAACTGACCACAGTATCCCAGGCCTAGTCTAACCTAAGCCCTCTATAATTGCAGCAAGACTTCCTTACTCTTGTACTCAAAACCTCTCTAATAAAAGCTAACATACCATTTGTCTTCCCAATCGTTTGCTGTACTTGCATGCTAATGTGTTTCCTCTATAAGGACACTCAAATCCTTCTTGACAACATATAATAGTTTCTCACTATTTAAGTAGTATTGTTTTTCTATTCTTCTTTCTAAGGTGAATAACCTCACATTTTCCCACATTATACTCCATATGTGATCTTCTTGCCCAATCACTTAACTGGGCAAGTGTATCTCTTTGCGGCCTCTTTATATCCTCCCAGCAGCTTACTTTCCCAACTTTTCATATCTTCAGCAAACCTGCATACATTACACTAGGTCCCTTCATGTATGTTGGTAATATAGATTGAAAATAGCTGAGGCTACAGCACTGATCCTTGCAGCATCCCCACTTGTAACAGCTTGCCAACTTGTTTCTTCCCACTCTTTGTTTTCTATCCTTTAATCAATATTCTATCCATGATAATATACAATTCTCAAACTCGTGTCCTTACCTTGTGTTACAACCTTTTGCATGGCATCTTATCAAATGCCTTTTGAAACTCAAATAGACTACATCTACTGGTTCCCCTTTATCTAAATTGCTCGGTATATCCTAAAAAAAAAAGTCCAATAGATTTGTCAAACAATTTCCTTTTAATAAATCATGCTGACTCTGCCTAATCATATGATTTTCTAAGTGCCTGGTTATCAATTCCTTAATAATGAATTCCAGCACTTTCGCAAGCAACTGACATCAGGCTAGTTGGCCTAGTTCACTGTTCTCTCTTCCTCCTTTCTTGAGTAGCATTGTTACATTTTCTACCTTCAAACCCACAGGGACTGTTCCAGAATCTAGGAAATGCTGGAGGGTCATAACCAGTGCATCTATTTATCTCTGCAGCCATCTGCTCGCCAGATTCAGGTGATATTGTCTGTTTTTAGCCCCATTAAGTTCTCCAGCATGTTTTTTTGCTAATATTAATTACTTTAAATTCTTCACTCTCATTAGACTCTTGGTTTCCAACTATTTCTGGTACTGTATGTGCTGTGTTTTCTAGTGTGAAAACTGATGAGTTTTATTTAATATCTCTGCCATTTCCTTATTTCCTATTATAATTTCTCTTGCCTCTTACTCTAAAGGACTCTTTCTCTTCCTTTTTACATAATTATAGTGTTAGGAACTAGATGTTAGTCATAATAAGTGCCTGTCGTGAAAGAATGAGTCCAAAGCTAGTCTTTTATCTCAAACTGGTTTATTCTCAAGACAGTTCTTCAGTGTAGCAGATTTTCCCAGTACCTTCCACACTGGAGTGTTATAGCTGTCATGAAGAGATGTTAATGTCTATAATATTATTGGAAATTATTTTTAATTTGGACTTGTAGTAGGCTCTGTGCCTGTGTCCATGTGTGTGTCTGTCATTGTCATAACTGGATTAAAGACAGCTAGTTTGGGTGCTTTGATGTATAGTAGTTTTGAGATATTAATTAGATAAACGTAAGGAGGAGAAGGTAAAGTGCACATTTGCGTTTGTCGAATAAAGCATTCAAAAGAATGGATAAATCTTGCACCTATCTGGGAGATGCCAAGCAATGTGTTTATATTACTAATAAAATTGGTAAAATGAAAGGCTTGTTGTTAGGAGAGGTAAAATTTTAAAAACCTAGTAATACAATGGAAAGTTTACATTCAAAGGAGAAGCTAGTTATAAACAGAAAGGAGTTTGTGTGCAAGTCAGAGGCATTTAAGATCTAAGCCTACAACTGAGTCTGAAAAGGAACCAAAATGAAAGGAACATCATTTTGAATTGTACGGTCAAATGTGCTTTGCCTGGTGTCTGTTTAAAGTCTATGGGTTATTGTTGCCTTGGTGAAGATTTACCTGGAAGTGATTAATTTGGGGATTTGTTTATAAGTTATTGTGGTAGTAATTTGTAGACATGTGTGTGTTTAATTTGTTGTTGAATTAATAAATGCTTAATTTAGTTTTATATAAAAAACCTCTTGAGGATTGCTGGTTTTATTCCTGAATTCACAGCTGCATCTCAAACATACCAATTGAAAATATAGGTTGACAGTTGTTCAAGTTTCCCTCTGGGACTTAAACAATTCAGCCTTTACCAACTGCTGTGTCATAACAATAGCTGTGCCGATTTATAGGTGATGGACATTGGTTCACCGGTTTTAACAAGCAGTTGTCTTAACAATATAATTGCTATACAATGTAATTGTCAGTCAACAAGAAGGTTGTTATTGGACCTTGACACTGTAGTTACTGATACATTGACACTAAATATATGTTTAAGTTATATTTGTATTTGTGGGTGTTAGAAACAAGATATAGCTTTAAGATTAATTTATATTTATGTGTTAAGAAAGGTGAAACCTGGGTTTGGTTTCATTTCAGAGTTTTATTGAGATGGAGCCAGGAATTCTCCAGGCCCTGTTTACATACATGCATTTTTAATGAGGTTTTACGACTCTTGAAGTGAAGGGATGGGTTACCAAGTGCTTAGTAGTTTAGGGAATTTTTAAAAAACACAAAGTAGGAAAAAAACTGTGCTGTTGCCTAGCAACAGGGATCAGAGAGAGACACGGGGAGAGACAGATAGGCAGAGTGAAGACAGAAAAGGTCCAAGACTCTCTCTAGCTGGAAACGATGCCAAACTGTTGAGGAAATGAGTTTAAGGAACTTACATGTGTTGCTCTAAAGTTAAAGTAACAATGAATTTAGAGTGAGTTTTCTGGATATCTCTTGAGAGATACCAAATGTGAAGGGACTTCTAGTGAATGTTCAGAAGTCAACTGGAAAAGAAATCTCTTTGCAACTGAACCAGCTCTAGCCCTGGTGTGGAAGTAGTGGTACCTCTTTACTGGAGTGTTGGATCTGTAAGGGTTTTCCTGCGATAAAAAGGATAGCGCAAGTTTGAATCATTTGTCTCCTTTGAGTCTGTGTTGAAATCTTCCAACCTTTTTGTTGTCTAGTGTAATATAATTCACTTTTCTTGTTTAATAAATGTTTTACCTTTTTGTTTAAAAATCAACAGCAGACTCCTGTGAATCTGTTTCTGTGAGTACTCTTCACGGTTTGAAAACCAATTATGATCCATCAAGTCAGGTTCCATTCTGGGATCTGACTTGTCCAGTAATAGCATCAGTTGGGATCTTAACAACAGAAACCCTTACAATCCATTTTTATATTTCTTGCTAGTTTACGCTCATATTTTTCTCCCTCTTCATCAATTTTTTGGTCAGCCTTTGCTCATTTCTAAAACTCTCCTATTCCTCACACTTACTATGCTACTTGGCAACATTATAAGCTTCTCCTTTTAATCCAATGCTATTTTTAAACTCTTTAGTTAGCAACAACTGGATCAATGTTCCAATGAAGATTTTACTTCTCAATGGAGGATATATTTGAGAATTCTGAAATATTTCTTGAAATGTTTACCACTTCTCATCAATTGTCAGACTTTCAAATCTAATTTTCTAATCTATCTTAGCCAACTCACCCCTCAAATCTATATAATTGGTTTTAATTAAGTTTAATACTCTAGTTATGGACACGGACATCACCCTTGAACTCAACGTGAGAATCTATCAGATTATGATTACTCTTTGCCAGAGGATCCCTTACTCCGAGATTACTAATTAGCCCTGTCTCATTACACAAGACAAGATCTAAAACAGCCTCTTCAACTGATCAGTTGCATGGCATTGCTCGAGGAAACTGCCTCGAATGTCTTCTATGAACTCAATCTCCAAACTACTTCAGCAATTTGCTTTGTCCAGTCTACCTGCAATGCTCAGGAAGCATTCCAGAGATTATTACTTTTGAGGTTCTGCTTATTAATTGGGACCATAGCTCCTCAAAACTCCAGGAGAAGCTCATTCCTAGTTCCACCTATGTCACTGATTCTTACTTAGACCAGGAAAACTAGGTACTGCTCCTCTCACCAAGTTCTTCTCTAGCCAAGAGAAAACATCCTTAAACCTGGTACCAGGCAACAAAGCTTTCGGAGCTCCAGGTCATAACTGCAGAAAACACTATCTGACCCCCTGACTAAACTGTCCCATTTATTCACACCTCAGGTGCGCTGCGTCCAGTGAAATGTTTTTAAAATGGCATCATGGTTGTTATCTAAGGAAGCACAGTAGCCTACTCACACAATAAACAGCAAATAAAGAAAAAAAAAACCAAAAGCAGCAAAATGGCACATTTATCAAGGTTTTCATAATCTGGAATAAAAAGTTAGTCCCAGTAATGATGACCATGGAATTACCAGATAGTCATAAAAACCCATCTGGTTTACAGTCGTATAGAGAAGGAAATCTGCTGTCCTTACCAGACCTAGCCTACATGTGACTCTAGAACCACAGCCATACGGTTCTTAACTGCCCTGTGATATGACCTAGAAAACCACTCAGTTGTACCAGACCACTACAGGAAATTCAAAGAAGAATAAAACCATATGACCACCTGGTACTGACCTAGTCACCAGAAATGACAAAAGCACACCCTGTCCAGACAAAACAGCAAAGCCCTCCTTTACTAGCATTTGGGGACTTGTGTCAAAATTGGGAAAGCTGTCCCACAGACTAGTCTAATAACAGCCTGACATAATGACAATAACCAAATTATATCTTACAGCCAATGTCCTCGACTCCTCTATCTCCATACCTAGGTATGTCCTGTCCCACCAGTGAGTCAGACGTGCTAGAGGTGGTGGCAGAGTAATATACTATCGGATGGGAATAGTTCTGGGAGTCCTCAACATTGACTCTGAACCCCATCAAGTCTCATGGCATTAGATCAAACACGGGCAAGAAAACCTCCTGCTGATTACAACACACCACCCTCCATCAACTGAGGAATCAGAGCTCCTCCATGTTGAACACCAGTTGGACAAAGCACTGAGGGTAGCAAGGGCACTGAATGTACTCTTGGTGGGGGACTTCAATGTCCAAGACCAACAGTGGTTCAGTAATATCACTACTGACCAAGCTGCCCGAGTCCTGAAGGACATATCTCCCAGGCTGGGCCTGTAGCAACTGGTGGGAGAGCCAAAAAGGAAAAACCTACTTAACCTCATCCTCACCAATCTACCTGGCACAGATACATCTGTCTGTGATCCATGAAAACACTGATGGGAGTCACTACTGAAAAGTCCTTGGAGAGACCTAGTCCCATGCCAAGGTCAACATCATTGTGTTTTGCGGCACTAATGCCAGCTATGTGCGATAGATTCAGAACAGATCTAGCTGCTCAAAACTAGGCATTAGTGAGGCACTGTGGGCCATCATCAGCAGAACTGTCTTCAAACACAATCTGTAATCTCATGGCCCATCATATCACACATACTACCATTACCATCAAGCCAGGGGATGAACCCTGGTTCAATGAGGAGTGTAGGAGAGCATGCAAAGAGCAGCACCCTGAGCTAATAATAGGATGCCAACCTAGTGAAGCTGCAACAGAGAAATACATGCATGCAAATTCTGTGATTCTGTGAAAGCGAAGAGCTAAGTAATTCCACAACCAATGAGTCAGATCAAAATTCTCCAGTGCTGCCACATCCAGTCGTGAATGATGGTGGACAATTAAAGAATGAATCAGAGGAGATGGCTCCACAAACATCCCAATCCATCAATGATGGCTCAGCCCAGTAATTAAATGCAGAAGACCAGGCTGAAGCATCTGCTACTATTTTCAGCCAAAAGTCCTGAGTGGATGATCCTCCAATGCGGTCTCCTCCTGAGGTTCCCAGCATCACAAATGCCAGTCTTCAGTCAAATTGATTCATTCCACCTGATATCAAGAAACTGCTGTGTCCAGTGCATTCAGTCAAGGCCACCCATGACATTCCTGTTGTAGTACTGAACACTTGTGCTCCAGAAATAGCCTGCTCCAGCCCAGCTGTTCTAGTACAGCTACAACACTGGCATTTGCCTGACAATGTGACAAATTGCCCAACTATGTCCTATCCAAACTGACCTATTACCACCCCATTAGCCTAATCTCAATCATTAACACAAAGTGTCGGTTGGCATCATGAACACTACTATCAA
The DNA here is from genome assembly GCF_964194155.1 of Cetorhinus maximus. NCBI lineage: Eukaryota > Metazoa > Chordata > Chondrichthyes > Lamniformes > Cetorhinidae > Cetorhinus > Cetorhinus maximus. The sequence continues at coordinate 172,923,425 of NC_135881.1, read as the reverse complement.
GCGACACTTACTCGGCAATAACCTGCTCACCGATGCTCAGTTCAAATTCCACCAGGACATTTGACTCTGAATGCTTTTGTCAAAACACATACAAAAGAGTTGAATTCCAGGGGTGAGGTGATGGTGACTGCTCTTGAAATCAAGGCAGCATTTAACCAAGTGTAGTATTAAGGGGCCTTAGGAAAATTGAATAGAAATCAGGAGAAAAATTCTGCACTGGTTGGTGTCATGTCTAGCACAAAAGGAAGATGGTAGTGGTTATTGGAGGCCAATCATCTCAGCTTCAGGACATTGCTGCAGAAGTCCCTCAGGCTCATGCCCCAGGCCCAACCATCTTCAGCTGCTTCATCAATGGTTTCCACTCATAAGGTCAGAAGTGGGGAGGTTTGCTGATGATTGCGGTGTTCAGTATCATTCGCAATTCCTTAGATACTGAAGCAGTCCATGCCCATATGCATCAAGACCTCCTTGGACAGCATTCAGGCTTGAGCTGATAAGTGGCATTAACATTTGGACCAGAGAGGTACCAGGACATGACCAATTAACCCTCTTCCCTTAACATTCAAGAACATTACCATTCCTGAATTCCCCACCATCAAAATCCTCGGAGTCACTATTGACCAGAAACTGAACCGGACCAGCCACATAAATAATGTGGATTCAAGAGCAGGTCAGGGACTCAGAATTCTGCATTGAGTAGCTCACTTCCTTACTACCCAAGCCTTGTCCACCATCAACAAGACACAATCAGGAGTGTGACAGATTACTCTCCATTTGCCTGAATGAGTGCATCCTCAACAACACTCAACAAGCTCAACACTATCAAGTGGACAAAGCAGCCCACTTGATCGGCACCCCATCCACCATCCTAAATGTTCACACTCTACTGCGCCAGTGCTCAGCGGCTACATTGTGCACCATCGACAAGATGGATTGCAGCCAGTCGTCAAGGCTCCTTCAATAGCACCTTCTAAACCCACAACCTCTACTCCTAGAAAATCAAAGGCAGCAGACCATAGGAACACCACTGCCTGCAAGTTCTCCTCCACACACCAACCTGACTTGGAATTATGTCACTATTGCTTCATTGTCACTGGGTCAAAATCATGGAACTCCCTCCCTAATTGCACTATGAGTGTACACAACAAGACTGCAGCAGTTCAAGAAGGTGGTTCACCTTCTCAAGGGTTATTAGGGGTGTGCAATAAATGCTGGCCTTGTCAGCAAAGCCAACATCCCATTAATGAATACAACACAGAAATAGGCCATTCAGTCCAACCAGACCATGCCCATCCACTTGAGCCTCCTTCCCTCATTTCTCATCTAAAATCTACCATCATAAGCATCTATTTCCTTCTCCCTTTTATGCTTGACTAGTTTCCCCTTAAATGCATCAATACTATTCACCTCAACCACTCCCTGTGGCAGCAAGTTCCACATTCTGACCACTCTTTAGGCAAAGAAGTTTCTTCTGAATTCCCTATTTGAGATCTTGGTGATTATCTTACATTGATGGCCTCCAGTTATGCTCTTCTTCACAAAAGGAAACATTCTCACTGTATCCACTCTATCAAAATCTTTCATAACTTGAAATACCTCTACCATTCACCCCTCATCCTTTTTAAGAAGAGGCCCACCCTGTCCTTTCCTGATATGTATACCCACACAATTTTGGCCTTTTAAATCTTCTCAGCATCCTCTCCAATGCCTCTATATGTTTTTATAATATGGCAACCAGAACTGCACTCATTATTCCAAGTGTGGTCTAACCAAGATTTGATAGAGATTTAACATAACTTGCCTAATTTTCAATTCTATTCCTCTACAAATAAAGCCTAAGAGTTTGGTTTTCTTTTTTTAATGGCCTTGCTAACCTACGGTGCAACTTTTATTGTATTTGTGCTCCAAGATCCTGTTGCTCCGCTACCCCACTTCGACTTGCATCTTACAAGTAATAAGTGACCTCCTTATTCTTCCTACCAAATTTATACCTCATAAGTGTGTTGAATTTCACTTGCCAATTATTTACTCATTCTGCAAATCCTTATGTAAATTATTGCGGTCACTCCTCTGTATTGACTAATCCCCTGCCAATTCCACCAGCTCCCCACCACCCACAATCAAATATGATGTCATGCATATTGCTGTAGAGACATTTTAACTCATTTTTAACAGGATTTCCTCTCACTTTATGTTCAGCCATCTTTTCAGAATCCTATTCTATTAATTCTATTTATTCCAATGCCATCAATGTCCTCCCTTACTTTATTCTTTCCTACGCACTCCTGCCTTTTTTATTTATATTTAGGCTGCCTATGTTTAATAGTCATTTGGTAGTACAGAACTTGAGTATTGCTTAAAAAGAGAGATGTGTCAAAGCTTTTCGTCTTGCACTCAATGCCTCTACCAGAGTCCACTTGCCAACCAATCAGCTGCTCTTCCCATACAGTATATATTGTTGTTTTTACCTTATATTGGTATTCTTGCAAAGTGTCCTAATGAGTGCAAGATGAAAAGCTTCGACATGTCTCTTTTCTGCTTATGGTTCGTGTAGGTACTTCCTCCCTCTCACCCCTCATACTGGTTTGCCACCTCCCTATTTACCCTTTCCACTAAGGTATGATTTGCATCCCGGTTCAGGTGGCGCCCATCCCAATTGTACATTTCCTGTCCTAGAACCGCTTCCAGTGTCCCATGAAAAGGAACCCCTCTTTCCCAAGCTAGCCATTTACCCACATGTTAATGCTCCTGACCTGTCTGCTCCTCTGGCAATTTGCATGTGGCTCTGTCAATAATTCAGAAACTAATAACCTTAAGGTCCTGCTTTTTAATTTAGAGTCAAACTCCTGATACTCTTTCAGCAGGATCTCCTCTCTGTTCCTACTGCTCATGGGATTGGGTGTAATTTATTAGTATGAGTTAAGGATTAATTTATGAACAGAGCAGAGTAGGAATAAAGAGGTAATAAGAAGGGTTGGCAGACTGAAACTAGCCAGGTACCGCAAGGATCACTGCTTGGACTTCAGCTATTTATAATCTATATCAGCGACTTAGTTGAGGGGATCGAAGCTAATGCATCCAAGTTTGCTGACAACAAAAAGTTAGGTGGGAAAGCTTGGGAAGCATGCAAAGGGATATAGACAAGCTAAGAACATGGCAGATGGAATACAATGTGGGGAAGTATGACATTATCCACACTGGGAGGAAAAATAGAAAAGCAAAACATTAAGTGGTGAGGGAATGGAAAAATGGTATTCAGAGGGACCTGACCATTCATGTACATGATTCGCAGAAAGCTAATATGCAAGTACATCAAGCAATTATGAAAACAAATGGTATGTTAATCTTTATTACAAAGGGATTGGAATCTAGGACTGAAGAAATCATACTGCAAATGCATAAGGCCATGTTAAGACTGCTTCTGGAGTACTCTGCACACTTTTCTTTTCATCTACCAAAGGAAAGATACACTAGCCTCTGATGGAGTGCTATAAAGATTCATTAGACTGATTCCTGTGATGAGGAAACTCTCCTATGAGGATGGATTATGTAAACAGGGTCTATATTACCTGAAATCTAGAAAAACAAGATGTAATCTCATTGAAACACATAACGATACCAATAACAGGGTGCTGAAAGGAGCAAAAGACAAAACTGCATGCAAGAGTTTAAAAAAGAGTTCACTTATAAATGAGGTACATGAGCAAACTGGACAGGCTATCGTGATTGTATTGTGCAGTGATCCTTCCCTGCAACCACCAGATCCGAAGAGCAACAGTCCACACATGATGCTATCAGTTATCTCAGCAACTTACCAAGGCTCCTTCGACAGCACCATTCAAACCCATGACCCCTACCACCTAGAAGGACAAAGGCAGACAAAGGAAAACCATGACCTGCAAGTTCCCCTCCAAGCCACACACCATCCTGACTTGGAACTAAATCATCACTCCTTCACTGTTACTGGTTCGAAATCCAGTAACTCCCTTCCTAACAGCATTCTGGGTGCACTTACATCACATGGACTGCAGTGGTTCAATAAGGTGGCTTACCAACACTTTCTCATGGGCAATTAGGGATGGGCAATAAATGCTGGCCAACCAGCAACGTCCACACCCCATGAAAGAATGCATAAAAAACAAACGCAATGTTACTTCAATTGTGTGAATGCCCAGCAATAACTCCTGAACTTAGCTTATCCACGCTGCATGTTTATGAGCAGATGCTGTTAAGAAGTGGTTCCAGCTGAGAGGCACGACAGAAATCCTGGGAAACTACTTATCTCGCCAAGGATCCAGCTGAAGATTCGTTGGAAATGTCAGAGCCAGATGGGGAAGCAGAAAGAAGTGATGGCCAAGGACTCATTTCATTGCTGTCACCTGATTTGCAGGGCCAATTTGAACCAGGCCTCATGCTTCGATACTCACCTGCACTACCACACCGGGATAAGCCATTAAAGCGCAGGTAGAGCTATGACTATGCTTGGCCTGGCAACAATTAAAGGAGATATTGAGAGTAAAAACAGAAGAGGAAGAAGGAAAATCAGATGGGTTGATAACATTGAGACATGGGCTCAGGGAGGCTTGAAGAAAGCCAGAAAAGAAGGAAGACGATGCCAATGGCCTCCATGAAGGCTAAGGTGACAACAAACAAGCGAATGAGAGCTATGTCATCTCCACAGTCCTGTGAAGATCCACCAGCGCACACACTCAGGAGAGAAGCACTTTGAGTGTTCAGTCTGCACCAGAATTTTGAAACTTGCAGAAACTTTATGGTTCACTAGAGCACACATATGGAAAAGCAGTACTTCTGGATGCCCAGTCTACGCCAGAGGTTTTGCGTGTTCCAACATGCTGGCCTTGCACCAATAATGCGGTGTGCAGGAACAGCTTCATCATCACTATAACAACCTCAAAAAAGCACCCATTTATTCACACTACAAGGCAGTTCAGCTGCATGGAGGCAAAAGGGATCTCCTCTACCTGATAAATTGAAAGGAGATGGCCAACAGAATTTACCCAAAACTAACTTAGTGGTAATAATCCTACTCGAGTCAGAAAGTTGTGTATTCAAGTCCCACTCAAGAAACTGAAGCACAAAAGCTAAGTAGACACTTCAGTTCAGTACTAAGCACTATTCTGTCTTTCAACGGTACATTAAACTGAAGTTACTTCTCTCAGATGAATGTAAAGGTCCCATAACACTACTGGAAGACCAGCACAGGAGTTTTCCCAGTGCTCCGGCCAATATTTATAGGAACTTACTGTGTGAAAATTGGTTGCTGCATTTCCTACAACAGTGACTGCCCTTAGGTGCTTTGAAATATCCTAAAGTCATAAAAAGCACTTGAGAAATGCAAGTCTTCCTTGAAATGCACCCTCCCTCAAACACCTACATGCAATGTCTTTAAAGGGACAATCAGAGAACAACATTCATTTCCGGCTGGTTTTAGCTGAATGTGATCCAATTAATAAGCTTTAAAAGGCACAGTTTCTTTGGTGTCAACTGGCACTGAACACATTTCAGTTACACAACTTAAACACAAAATATTGCAAATGTCAACATTATGAGAACAGCATCAAATATTTCATAGGGAATCAATAAACAGCCAAATATTCTATTTACCATAACCAGAAAGTTAAGCTGTCTGGACAATACTAACAAAAACAAAGTGGAAATCTAAAATAAAATAGAAAATGCTAGAAATACACAGCAGGTCTGTTGGTGTTAAGAAAAAATACATGTCTTGGATATAGGCCCTTTGGCATAAACAGAAACAGTAGGGTAAATCAGCCTTGGAATAGAACTAAAGACAAAAGGCGAGGAAAGAAAAAAAAAGTATATCCAGCAAGCTGAAAAGAGATTGAAAAGAAACAAAGTGGAAATACTCATGTCAGGCAGCATCTAGGAGACAGAAACAGAGTTAAGGCTTCAGATTGATTAACTTTCGTCAGAACGTCAGATGCATGGAGGTAGTAAAGATAAGACAATTAAGAGAGATAGAGAATAGATAAAGGACAGTAGATTAGATAGAGCAGAAAGAGCCAAAGGACAAACTTCCACTTGCAAAGCAACTCAATATCCTGAAGACATGTAAAAATCACTCAATGTATTACATTTTGAAGTGAATCACTGTGAGCAAACGCAGTGGCAAGACACACAAACAACATGCATAAATGGCATGAATATCTGTTTGGTGGTACTATTTTAAGAGAGAAATATTGACCAGAATACTACAACTCTGTTGTTCTCCAACTGGACACTGGGCCCATGAATATTTTAAAATCCAGTGAAACAATGAAGGCGGTGGGTGGTGGGGGAAGTGGCAGCAAGGAAAGGCAATAAAATGTAAATGCATGAAATTTGAAATAAGATACAGAAAATTGTGCATACACAACTAATCAACAACTTTAAAAAAAAACAATCTGAAAGTACTCTGCCAGAACTGTATTCTTAAAGGACCTATTCTTCCTACACCAGGAAAAACTCCATTTACAACCCCTCTCAAAGAAAATTGGATATAGTGAATAGTGCTGAGATGATGTCCAGAGAAATGATAACAGTTCTTGAAATTTGTATTGAACTTGATTTTGTTATGATCCCAGCTGAGGTTACCCCTGGACAAGCCTGATCCCAGAGTGGAACCCAGCTTGATAGATCCTAACTTTATTTGTTTGTTTAGCTACGTAGAGAATAACTACTAAACAGAGTCACAGGAGTCAGATGATGTACTTCTAACAAAACAATAAAACATGTGTTAAACAAGAAAATATGAATTATATTACAATACTCCTTCACCCACAACTATACCTTTACAGATATGTACACATTTGTAAGGATAACACAAGTTACAAAAGCTATCTTATATTCTAATATCCACAGTGAGTACACAGTCCATGTACCAATAGGCATCCTGTGGTCAGACACACCACTCTCTGAAACCAAGTGACAGATGCCACCTCAGCCAGATACTATGGATCTCTCCTCAACTTCCCCCAGACACTTGTCACACCGTGAGCCAATCAGTCATACTGCACTCCAGCTTTCACACGAGAGTTTCCAATCTCCACTCTCCAAGAACTCGCCTTGGAATCTTCTCCCAAATCGACGCTCTCTCTCAGACGTCTTCCGCAAGGGTTCACCTCTAAGGTTTCAAACTCTCCTTCCGATGTTTCACTTCCCTGGGTCACCACGTGCATTCAAGCTGTCTTCCATGCACTCTCTCTCACCAACTCAGCCATCAACAGTACCACTGCTTCTCATGCCCGTAGCAAAGAGTTACAGACCTTCAGTTGTCTCTTTGAACCTTCATGCCTCTTGCAAGCTGTTCTCACTTCAAATTTGCTTCCTGTAGCTTTTGTCTCTTTAAATCTGAAGCTTGGAGCCTTTCTCTCTGCCCCTTCACTTTTAACTTCACTGAACAGAACCTTTTCTAGGCCTTGACTAGAATGCCTGCTTGGGACTTTCCCCTGTTCCACTCCACTGGCTTTTGGGGTCTTTTCTTCAGCTTGGGGACTAGCTATCTGTCCCCTTTGCTCCAGTCTCTCCTGGCAGTTACTTTCAAAACCAACTGAACTCAAACAGCTTCCAAAATCAAGCTGCTGCTTTACTTCTTGTGTGTGTGCCTGTGGAAGAGACATGCCTCTTTGGACCCCTGTTGCTAGGCAACAGCCCAATTCCTCTACTCTTGTTTGTTTACTTTAGCTGTAACAGTCATAAAAACCTCATTAGAAATGCAGGCACCTTTTAAAAGTGAATTTGACCTTTCTTAATACAGAAATACAAATCAACTTAAACCTTAAAGCTAAAACTCATCCCTAACACCAACAAATGCCAATATACCTTACTTGAGCTGTCTCTATTTCCCAACAATTTGAACAGTGTAGGAGTCCAAAAACAGAGGAGCTGGAGTAAACAAAAGGTGAAGTGGCAAGCTGCATGCCACATGGGATCACATTTATAATCATAGAATGGTTATAGCACAAGGGGTCACCATTTGGTCTGACACATCCATGCTGGGTCTCCGTGGGACCAAGTCAGCTGGTCTCACTCTGCCGCCCTTTCCCCATAGCCCTGCAAATTTATTCTCCTCAGCTGCTTATCCAATTCCCTTTTGAAAGCCACAATTGAATCAGCCTGCACCATACTCAGATAGTGCATTCCAGATTCTAACAGTTTGTTATGCAGAAAAGATTTTGCTTGTGTCATTGCTAGTTCTTTTCTTATTCACCTTATATTGCTGTCCTCTGGTTTTCGATCCTTCTGCCAATGGGAATAATTTCTCCCTATCCACTCTGTGAATCTACCCCTCATGAATTTGAACACTAATCTCCTCTCAACTTTCACTTCTTAAAGGAGAACAAACCCGGCTTCTCCAATCTATCCATGTCCATCATCCCTGGAACCATTCTTGTGAATCTTTTCTGCACCCTAAACTAATGCCTTCACATCCTTCCTAAGGTAAGGTCCCCAGAACTGGACACAATATTCCAACTGAGGCCAAACCAGTGTCTTATAAAGATTCATCAAAACTTGCTTGCTTTTGTGCTTGCTGCCCCTATTTAAAAAACCTAGGATCCTATTTGCCTTTTTAACTATGCTCACAACCTGTCCTGCCACCTTCAAAAATGTGCACACATATAGGATAGCATCTCCATTCCTGCATCACTGCACCCTTTGTTTTATACTGCCTCTCCTCGTTCCGCTTTCCCCTTTCTAGTTTGCATCTACATGCTGTCAATGATTGAGAGCCCCACCAAAAAGATGGCAAACTTGCATTGTCATAATTATTTGGTTTCATATTTATATTAATATTTTAGAAGTAACTTTTAGCTTTGGGAAGATTAAGTTTCTAAGGATAAGGTAATTAAAATTTTGGACTTCAGAAATTGCCCGAATATCTCAAGTAGTGGCAGTTCAAAGGGTGACCTGTGTTTATTTAATGAGGTCAGAATTAGAAGGAAGAAAACGTAAATCATGGATGATACCATCTCTCGAGCTTTTGGTAAAGCCTGAAAGCCTGGAAGTCTACACTTACTACATTACAAGATTTAAATTATTTACGTAGTTCCCAGATGAAAAGAAGCTAAAAGCAGTTTGTAAACAAAGGAGTTCCTTGATGTGACCAGCAAGTATGGAACAAGGACAGTTAACTCCATTAATTATCCATATGTGTCACAGGAACAATGGAGTTGTTTTAAAGATAAAAGCTAGTTAATTTAAATTTAGGTTTGGAACATTCCAGGTATGCCATGTTGCCATGGAGATAGGTTGCAGGAAATTGTCTTTTTTTGTGGGGTTTATCTGTGCTTTGCTCAGAGAGACAAGCAGTTCAGCTTGGGAACAAACAAAAAGAGAATGTATGCCAACAGCTGGCAAGAGCAGAAGCAAAAGGGCAATCAGAAATCAGGGATATCTCTGAGGTGGAATCACTAAGTAAAAGTGCAGTGAAGCCCATGCTTGAGCCAGACTGTCCACAATCACGAGATGATTACTGAGTGATGGAGGGTTGCTTAGGTGGAGGCTAGTAGAAGGACCCCAAGGAAGCTCAAACCTCAGAGGTTAGCAGAAACACTGAGGAGAATCAAAGTTATGTTGCACTTTGATTTGGTCCCAGGAAGTAAAAAAAGCCTTCAAGAGCCTGATAAATGCCAAAGACTCTCTGGAAAGAAGGTTATGGCGGGAGTCAAAGTGAAAAGGGAAAGGTTCAGTTGAGGATTTCACATTTAAAGTATAAGTGATTGTGTTTATTTTGTACTGCAAAATATAATTGATAACCTAAAATTGTTTAGTTAGTGTGCTGTATGTTTGACTCTAATATAGCAAAATTATTTGTTTAAACCATGAAATCTTGTTGCTTCATCCTTTCAGTAAATAATAGGGATTTTGAATATCGCTTTGAATGTTAACAGTCTCTATGGGGATTGCAACAGTATTCATATAGCATCTTAACATATCTCAGGAATATACAGAAGCCTCTCACATCAAGAGTTATTTTGAAGCGCAGTCACTTTTGTTATTTAGCCAAACACAATAGTCATTTGGAACACAAAGATTCTGCAAAAAACACTGAAATAAATTACTTTAAATTGTTTCTGTGGTGATGTGTGAGGGGGTAATATAGGCTAGTAGAACTCCCTGATCTGAGAAAGAACTCGTATCTATATAATGACCTTAGGAAAACCCAAAGCTTCACAGCCAACGAAGTACTTTTGAAGTGTAGTTACTGTGATGTGTCCACAGCCAATTTGAATACTGGCAAGGTCTCATAAACCAGGATGAGAGAAATAACCAGATAATCTGTTACAGTTATATTAATGCTGGCCAGGACAGTAGGACAGATCCACAGCTCTTATTAAAACGGTACCTTTGGATCTTTTATATACACCCAGGGAGGGGTGGGGGCAGATGGAGCCTCAATATCTCATTGCAAAGGTGTCCTATTCACCAATCATCCCTATGCTCAAAGAAGTAAAACCACAATTTTAAAATCCTCATCCTAGTTTTCAAATCCCTGAATGGTCCCACTCCTTACTATCTCTGCAATCTCCTCCAGCCTCACAACCCTCAGATATTTGTGCTCCTCTAAGTCTGGCCTCTTGAACGTCTCCAATTTAAATCGCTCCACCATTGTGCCTTCAGCTGCCTCAGCCCTAAGCTTTGGAATTCCCTCTTTAAATCTCTCCGCCCCTCTACTTCTCTTTCTTCCTTTAAGAAACTCCTCAAAGGTTACCTCTTTGATAAACTTTTGGGCCATCTTCCCTAACATTACTTTATGTAGCTTGGCGTCAAATTTTGCTTTATAATGCTCCTGTGCAGCACCTTGGGAAACTTCATTACATTAAAGGCACTATATTAACAAAAGTTTTTATTGTTGCTGTAGTACTTCTAAATCAGTCTAAATAAATCATCAGGCACTAGATGGGTTTCCACTTGAAAATTAATTTTCATGACAGACAGTGAGGATTTCCAGAGACGATTGCTAATCTGTCAGATTAATGTGAAAACTGATTAGGTTCTTGCTGTCAACTTTCCACATCAGTAAACTTTGCGAATTGCAATTGAAATGATCATCATAATTATGCACATGTCACCCATTCTGATAACAGCAAAGCAGATAGTCTAATTAAGTTTTGAAAAAGCTAACAAAAACATCACTGTTAACTGAAATACAATCTATGATTTGAATGAAGTTATCGTGTAACATGCACTTACATAACTGTTGCTCTTCTATAAGAGTTGCATTTATATGCCTTTCACAGCCTCAGGGCAGCCCAAAGAGTTTTACAGCCAATGAAGCACTTTTAAGCGTAGTCATTGTTATAATGGAAAGTCCAGCAGCCAAACTCCACACAGCAGGTTACAGAGACAGCAATGTGTTTTTGGTGATGTTGAGGCATAAGTATTTGCCAGAACACTAGGGAGGTCACCCCTGCTCTTAAATAGCACCATGAGAACTTTTACGTCCACCTAAGGGGGCAGACAGAGCCTTGGTTTAACATCTCATCCAAAAGGCAAAACCTCCAACAGTGCTGCACTCCCTCAGTGCAGTTCCAGATATCAGCCTAGATTTTATGCTTAAATCTCTGAAGTGAAACTTGAACCCACAACCTGTACAATGCTTATATACCATAAATAATTCATCAAGGACTGACGGAAAATTCTAAAAGAATGAATGATGTGCCTGCGGGTCAAGTGCTTGTTAAATTTAACATGATCAATTAAAGGATTATAAGTCTGTAAGAGTGTTGAAGGAGTCCTGACTGACATTTCAACTGATGCATATAGCATGCAAGACAGGCTGCCAAAAGCCAAACTTGATTTTCCATACAATACGTTATCATATCTGCCTTTGAAACCATAAATGCACTCGCACCCAGTATTACAATCCAGGCTTGGCAATGGCTAAAGCAAATCAAGCAAAACTACCTATTTCCTGGAGCTCCATCACACGAAGCATTTGAAAAAATATATACATAAATTTGAATGGGAGAACCTGATTACATTTCTCGACAACCACTGCCTCAGTTGATTTCTAATGGTGTATTGAGAATCAATAGGGCAAACCAGTCCACCTACTCCCATCAACCCAACAGGAAAATTCTGCCTCACATTTTTTTCTGAACTTGGTTACTTAAAAATCTGTTCTAATGAATTTTAGAACTAGATCTTAACTTGCTTTAGTGGCAACACTTTCATGTATTAAAAACAAAAAACTACTGTGGATGCTGGAAATCCAAAACAAAAACAGAATTACCTGGAAAAACTCAGCAGGTCTGGCAGCATCGGTGGAGAAGAAAAGAGTCGACGTTTCGGGTCCACACGACCCTTCAACAGAACTGAAGTATAGTTAGGAGAGGGATGAAATATAAGCTGGTTTAAGGTGGGGGGCGGGGGGAGAGAAGTTGAGGGTGGGGTGGTTGTAGGGACAAGCAAGCAGTGGTAGGAGCAGATAATCAAAAGATGTCACAGACAAAAGGATCAAAGAGGTGTTGAAGGTGGTGATATTATCTAAGAAAAGTGCTAATTAAGAATGGATGGCAGAACACTCAAGGTACAGCTCTAGTGGGGATGGGGTGGAAAGACTGACAGGGCATTAAAGGTATAGGTTTAAAAATAATGGAAATAGGTGGGAAAAGAAAAATCTATATAAATTATTGAAAACAAAAAAAAACAAAAGGGACAGGGAGGAAACGGGGTGGGGATGGGGGGAGGAGGAGTTTAAGATCTAAAGTTGTTGAATTCAATCTTCAGCCCGGAAGGCTGTAAAGTGCCTAGTCGGAAGATGAGGTACCGTTCCTCCAGTTTGCGTTGGGCTTCACTGGAACAATGCAGCAAGCCGAGGACAGACATGTGGGCAAGAGAGCAGGGTGGAGTGTTAAAATGGCAAGCGACAGGGAGGTTTGGGTCTTTCTTGCGGACAGACCGCAGGTGTTCTGCAAAGCGGTCGCCCAGTTTGCGTTTGGTCTCTCCAATGTAGAGGAGACCGCATTGGGAGCAACGAATGCAGTAGACTAAGTTAGGGGAAATGCAAGTGAAATGCTGCTTCACTTGAAAGGAGTGTTTGGGCCTTTGGACGGTGAGGAGAGAGGAAGTGAAGGGGCAGGTGTTGCATCTTCTGCGTGGGCATGGGGAGGTGCCATAGGTGGGGGTTGAGGAGTAGGGGGTGATGGA